>NC_057850.1:64138154-64513154 GCF_015237465.2 Chelonia mydas | reverse complement strand
TATCTATTGTACATCTAAAGTACCTATCACTATTGTGTTTTAGCAAAGATTAGACTGGCTCTACACTGGGCCAAACACTTCTGATGGAGTTTAGGCGCCTACAGGGTTCAGTGGCTGCTGAGCAGGGGTTTTGCGGATCACAGTGGCACCTAAAAGTGGGACTTAGGCATCTAAATCTGCGGGTTAGGTTCATAGGTACCTTCACGGATCAGGCCAAAGTCCCTTCCCTGAGGAAATTATGTAAATACACCTTAATTACAATAGTATAAACAGTATTGCCAGTCCCAAGCCTTCAAAAATCATGAATTGGGCCCCCCCAAAATCTTGAGGTTGGATAAAAACGTCATTAAATTTTAAACATAACACCTTTTATTTGCCTTCTACCTTCAAGCCTTTAGGGTCATTTTGTTTTGTTTTGTTTTTTTCCAACCCTGAGGGCTAGAAACTCTTTTTTTAAGAAAGCTGATTTTGATGTAATCACCTGATTCCAGTAGTTGGGACTTTAAGAATAAACACAAAATATTGTGAGATTATTGATACAATTATGAGATTTGATCATACTGTATAAACAATTATTCTGTGTACAAATCATAAGTATTTTTCTTAAGAATTAGCATCAGGAGAGAAGCAACTAAAATGGTGTAACTTAGGAGGAGACCCTTTGCAGCTCCATTGATAGGCCCTCCCTAAATAATAAAGTAAAAATAACAATTTTACCATGAAGAAGATAAACAGAAAATCAGACCCAGTATATAGGAGACGGATCCACTCACACTCTGCCAATAAGAGTTGTGGAACTGCTGGGATGGGGGACAGGAATGATTTCCCAATGCAGACAATAATTCCTCACTGGATTTTGGTCCTCTCTTTTCTTCCCATTGGGGCTGTGGAGGTTAATGCAGCCACAAATCACAAACTCTACCACTTGGGAGAGAAGCCGGGATTTGGCAGCTGTGTGTAGTCTATACAGCTTTGTAGTCTTTACCATTCATGTCCATGGAGCCCAGGCAAACTACAAAGGCTCAGAGGGCTCTGTGCAATGGAGTTTTATATAATATTATGTATTGTGTCTGGAAAGAAATTATGTAATTTTATATTGTGTTGTATTAGACTCACAAATTATATGAGGAGGGCTTATATGACAAACAATTTGTCTCCATGATTCCAATTACATGCGTAGAACACAATATGCTAGTAAGAATTTGCTGTGCAGGGCAGTTGGCATATCTTTGTTTTAAAATGGTAAATATTCTCAGACTGAAGTGCAATTAGCAATGAAAATGTCATGTAGCTTTATTATATGTTTGCTAGTATGGACAGTATAACTCATTTAGAAGCTGCTTGCAATGTGCAATCCTACACTAAGTATATCATAACCAAAAATACAATACTTACATACGTATATAAAATATATCCAGAGATAGCAGTGCCAAACAGCCGTTTTGGGACAGTCTAAAAGAATATCATTAATTTTCACTGTATACTTACACTTCTGGCTCAGTTCCAACACTGGCTTTCTGTAAAAATCATTTCAAGTATAGAATTATGTTGTTTGCTTGCAGCAACATCACAGGAACAGTAGTGAGCCATATGTTACTACTTAGCAACTTAGTCTATAAGTCCCAAAGCATGTACTGATTTGAAAATTGAACAGAAATGATAATTGTTGAGTGATGCTGTGAGGCAAGTTGTCTTGGATTACCAGGCTATGCAGATGTTTGATGTTATGTAGAAAAAGAAACAAAACTGTATTTTTCCTGTTTGATGGCTGGATTTTTATTATGTTAGCCTAAAGGGGATAAATTGATTAAAAACCCTTACAATAACACAAGGTGATGTTTCCCTGAATATGAACACATTCCAGTAAACAAAAGGAATTTAGAGTGCAAAGTTCAGCTTTCCAAGATCATTCATCACAATTTTGATGTCTAAACTTTATTTCACTCTGCAATACATACTATCATCTGAATTCTTTGAGGTACTGGGTTTCAGGAAATATTAGAGAGCAAAGTTAAAATATGAAAAGATAATTATCTAGTTACCATTCACAGTTTCATAATTAAATTATAGAAATGTCATGTTTGTTTGATAAGATTTTTTTGTGGAAGATCAGATGACTGGAACAGAAACAAAGCACCTAGTAAACACATTCTGAAGCTTCATAAAAGATTAAAACTAGTACTGTTATTTTTAAACACTTCAGTTTAAATTATCCAAACTATTCACACACAAAGTATATAAATATCAACAGAAGAAAATCATTCTAATGTATAATGTGAATTTGCAATCCTTTATTCAAAACTATATAAGACAGACGATGCTCTGAAAGGTAGCAGCTGCTTTATAACAGCAATCATTCACAGAGTTTGTATTTCTACTGTTTCAAACAAATTCAATTAGCCCTTGCACTTCAAAACCCTTAAGGCATAAATGAGATGCTACTAGGTTGCTTTAATCTAATAGTAATACTAAACTTGTCAGTACAGTTTTTGGATTAATGGTTAGAAAAAAAAATTAGTAATATAATTTTTCATTTTTTAATCAAACAATTCTATTCAAAACTACCTCTGGATCTTGGAGGGTTCTTTGCTGAATGAGTTCAATCAGACAAGAATCTTAAATTTAAAGTTCAGTCTTCCAAAGGCATTCTTACAGTAACTTCAACAGCAGACAGGGAGGTAATGTGGTGGGAACATTCACATTTTAAAGATGGGCTTTTTGTCTGACAATATAGCTCAGCTCACATAAAAGATAGTTAAAGAATGAAAGAGAATAAACCTATAAATTAAATTTGAGTAGATAAGCATGACTATCTAAAAACACTACTTTATAAAGATATTTAGCTCTCAGTATCATGTCAGTTTCCAAGACTGTTCATTCAACCTTGGGATTATACCCATCTATCTGATAACTCATCTACAGGCAGGATGCAAACAAACTAATTTCCCACTTAACAAGATACCTCCATGTAAGCCCATAGTTTTCGTCATGCAGAGGAATATCAGACTGTCCACTATTTGAGATGGGTACTGGGCTACATGAACCACTATCCTGATTCTTTATAGCATTCCTATGACCCCAGCTTAAATAATGGGCCTGTGCTGCTGTCACTATGATTCACTGACACAGAACTGAAAATGACTGAAATATATGGAATGTAACAACAGAATCAGAATTCAAATTCTCCCTCAGCATATGGCTGCATTCACTCACGCACAGGTTGTTTTGCTTTTGTTTTTAAAAATCTACGGCAATCCTTCAGTTTTACAAGTTTAAAATAAATTGAAATGAAAGTAACTTAGATGAAAAAAATTTCAACGTGTGGACATATGCCACATTTTAATGGATTCTGATAATTTACAAATTGTTCCTTGCAAATTCTCCGTAAAAAGGACTCAGAAATATTTTGGAACAACTTAGACCATATTATATTCTTTTGACTGCAAGATAAACCTCAGTAGTAGATTTTGAGAGACTCGTTATGCTAACACTAATGGTGCAACCTTGGCAACATTCCTCAGCCATACGATTTCTGTTAAAAATGCAATTCTTCATCTGCAACTGGGCTAAGAGTGATAATTAAAGCTATTTGTGATAGCGTAGCTTATAATGATTAACTTGTCTGCAGTCAGATAAACAAATAACCTGCACCTGTAAAGACTTTATTTCCTGAAGGTAAAACAACTGTTTAGGAAAGATCATGCTGGCAAAACAGCTGCTTGCATTCTGGAGAGGAAACAAGGTAGTATCTTTCAACAAATGCCAACTCTGGTGTTTTATCAGCTCTATCTCATTAACTGGAAAGAAGGCTTAAATGCTTTGTTTATAAATTATGATTATTCCTGATTGCAGCAGTTACTGATAGTGCCACTCATTTGCAATGCAACTCTTTGGATTTGTTTAATTACAATTTGAAACAAGGCAGAGAAGATTAATTAACCCACCTGGCTTGCTGGCACATAGTCCTGGCTCGGCTCTGTCATACTCATATACATGTTGTCCCCGTCAAACTGCGAATGAAATAATAGTAAACATTGAGCAATCTTGAATGTTTTTCAGCATCAACTGGAAAACAGTAACCATAAAATAATATTATAGCCCGGTTTGGAAGATTTGTAATTGCATGTGTGCATCTTGTCTTTGATGTTCCTGTTGTCATCCTTATTGACCCTGGATGTCAGTGATTTGGAGTAATTAGTGCTCTAGTAATTACAGCAAGCAAGCAAGCAATGAATGGTTTCCTTTCATCTGCAATCTGTTTTAAAACAAAATGGCTCATTTTGTGCACCATGTATACATTCTGCTGTTGGTTGCAATGAAGTACTAAGTGAATTGCACAGTTTCTGACAAGAGGAAGATGATAATGGAAAATGTACTAAAATGCATCTTAATGGATTCTAACTTTACATTTTGATCAAGAACAAGTTTGGAGTTTCGAAACAAATTAAAATCCACCTTATTGAAATGTCTCCAAATCAGAAATTAAGAAGATTCTTAGACAAATTTCAGGCATTTGAACATCTGAAATACAGAACTTACAAAACTGGGTGGCATAAGTGGACAGTGTGCTTGATGTGTAAATAAAATGAATACGAACAAACATAACTGTGAAATTACCCTTCAGTAAACTATAACAAATAAAATGAATGGAATTTATGGGCAAACTGATTTTTCTTCTTTTAAAAATAGAATTAGATGTAACAAAAACAAGACTGAGAGAAGCTGATTAGGAAGGGAAGGACTACATGCAATGAAACAGCTAGAATATAAGGCTGGTCAGGTATCACCACAAAAAAGCATGAGACTACTTGTTTTGTACCATGTAATATGGACACTGTGCCCACAGAACTCTCTTCATACTCTTTCAAATTGTCTGTGACAAGTTTACAGTGTGGGTAATTATAGTCGTAGTATACAATCTAGAGTTAGGAGAAACTTTCCAAGACTTTGGAATAGAGATGAAGAGCTGCAGGAATGCTCATCCCTCAATCATCAACTGAGAATTTCCAGCTGTTATTAGGTCTGTTTGAAATAACTTTCACCTGACCCCATCTGTGCATACTCAGAGTGACATATTTTGGAAGTGGGCCATTATTTTGATAATGTGGCAAAAAAGAGTGGCAAGTTACATAAGGCGGGATTTTTTAAAAAATGTTCAGCCTTGATCTTACCCTATTCCTACTGAAGTCAGTAGGATCTACTCATTAACTTCTGTGAGAGCAGAGTGGGCCAACACTGACCATTTTTGAAAATCCTACCTGTAATACACAATACATCCACAAGGTCATAGAGAGGTATCCTGAACAACATATCTGTGGTCTCATAGAAAGCAAAGACTCCAGTACAAAAGTGCTCCAGGAAATATAACATCCAAAGCTTCACTGTAATTGTGAGCTAACTGAGTTGTTCATAAGTATTCAAAGAATAGTTAGGACAAAAACTTTTCAGCCTACGGTTTGTTTGCAAACTGTTCCCTTCAACTAATCACTAGTCATTCATAGTGTGCAATTGATCAGAGTGATATGGAGGTGTTTCTGCTGGATTGGGTGGATGAAACTTTTAATGCTAGAGAACAACAAATGAAAAATAGAAAATTTTTAAAATAGTGCGTAACATGCTGGGTTGAATTTTCAGATGAATGTTCCTGAAACTTCATAAAATTTCTAAATGTTTCGGGACTTATCATCATTCTCCACAAACATGTAGGAATTTTTGAATATTCACAAATACAAATAATAGAAAACAATAGCTGGAGTTTTTATTGGCAAAAATATTTATGATTTTTTAAAAAGTTATTTGGCCCACTCTGTGTGCTGGACATATGTGTAGTATACAGCTCAGTATATCCAGAGTCTCACAAGATGAGTTCTTTTGCAGCACATCTGTTATAGAACACATCTGACGCACATGCTACAGCACAGTCTAACAGTATAGAAGCAGACTGAGTATGTGCCCATACTTACAACTAATCAGAAATACAAAGGAGTACCCAACAGCTGACAGATTAATGGCTTGAGCACGTGCCCAGAAAATGCCACTATCAAATACAATTTTACCAGATGGGCCCATTTTACTGATGAAAAGTTTGATCCTGCACGATCCTACCCTACAATACTGAGTGACTTCGTTACTCTCTCACTTTCATAGGAATTGAGGGTGCTCAGTAAGTTGCAGGACAGAGTCCTAACTCCATGGAAATCAACATTAACTTTAACATTACATAACTTCACCATGTGTTATGTACTATTTTATAGCTCATGGATATCTCATATGCATGAAAGCATGCATACATGTATAAACACACACATCCTTCCCCAGCACAGCTTAACTCAGAAAGTGTCCTACTTTTATCTAGCTGTACAGCTGGATTGACTAGGCACAAGGAGTCAAGTGACTTGTCCAAGGTCACACAGTGAGTCAACAGATCAGCTAAAATGTGACCCAAAGACCCTTCAGAATACAAGATCTTTATTCCCGCTTGACCAAAATGGTCTTGTTTTACATATCACACTAAATCTACAAGAACTTTTCCTAAACTTCTGTGCCTTCTTTCACTTATGACGTAACTGCTGTGATTTTATTGCAAATGTGCATACTGTGAAGACCCAAAAGCACCATTCAGAATGTGGATATTTTTGTCCAGATATAACATGAAAAGCAAAGGAAGGCAGTTAACTGAGTCAGCTTTTAGGCAATCTATATGTGAGACATATTTATTATGTAACATTTCATCTAGGATTTATACTTGGCTCTGAAATCCATTGGTACTATTAAGGGAAGATTTCAAAACCGTTAATTTTAATTTGTTAAAAGTGAATGCTAATACAATATCTGATGTAAAATAACAGCTACTCCTCACATTTCTTTTCATATTAAAGTGGTACTGCATGAGACGTTTGGGTAAGAGCAAACTAAGAACACCAAAGCATGCTACTATGAAACACTATGTCACCTAGAACAGTAACTAATATATTAGGGAAGCGCATCAAGATTTTTATTTAAATGATTATAAAATAAAACATACATATAACTTCCATCCCAGTTATCACAATGAGATGGTCAGCTGGAATTTCCATTGTACAGTACAGAAGGTAGCTTCTTTTCAGACACATATGGCATAATATTCAAAGTATCTGACTGCTGTTATGAAATGCAATTTGTATACAAGTTGGGAACCCAATTACACCTGTGCATTAACTGGGCATTACTGATAGAAGAATGACATCAAGGAGAGCCATTTGGAACCTTCTACTTATGTCCAGAGTCCTAACGCTATTTTACATGCTAATTATGAAGTAGTGAGAGTCAGAATCATATTATTATTCATTATTTATACAGGGCCTTAAATGTACACCAGTTTTTTGCATAGAAAAAACTGGGTCTCAAACGCATTGTAATCAAACTAGCAAAAAAACAAATACAGAGCAACAGTAACTGATGAGACATTGTTGATGAGGGCATCAACCTAGGGCACCAACCTAAGACACCAATGTAAGAAGGCTTCATCAAAGAAGTTAACTTTACAGAGAAATTTGGAGGAAAAGAAAGAAGGTTCACGGGATATAAATTGGAAATAGAAATAGAAATTGGAAGAAGCTGCAAATAAATACACAGTAGCAGCAGGGCTGGTTTCTGGGGCAAATGATCAGGATGGTCACCTGGGGTGCCAACTGCTGGGGCTGCCAAATTGATATCCAGGGGATGGGAGTGGGGAGGTGCCAAATTGAGGTTGTTGGGGTTTTCTGGGGAGGGAAGGCCAAAAACATTTTCCACCCTGGGCAACAAAATGCCTAGGGCCAACCATGGGTAGAAGGAAACAAAGTATGAGGCCAGTAATGGAAAAAGAAGACAAAGGGAATGTACGCAGCAAGGTTTGCAAACTGTGGGGAGATGGAATCAGGTTGGGTCCCTTTCAGGATGTTGGAGAATGGATTAAAAAGCTAACCTGGGAGTTGTACTCCTGCCTCAGATTCAGTTCAACACCACTCACAGGACATTTGTGGGAAGTGTTGGCGACATACCCATTTTCATCCATTCCCCACCAGAAAAGCCTGGAAATTGTTCCAGATGCTCGATGGTAATAGCGAGAGGATTAAACCAAGGCAGTTTAATGAGTTTTACAAGAGGCAGGAACATTACTGCTTGGGGCAATCGATACAGGTGAGAAACCAAGCTTCCCGGAGTCCCCTGCTGGGACAGGGGAGGGTGTTGGTATTCTTACCTGAGTGCTGTTCCTGGACCCTGCTCAAGGGATTCAGTCTTCCACATTTACCCTCAGCTAGTAAGTGTCTGTTGCATTTAACACTCTATCCCTCTCCCTCAACCCACACTGGCTGTTGGAAGAGAGAAGAAGCTTTCTCCCTGTGTCGCCCCACACCTCCATCTCAGAGCCTATTGGCTGCTACGGGGGTGGGGGTTTTCTTTGCTACTTCACACCTCTGCCTCTCTCCTCACTTTGTGATTCCTCTGCTGCAAGAGGGTGGAAGTGATTCTGTTACTCATTTCAGCCCCCATTTTTGGCTTCCTCCTCAGTGAATAGCCTCTGCGCCTGCCTCTGCCACTGCTCTTAGCTTTCACAAACAGGAGCAGAATAAACTGAGCTGGTGCTTATTGATTTCACTGCTGCCCAAAAGGAGCTGAAAAACAGCAGTAAAAACTGGCAAGGCTGCTGCTGTTATTGTTATTTGTATCATGATAGTGCCTAGATGTCCTAACTAGGATCCGGGCCCCATTGTGCTAGGGGCAGTACAAACACTAAGAGATACCCCTGCCCCGAAAAGCTTACAATGTAAATAGACAAGACACACAAAGGATGAAAGAAAGGAAGTGTTGTTATACCCATTTTACAAATGAGTTACCAAGGCAGAGAGACTAAAAGGAAAGGGGCATAGAGAAGATCCCTTGTAGATTATAGCTATTGTATGTTAGTAAATTCAGGTATTATGTGAAAGTCTCTGGACCTGGTGGCTTGACTTCTCCAAAATACATTACAGATTTTCCAAGTCTATGCTTCCAATCATGCTTTCTAAATATGAAACTTCCATCAAAGATTGGAAGTGAATGATTAATTTAAATCTATGCTCAAATTGTACCTTTAAATCACCTTTGTACCTTTAGATCTTTCTTTGACAGAGTGTGAGCACTTTCCATTGTGTTTTTATTTTAAAGCACAATAGTGTAAAACTGCATAAAAGATTATGTATAATCCACTAGTGATTTATACATAATTTTAATATTTGTGGCTTGTAGATATTGTTGCTAACCTGTATTACCAAAAATCCACTAATCCTGAAAAAGCTTTAAAACTTGGTTTTAAAAAACAAACAAACAAAAAAACCAAATGCAAGCAGTCAGCATTGTTTGAGGATGCTTAATGACAAGCAACGAGTGACATTCTCTGTTACTAAGAGATGCCATAATGAGACTAAAGCAAAGATGGGATGCAAACAGAAATCATCAAATGATTATGCTAAAGGAAAGGTTGATCTTGTTATGGAAACCATTAAAGATAAAAACAAAATTGCTCTGTAAATGCCACATTATTGCACTGTTGAAAAACCATCCTCATGGTACATTGGTAAAATATTCTAATGGCAGATGTGACAGAGTGGGTAGATATGTCAGTATCAAAGTGTAAACTCCATTTTGAATTATGAACTCCATTTTGTATTATGTACTGAACACACGTCTGAACTTGCCCAAGACAGGTTATTTTAATACATTCCAGAGAGACACCCTACCCAGGAAACGTGTTTGAAATCTCACTGAAGGACCATCACAGTGAAGCCTTCAGAAGGGCAATCTAGGGCCATCAACTGTGACTGTCCTTCAACTACTGCCCCACTCCCCAGGAAAAAAAAATTTCTATAAAGGGGCCTCCAGGAGGAGTGAGCATGACAAGGGGAGTGAGCTGGAATGCCCCGGAGGAACAATGGCAAAAGGAGGAAGATATTTAAAAAGGAGATATAAGAGCAGGACGCTGCTCTGAGCTGTAGGCCAGCCATCGTCACACATGTGACATGCAGCAGAAAGAAGGCAATAGATACTTGCCTAGCGTGAACTGCCAACAGACCTTGGACTCTAAAAAAGAGTGAAATCAAATAGGGGAAGGTGCATCTCAGAACTTTAGTTATTTTGCAAAGATCTGTAACTCTCTAATGCTTTTATGAGTAAAGTCTCTGTGATTAAGAAATTCCTTTGCTAAGCTTGTGTTCCTTTCTTGCCAGCCACACTGTCCCGACAGAGGTTACACTAGAAGCTTGGACCTCCCACAGCCTTGGTGGAGCTCTGCAGGAGTGTGTGTAAGTGATTAGGTGACGTGGGTCTGAGGCACTGGTTTCAGGGTCTAGAGCAGATGGATTGTGGAAGGGTATCCCATGCACCAGGGAAGGGTATCAGACAAGAGGTTAGAGCCTGGTAGTGTGCCCTCTAGAGCCTGAGATAGAAACAGTGACCACTCTGTCCAGAACCAGTTGACTTAGAAGCATATGGGACCCAGCAATTGGGTCCACTCACAACAGACTGGTGACCATGCAGAGTGGCACCAAGTCAGGTTATAACAGCACACATTTTCAAAATCTTTACTAAACGATAATTTTCAATGCAAACAAATGTTGAAAAAAAAGTGTTAAAGTCTTCTAAAAGCACACAATTTCTGCCATATCCACTCATAAGATGTATTATCATTTCACAGATGACTTATATAATTGTTTAGATTTTCTTCAGTAGTGTACCTCGACACTATGTACAAGTTCTCCAGGCTTTTTTCCAACTTGTTCCCCAAACTAACTTGCTATTTATTGCTCTCACTATGGCAGGGGTGGCCAACCTGAGCCTGAGAAGGAGCCAAAATTTACCAATGAACATTGCCAAAGAGCCACAGTAATATATCAGCAGCTCCCCATCTGCTACTTCCCTCCAGCCCCCAGCGCCTTCTTTCTTCCCCACGCCTCCCGCCCGCTGCAATCAGCTGTTTTGCAGTGCAGAGGAGGCTCTGGTGGGGGGAGGGAGCGAGGGCATGGCAAGCTTGGGGGAAGGGGCAGGGGCCTTGGAGGAAGGTGTGGAGGGGGAGCAGGGCCTGGGACAGAGCAGGGGATTGAGCAGTGAGCACCCCACAGCACATTGGAAAGTTAGCTCTGTAGCTCCAGCCTCAGAGTCAGCGCCTATACAAGGAGCCGCATATTAACCTCTGAAGAGCCGCATTCGGCTGTGGAGCCACAGGTTGGCCACCCCTGCACTATGGGAAGGGCGTGGAGCCCAAGCGTCCGCTGAGTCCAAAACAAGGAAGTGTACATTTTCAAGCATGCAGATTAAGTATCTAAAATACAATGGTGATTACAATCTGAATGATTGCACTATAGCTTTTATATTTCCAGTACACTTAATAACAGTCAATGTAGAAGTGGACAGAGGGTGTTGTTTTGCCATCCACTTTGAGCATGCATGTGCCAATGCCTGACAGATCCTTGAAGTTTTTAGTCTCCACTCAGAGCACTGAGGATGTGTTACTGAGCACAGCAGGCAACTAGAGGTAGGATGATACCGACAGAAGGATGGCAAAGTCCAGACATTGCAGACTGTATCAAAGACAGCACAGGCAAGAATGGGCTACTATATAAGTCTTTTGTGTAAATGTATATAGAAGACAGTGAGCACGCAGGGATGAACTGTGAACTACCTCAATTGAGTTCCAGCTCCCTTTAACCTTGAATGTTAAATAAAAAAAAGTGCACTGCAGTCTTGATAAACTATTTCTTGCATCTAGAACACCTGTTAAATATGCACACACAGATTGGCGTGGCAAAGGGTTTTGTTATTATTTTACTTAATACAAACTAAATTATAGATGTATCCATCCACTAGAGAGAGACCCGAACCACTGAAACTAGACTTTTTTTTTTTCCATAATAATTGAGTAAAACTATTATACTTTGGGGCTTCTGACCTTTTCAAAACCCCGAACACCTGGCCACACCCAGGTTCGGGCCTGATTCTGCCCTACTGAAGTCTGTGGTCATGAGAGCAGAATCAGAGCCTTACAGAGATAACTTCCCATTTTCACTGTCAGTGTAATTTTTGGGAACATCCATTTCTATCCTCTTTCCTCTGGACCCTTTCTTAAGTGGTAAATTGTGAAAGAAAAGATAGAAAAATAGTTAAAAATCAAAGAGAGAGGTGATGGGCAGTACACACAAGTAACTATGCAAAAAGCACAGCTACTTCTATTAGCTCCCACAGCACTGCTGTGTCACAGCAAAATAGTGGCTCCTTAGACCTTACAGAATGAACTCTGCACAAACTGGACAAAATTATACCTTTACATGACTTCAGTGGGAGCCGGGAGCATGGACCCATCTGTGTTATTTATGGAGAAAGCAGGGGATATACAGATCCTGAGGAAAAGCTTAAGAATACTTCTCAAACTGCTTCTGGTTATGCATAAGAGAAACACGGAAATAAAGTAGACTAAAACAAAACAGTGCATAAGCAAAACTCAACCATTTTCCGAAACAACCTTATTATACCATTGAGAGACTTGAGAGGCAAATCAGAGGTAACCACAGTAAGGTAAGCGGAGGGTCCTGCCTACATATTTCGCAGCCACCTGTACAAAAGATGAGAGAAAAGAAAAGTATGGAATTCCTTTAATTCTGATTTTAAGAAACTGAATACAGGCTTGATCATACAAGGTTCTGATCATGCCCAATGCAGCCAGGCACTTAAGCACATGCATAACCTTAAGTATGAAAATAACCCTGTTGAAGTGAAAGGGTTTACTCATGTATTTAAAGTCAAGTATGTGCTTTAATGTTAGGATCAACCCAAAGTGCTCAGAGCTTTGTCAGATCACACCCTAATTCCATAAATATGTGCAAGGCTTGCAGGCTAGAAAATACCTTAAATTTCTGCTAATCAAATTATTTAGAACACTTGAGTTTATATTTATGTGCAGTGTAATTTTCAAGGGGCTAGATACCTCAAATAATTGGTAATTGATCCTTTCTAGATGGCTGGTTCAAATCTGGCCAGGCTGGTTGTGACCAAAATTAATCACTATCACACAGTTGCTCCAGAATAAGATGTTCACATAGTGAGTTATTCTAGAATAGCTAGTTTGGTAAATTTCCAAGTGTAGACAAGCCTTCAGTCAAACTGTTGGTGGGGTCCCCATCAAAATATAGCACCACAACAAATGACTCCCGTTTGCAGTCTCAGAAAGGATATCAAGAATTAACTGGCATGGAGACTTGACTCATCTCCTCACCAGGAGGGTGTAAGGGTAAGAATTGAGGCACAGAGCTAGGGCAGTGTAGATTAGTTTGGATTGCCGCTGTGTCTATTCTGTGTTATAAAAAGAGGATCATCAAAAGTAAAGCTGGTTGGGAATTTTCCAATTTTTCATTAAAAGTGGGGGGAAATGGTGACTGAAATATTTGCAGGTTTTCATCTATTTGTTTGTTTTTAATATTATTTCAGCAGTTCTACTCTTACACTGAAATCACTTGTACTGCTACTTTTTGAAGAAAATAGTTCAAGGTGTTCTATATGCCTTCTAAGTTGAAATCTGACCTTCAGCGTGGTAGGCCATGTTATGAGTTAAATATCCCATGCCATCTTTTATTTATAATTTGTGATGCTGTGCTCCTATTTGTTACGCCTATAGTTCATTGAGAAGACTGTGACAATACTGTACTTATTCATTTGATGTGTTGTTTTCTCTTTTTTTTTTAAAGATCCCTGCATACAAGTATCTTTCTACTTTTCCTTAGTTTCAGAGGCAAAGAGTCAAATATCAAGCTCTAGTTTTATCTGTCATCTTTTTCCCAAAATGCTTTAAAGATGACAGATATTCACCTCCTCCTCTTTCCCATCCCCAATAACGGGAGCCTCTCTCTGCAGCTTATTATTTTTCCAGGTCAGAACACTCTGGATCTATTATAACTGTACATTTCTCACAGTGAATCAGCTCAAACCTGGTGTTATCAGCACCCTGGCTACTAGCTCCCCAAGGGGGCAACCACATGACAAAGAAACATACATATTAGCACTGGAAGGAACCTCCTGAGCAATCAACTCTATCCACTACATCATCACAGAATAGTTTTCACTCTCCCTAAGGCATTCTCAACGGTTTATTGTCAAGTCTTGCCTTGGATACATCTCCAGAGATGGTGTTTCTACAACCTCCCTTTCATGGCACAATTGTCCATACTGTTCAGAGGTTTTACTGCTTTATCTTAAGACTTTTTTTTTCAGTCCTTTTGGCTACTGAGACTAATGACTCTTCCTCTTAGTAACACACTTGAATGCATTAAACAACAGATGTACTGTCTATCCACACTTCTCTCTCCTCTAGGTGGCCTAGGTTTAATCCCTATCAGGGGAAGTTAGGTTTTCCAAACACTTCCTCATTTGTAAGCCCCTAGCATTCTCTCTAGTTTACTAATGTCTTTTCACAGAATTGTGTCCCGCACAAAATGAATTCAGCATTCCACTGTGGACAAACGAGTGTTCTCAATTATCAAGCCTCCCTCCCAATATATTTCTCCTTAGCACTATTACCTTGTCAGTGTTCATCTATTCTGTACACTCTTTCTCACCACACAAACAATTTGTAACAAGCTTTGTCTCTACTGGCCCTGACTAGCAGAAACCCCCAAACTTCTCCTTAATCTGGGCGCAATAAGAGTAGTGCAGAATGCTGCTGTGATGCACTCTATATGATTTTATAAAAAATGGTAATGAGTGTGAATATAACGTAAGTGGAATATGCTTCATTCAAAAGGTCTCTTGTAAGCTATCATTACAAAGCTTATAATCTACTGAGTGTGGTCATCCTATTTGTATAAATGTATCACTCTTTTATCTGAAACTAGAAATATAAAATATAACTCTGAGGGCCTATTGTAATTATGCAAAGTGTGGGCCATTAATGGTGGTTTGGAATCTTGATGGCTCCCATGAACCAGGACAATTGACTGTAGATGGCTCTGTTTCACTTGTAAGTCTTCCTGTATACCTGTGTGCTGGCAAGTGGGTAATGAAGTCTTACAGTGACATGTGATCATGTCACCTGAACTGGAATCCATCTTTAACCTGGTGCTTTTCCTTTGAGAAGGAGGGGATGGGAACCCAGAGAGGGACAAAGGATTCCCGCCTTATGCAAAAGATATATAAGTAGGTGGAACAGAACAAAGGAGGCAGCCATCATGAGAAATCCCCTAGCTACCACCTGAGCTGGAACAAGGGCTGTACTAGGGGAAAGGATTGTGTCCAGACTAGAAAGGTGTCCAGTCTGTGAAAGAAACTTATTGAAACATCTGTAAGGGTGAGATTTTATCTTTATTCAGTTTTTATTACTGTACTAGACTTAGACTTGTATGTTTTGTTTTATTTTGCTTGGTAATTCACTTTGTTCTGTCTGTTACTACTTGGAACCACTTAAATCCTACTTTCTGTATTTAATAAAATCACTTTTTACTTATTAATTAACCCAGAGTATGTATTAATACCTGGGGGGGGGGGGGGGAGCAAACAGCTGTGCATACCTCTCTATCAGTGTTATAGAGGGTGAACAATTTATGAGTTTACCCTGTATAAGCTTTATACAGGGTAAAATGGATTTATTTGAGGTTTGGACACCATTGGGAGTTGGGCATCTGAGTGTTAAAGACAGGAACACTTCTGTAAGTTGCTTTCAGTTAAGCATACAGCTGTTAGGAGACATGGTTCAGACCTGGGTCTGGGTGTGCAGCAGACTAGCGGGTCTGGCTCAAACCAGGCAGGACACTGAAGTCCTAAGCTGACAGGGCAGGAAAGCAGGAGCAGAATTAGTTTTGGCAATCTGTTGGCAGCCTCCAAGGGGGTTTCTGTGATCCAACCCATCACAGTTGCCACACAAAACCTTGGGTCACATTACCTATATTAAGGAAAAGATTAAGGTCTGAAATCTCTTACTCAAGTTGCAGTTGCAGAAGACTCTAAATTCAAAGGCAAAGTTCTGCTGTTCTGGAAGGGGTAGACCCCAGAAATGACATACAAAAGGTCCCCACTTTCATTACTTCTCATACAAACTCTGCGGTTAGGGTTGCCAACTTTCTAATCGCACAAAACCAAACACCCTAGCCCCGCTCCTTCCCTGAGGCCCTTCCCTCTGCCCCGCCCTTTCCTGAGGCCCCGCCCCCCGCTCACTACATTCCCTCTCCCCCACCCTCACTCACTTTCACTGGGCTGGGGCAGGGGGTTGGGGTGCAGGAGAGGGTGAGGGCTCTAACTGGGGGTGTGGGCTCTGGTGTGCAGCCAGAAATGAGGGGTTCAGGGTGTAGAATGGGGCTGCGGGTTGAGGCAGGGGGTTGGGGTGCAGGAGGAGGTATGGGCTCTGGGCTGGGGGTGCAGGCTCTGGGCTGGGGCCGGGGATGAGGGCTTTGGGGTGCAGGAGGAGCTCCAGGCTGGGTGGTAGGGCCGAGGAATTCAGAGTGTGGGAGGGGGCTGTGGGTTGTGGTAGGGGTTGGGGTGTACGAGAGGGTACGGGCTCTGGGCTGGGGGTGTGGGCTCTGGGGTGGGGCCAGGGATGAGGGGTTCATGGTGTGGGAGGGAGCTCCAGGTTTGGCAGGGCTCAGTGCTGGGGCAGGGACTTGGGGTGCGGGCTTACCTTGGGCAGCTCCCAGTCAGCAGCGCCGCGGGACTAAGGCAGGCTCCCTGCCTGTCCTGGCTCTGCGCTGCACCCCAGAAGCAGCTGGCAGGTCCAGCTCCTAGGCAGGAGGTCCAGGAGGCTTCATGCACTGCTCTCGCCCACAGGCACCTCCTCCTCTCCCCCCCCCCCCGCTCCCATTGGCTGCAGTTCCTGGCCAATGGCAGTGCGGAGCCGGTGCTCGGGGCAGGGCCAGCACGTGGAACCACATGGCTCCCCCACCTAGGAACCAGATCTTCTGTCTGCTTCCAGGGAGCAGCGCAGAGCCAGGACTGGTGGGGACTAGCCTATCCTAGACCTGCAGCACCGCCGACCGGACTTCTAATGGCCCAGTCAGCAGTGCTGACCGGAGCTGCCAGGATCCCTTTTTGACCAGGTGTTCTCGTCGAAAACTGAATACCTGACAACCCTATCCATAGTGGTCTCCTTGCTCGCAGTCTGAGGTAATGTGAGGGCATAATCAGTGAATCTATAACCAAGTGGATCCATCGGCTTAATCCTGCATATATGAACTGCATAGTGGGCCATAGATAATTTTACCAATTTGAAACTGTAGTAACAGCCATACACAAGCTGTGCAGATGCTCTATATCCATCCCCTGATTTGAAGGAGGATTCTGATCCTAAGCCCCCCTTACTCCTTGTCACATACTCTGTGCAGGTGTGGTGTTGAATCTTTGGAATCAGGTGCTGATGGTCTTAGGGGGGCCCAATGCAATAGAGAGTCAGCGGAAATGCAGAAGTGCATCTTGACAGGAACTTACACAAAAAAAGCTATTACATTAATTGCATTAAAATGACAATACAATGCAACTTATTAACCTTACTGTGTTAATTTTATAACAATTGTTAAAGAGCTAATAATACACGTTTAAAATTTAATACAATGTGATTAAATGTAAACTGCCTTGATAAAGCTGTTCTTGTAACGTTTTTATGATGTAAAATGGTTTCTTATTAGCTGTGAATACTGCATTTTCCCCACAGTATAAAAATATCTCCTTCTGTTTTACCATATCGCATCATCATTTTTGTTTTAGTTCAGTGATCACAGAACTTAGCCACATACTTTATCCATTTTATTAATCAATTAAAGTGCTTTATAATACTAATGTCACAGAAATTATGCCTTATCCCTTTTGTGCCCTGTATTATATTCTCTCACCTCTCTGTACAAACTACTGTATTATTAACATACCTTGCTCTTGATCTGATATTCTTCTAAGAAAATTACCATCATCTTCTATAACTAAGAACATTAAGCAAGTGCACATTAAAGTTGAAATAAGTGGACTGAATAATTTTTGTTTTAAAATGCTCTTTGTGGTTGCTGTGGAAGACTGAAATTATACAAACATTTTTTAAGGTATGGCACCCAACTCCCCTCTGTGCAGCCCCACTCATGGATCTGCATAAACATGGTTATTGTTTGGTCCCTCATGTACAATATTTATAGTTAATTATTCTTCTAGGGCCAAATCCTACTCCAAATTACAGTGGCATGAATCTGGAATAGCACCACTGAAATCAACCTAGTTCTCTATTTCTATGGTCAATTAAAGCAAAAGAGGGAGTAGAGGAAGGCAGGGGGACATGTTCTCCTCTAACCTGCAGACTTCCAATCCCAAGGCAGGCAACAAGGTAGTGTAGGTACATATAAAAACAACATTTGGTCCTCTATATTTTTTCTTTAAAAAGCAAGCATAAAATTTGTTGAATTCAGTGGTGAATGTGCATGTGGAAGTATGCAGAAAAAATATGCCCATGATTAGAATCAAGTTTAGAATGAAACATCTCTTTACACAAATGGTGCCTGATTTACTGTTGTGTTACTCTAGATCAGTGGCCACCAACCCATAGATCACGATCAACTGGCGGATCCCTGGAGCCTCTTCCAGTCGATCGCGATCTCTGTCCGCTTAAAGTCCCACGGCACAGCGGGGCTAAGGTAGGCTCCCTACCTGACCCAGCCTCACACTGCTCCCGGAAGTGGCCAACGTGCCCCCGTGGCTCTGGGGGTTGGGGGGCAGGGGTCTGTGCACGCTGCTCCTGCCTGCAAGTACCGCCCCCATAGCTCCCATTGGCAGGGAATGGGGAACTGCGGCCAATGGGAGTTGCACGGGCAGTGTTTGAAGGCAGGAGCAGCATGCAGAGCCACATGCCACCCCAGCGGGCCACAAGGGCATGTTGGCTGCTTCCAGGAGCAGTGTGGGGCCAGGGCAGGCAGGTAGCCTGCCTTAGCCCCGCTGCACCACTGATGGGGAGCCATGCGAACTAACTGCTGCCCGGCAGGAGCCTGCACCCTGAACCCCTTCCACATCCCAACCCCCAACCCTGAGCCCCCTCCCAGAGCCAGCATCCCAAACCCCCTCCCGTACCCCAACCCCCTGCCCTAGCCCTGACCCCCCTCCCAGAGACAGCACCCCATACCCTCTCCTGCACTCCAACACTCTGGCCCAGGCTGGAGACCCCTCCTGCATCCAAACTCCCTTCCAGGGCTTGCACCCCTCACCCCTCCTGCACCAGGCTCATCCCAGAGCCCCCTCCCACACTCCAAACCCCTCAGCCCCAGCTCAGAGCCCGCACCCCCTCACGAACCCCAGCCTCCTGCCCCAGCCAAGTGAAAGTGAGTGAGGTGTGGGAGAGCAAGCAACAGGGGCAGGGGGAATGGAGTGAGCAGGGTGGGGCTTCGGGGAAAGGGCAGGGCCTAGGGGAAGCACCTGGGTTGCACTTAAATTCAAAAAGTGATCTTGTGCATAAAAAGGTTGGAGACCACTGCTCTAGATTTATGCTGGTGTAATTCTGTTGATTTCAAACATAAAACTGGAGTAGGAGATTAAATTCTACATAGTTGAAATTGAACTCTACTTAGTTGCACTTACTAGCAGTTTACTTCCTTCTGATTTTAAGGAAGGCTGTTAAAGGTGACCATGCATTGGTTGTTTAGTTCCTTTCGGGGCCAGTAACAATTTGTTTGCTGATATTCTTCTAACACAAGCGTTAAGAGGCTCCAGGAATTTGAAAGGGCTAGATTCTTAATAGCTGAATTCATAAAGATCTAATCATGCAGCAGCACTGTTTCTCCCTGAGCGTGGCAAAAAGCAACTACATTTCTTGTAATACTCTTTTCTTTTGTGTAAGCACCTGCAAGTTAAAGTTCAAAAATAACTGCAGAAGACAAAAAATGGGTGTGTTAATAGATACATGTTTTGATAGGAAATTAATTTTGTGTTTAATTCAATGGTTTGGAATTTTAACTACTGCTTTGGTATGAATTGATTCATTTTCCACATGGTTTTTTTTCCAGCTCATTAGTGATATGCAACTTAAGTGTTTTTACATGTCGAATACTAATTCAGTTTTTGCAGTTCAGAATGGCTTTCAGGTGTGTGGGCTCTTAGGCTATTTCTACACTACTGTGGTAATTCGACCTAAGTTACGCAACTCCAGCTACATGAATAACGTAGCTGGAGTTGACGTATTTTAGGTCGACTTACTGTGGTGTCTACACTGTGATGGGTCAAGGGGAGACACTCTGCCATCGACTTACCTTACTCCTCTCGTTCCCGGTGGAATACTGAGGTTACCGGAGAGCGCTCTGCTGTCGATTTAGTGGGTCTTCACTAGACCAGCTAAATCGACCCCTGGTACATCAATCACCGGAGTGTCGATCCCATGGTAATGTAGACATAGCCTTAGGAACATAGGGCTGGAAGGAACTCCAGTGTTCTAACTATTGTTCTGTCACAGGCAATCTTGTCATACAATCTCTCATAAATTTATCAAGCTCCATCTTAAAACTAGTCAGGTTGTTTGCCCCCACAACAGTCAGCACATTGATTGAAAGCTGAACAAATATTTTATATATTACAGTGCATCACCGGAGAGCCTTTGTTAACACAGAGCAATGTGAATTGTGTAATTGATTTTATTTCTTACTGTTAAACACAGCACATTGGAAATGTATAACCAGGTCCTTTCAAGAATACAAAGTAAAAGCAATGTCATGTAATATGCTACAACAGGTAATTCAGTGTCTTAGACAGGATTAGCCAACAGATTTATCAAGCAGCCTCTAAGGAAAGCAGAGTTCAAGTCCGGGCTCATCAATAATACATAAATAAACTGAACAATTAGATACAAAGTGGCTATCTTGTCAGACAACTTATTAACCGATAAATGATACACTCACTGCAGTGAGTGTAAAAAGGAGAGATATGTAAAGATAGAGAAGGAAGACTGGAAAAGGAGAAAGAAAGCTGTTGCACTTTCTAGTGCAAAATACCATTCCTCTAACTCATCCTGCTATGTAGGGTTTGGAAACCTGTGGGTTATATTTGATATACCATATGTACTGCAATATCAAGGCACGAATGGGTACACGAAGGATACGGCAACAGCTTTTACTTGGATTTACTTCACTTCTGTCTGTTTAAGTTTGGATATATGTTTGTATATGTTACTTTGTTTTCTAACCAGAAGTATGAAAAATAAAAATATACTCAATTTTTCCACAGATGCCTAATACTAGAGCATCAGTTTTAAACAAATGACAGGCAAAATTTATACAGTAAACTACAGCTGCATCTGAGTTATAATGTCACTGCTGGGCATTGCTGTAATTCAATATGCACACTGGGAGACATCTTTTTCTAGAAAAAGGTCTCGGTATAAATATAAAGAAACTTGCACTCAAGTTTACTCTTTAGTTAAGCAGCAGAAAACAGTCTTAAAAAGAAAATGTAGGTTAGTAAATGTGTAAATGGAGCGACTCATTCATTCTTTACCAAATAACTACACATTCTGTAGTCAGATTTTAATTTCCTTTATTGCACTGGATTGCAAGGTGGGAAAGGAGATGGTTGAACACTGACAAATGGAAGATTTTTTATGATTGGCTTGGCTTCCTGAGAACAAGTTAGCCAAAAAAAATCTTCACGACTTTGTAACGTCCAGAACTCAGAACCCCTGAACACTAGGATTTCAGCATTTAATATAGTATATTTATTATAATATAATATATTTAACATAATATATTTATACACCACATTTCATGCAAAAGTATACCAATTACTTTACAAACACTGGCTCAAAATCTGCCCTCAGCTGAGTGCATGCAACTCCCATTGACTCCTACAGTTGTGTGTAGATGAAGAACAGACTTCAGCCCTTACACTGAAATACGAACTTTGGATAAAGAAATCCATCACTGAAATGCAGCCACTTCCAGCGTGAAAAATAGAGACTGTTCAATAACGCATTCCACAGCAATTTAAGAGAGGAAGTGAAGAATATTTTATCAAACTGGATGTGTAATTTGGATGGTAGATAGGGATTAACCTCCTACTCTTGCAAATATTGCCTTAATCACAAATGGTGATCAAGATATTGATGTCATTAAGATCATAACCTCACTGGATTGGGATTTTCAAAAGCATTCAATGTTGCCTTTACTCTGGTCTCACTGAAGTCAATAGTAAAACTCCAACTGATTTCAATGGGAGGAGAGTTAGGACAACACTGAGTACCCTTGAAGATCCACTCTTATGTCCCTGACCACATACTGGAGAATTGGTTTAGTATTGACTCAGAAGGAAGAGTTCTACTTACTGAATCACTAATACAGTTTCCTGTAACATCTATAATATGTATGCTTTGGAGGTCTTCTGACTCAGCCAAACCTGGCAGGTCACAGCTGATGCAATCACAGCACATAGTGGTGTGGTGATAGACCACACTGAAAATTCAGAAATAAAAAAACCAATACAGTAGGATCAACTGTGTAAATTTTATCCTTTGTTTTGGAAACAGAGCAATTTTGACCACCCCCCCCCCCCAAGTCCCTCAGTGCCTACTGGCAAGAGCGGTTACAAGAATATTCTGATCCAGGCATGTACATTCTAGCTCACCAAAAAATATCATGTGAGTTGTTAAATGAAAGCCAGCGTCACATTGGTCATTTATATAATTGTGAAATGTATGTACAGATACTATGTAAGGAGTTATGTATGCATACTGAAAGTATGTTCTAAAGTCTGTATCAAGGCAACGTTGACAAACAGGTTTTCTGTCAGACAAAAGAAGTTTATTCACCTCTCTCTCTGTTGGTCTGTAAATTAAGCATTGTATGCTAGCACAATGGCTACACATCTACATATGAAGTCAACAGGCGGATGTGATATCAATAGGGCAGCTGCACACAAGGGGCTATCTTCACTCAGAGCACAGACAGTGAACTTTGGGAATAAAAGTAGAAGGCAAAAAACCATCCCATCCCTAGGAAGTAATCGGGCAGTGTGATTACATTTATCAAAATGGGATCACAACCAGCCTTGGCTGAAATACTGCAAAGGGCATTTGGGGTGACAAACTTCTTTAGACAGCAGGTTAGCTTGTTAAATTTAGTCTCTAGAAAGTGTTTTATGATTTTGTTTTATATGTAACCCTTCTGTTTCCATTATCTTTACTCTCTATCTCTTGAGTCTCAAATCTTTGATAAACTTATTGTTGTTTTCACTATAAATATATCTCAGTGCTGCTCAGCTTTAAGCAAGAAGCTGATCCTGAGCTGAATCATGCAATCTGGTGTGTATGCTGTTCCTTTGGGGTCAGCTGACCTGGTATTTTTGTGAGTGTTCAGTGAAGAAGGGGCTGGACACTACAGAGGAACGCTTCAAAAGGGTTGAGGACTGGGTACAGCTAATGTTAACCTGCAAGGCAAAGTAAGGGCTGGCATAGCCCAAAGGAAAGTGCTTAGGTGGCGTCAGGGAGCAGACACCCAGTTAAGCATAAGCAAGTCTCCTTCAGGCTAGAGACAGGGGAAAGGAGTACAGTCCTCTGTACCCTGAGCACCATCACGGCAATTGACTGAGATGTAGGGTGCACAGTGCCAGCTGAATGGGAGATATGCAAAGGTAGGGTGAAGCTAACCTTTGCACTCCACAGTGACGAGCTTGCTCTGTCCCTCAAGGAGCTGAAATGGAAGTTGGGGATCAGCAGGGCATGGGGAAGCTCCAGGAGTGACCCTTTCCTCTGGCAATACCCCTAGATCAGTAGTACAGATTAGGATATGGTATAGTGCTTGCTGTGCCTGCTCTGCACCACTAGAGAATTCCCCCTGCATTGGAAAGATCCTGCATGGCCTGTTATGCCAGCTCTGTAGCTAGATTTTGCTGGCAGTGCAGAACAAAATGGCTGCTCCCACGCAAGATTCCAGCCCATTATTTATTACTCCATACTCCTACTGCAGGAAAGAAGCAGTTCAGCACAATGTCTAATAAACAGAATAGATTTCAGAATTGCTACATGCTAATTTGTATCATATTTATGAGATTTTGTACAAACATGACATTCCTTGATGTATTTTGTATAAAACTTGACTGAAAATACATTTCACAGAGTGAAGTATGGGGTGATAAAAATGCAATTAAAGGATACTGGCAAGTTTATGCTGTGCTCTTGAATTTCTGTATATATAATTTTTGGACCCTTTTCACTTGATAGCCTGTGTTTGTGGACATACACACAATCAAATAAAGGTAGTCCAAAAACTATATCTATAACTTCTGTCCTTTAAAAAATGAATGTAGGAAGTAATACTGTACACTTTAAAATTATGAGACTCAAAGTATTTTTGTTCAATGAAGCTGAAGGAAATTGCTTACTATGGAACCAAGAATGCGATAAAAAGAAAATTAAGCACTGGTCTTGAAGCTCACGAACAGAGTAAATCACTTATTTCCTCAAGCAGAAAGGGAGTCTAATTTTCCAGAATAAACTCACAGTAATATTAAAAAAACAAGAAGTATAGATGTACAACTACAAAACCAAAACAAGAGGTATACGTTAAAAGAAAATAAACAAGCTCTGGAAAATTCAAGTGTTAAACAACATTCTACATTGGTAAGTATAAAAGAACCTTGCAAATTATCTCCTTATTCAGAACTTTTGTTTGATCACCAACTACTCTTTGACTCTGAAAATTCACTCCATACAGAGCATTATTTTAATGGATCCAATTGGCCTAGTGCAAGGAAATACTTTTCAATGCTGCTTTAACAATGTCCACGTAAAACATGAATTAAAATTAACCTTTCTTTTGGTTACGGTAAATAAATATGCAGTGCATACACAAAAAGAAAAATAATAAAATATTAGATATAAGGTATCTCTTGAATATCTGTGTGCGTGAAAAGATTTTACCTTCTAACAAAGACTTAATCCTTGAAAAGCTTCACTGAACCACTTCACATGCTACAAACATTTTTGAAAGTGTTTCTTGGAGCCTTAAGGAGGGTTAATGCACTCAGATTATAATCAATGAAAACAGCATGATTTACAGAATCTATGCTCTTTGTCAAATTTAACCAGTGTATCATTGAACAGGATCTCTTTGCTGGCAGGAGCTTACTGCATGATGGAGATGCTGGAGTCCTTGTTACTCTAGTTGTACCTGGCAGGCTTTGCTGTGTCTATACAATGATAAAACGAAAACTCTCAGGACAACCTCAGGCTATCTGTCTCTGCTGCTCAAACTACTGGATACTGTAGCTCTTTGTAGCTTATGTTAAAAACAGTTGTTTTCAGAAATGAAATGAAACTAAGGCGAAGCGTGACAAGCATGTGTTACAACAAAATTATGTTATCAAAAGGCTAGCCTGAACAATAAAAATATTCCAAACTCTTAGATATTTAACAGTTAAATGACAATTTGCAGCTGATCCACCAGTCTTGCCTTCTCTCAGATTGTGTCTGAGTGCCCTACCATAATATGCCCAGTCATATCTATTTCATAGTAAATAATCTTCTATTTCAAAATGTGCATTTAAAAAACAGAATATTTCAACAAGGTCATACACTGTCACTCTCTGCTCACAGGAAGAATTAATACATTGTGTCTGAAGGCTACATTTTCAAGTGATCTTTTGGAAATATAATATTGCATGCACAAACTGGCATTTGCATATGCAAGCCAGGTGTGCATACACAAATTTGGGGGCTGTCTTGAAGTCAGTTTATTCTTAACATTGTTACACATATGTACCAACTTAAATTCTGAAGGATCTCAAAGGACATGAGGTTTCCTCTTAAGAACATAAGAACGGCCATACTGGGTCAGACCAAAGGTCCATCCACCCCAGTATCATGTCTATCGACAGTGGCCAATGCCAGGTGCCCCAGAGGGAGTGAACCTAACAAGTAATGATCTAGTGATCTCTCTCCTGCCATCCATCTCCACCCTCTGACAAACAAAGGCTAGGGACACTATTCCTTACCCATTCTGGCTAACAGCCATTAATGGACTTAACCTCCATGAATTTATCCAGTTCTCTTTTAAACCCTGTTATAGTCCTAGCCTTCATAACCTCCTCAGGCAAGCAGTTCCACAGGTTGACTGTGCACTGAGTGAAGAAGAACTTCCTTTTATTTGTTTTAAACCTGCTACCCATTAATTTCATTTTGTGGCCCCTAGTTCTTATATTATGGGAACAAGTAAATAACTTCTCCTTATTCACTTTCTCCACACCACTCATGATTTTATATACCTCTATCATATCCCCCTTAGTCTCCTCTTTTCCAAACTGAAAAATCCTATCCTCTTTAATCTCTCCTCATATGGGACCCATTCCAAACCCCTAATCATTTTAGTTGCCCTTTTCTGAACCTTTTCTAATGCCAGTATATCTTTTTTGGTGAGGGGACCACATCTGTACGCAGTATTCAAGATGTGGGCGTACCATGGATTTATATAAGGGCAATAAGATATTCTCAGTCTTATTCTCTATCCCGTTTTTAATGATTCCTAACATCCCAATTGCTTCTTTGACTGACGCTGCACACTGTGTGGACGTCTTCAGAGAACAATCCATGACGACTCCAAGATCTTTCTCCTGATTAGTTGTAGCTAAATTAGCCTCCATCATATTGTATGTATAATTGGGGTTATTTTTTCCAATGTGCATTACTTTACTTTTATCCACATTAAATTTCGTTTGCCAATTTGTTGCCCAATCTCTTAGCTTTCCATGTTAGGGTTTCCAACTTTCCACATACCACACATGCCACACACCACCACAAGCCACACGAGCACTTTGGCCCCGGAGGAGGTGGCGGCGGTGGCTGCTGGGCTGCTGCCTTCCTTCCACTTAGGGTTGCCACCTTTTCCACAGATCAAAAAAAAAAAACAACCAAAAAACCAGACATCAGGGCGTGTCAAATGGCATCCGGACACGCAAGCCGAAACCCGGACTGTCTGGGTGAAAACCAGACGGGTGGCAACCCGATTCCATGTGCAAAGAGGTAGACATTGCACAAGTACCTACCCAAGTTATTCAGTATTCAGGAATGGAGGGAAGTGTGCTGAAATCTGTGGAAGCCGATCAGTGGGCCTATAGATCAACAGTTCAGGGAACATGGCTTGGGAGGGAGAGAATGGGGCCAGGGAAATGTCTGGTCTTCCCGATACCATCCTGCTTATAATGAGCAGAATTTACCATGTAACATACTATTGATGTGAAAACCTCCTTCCTTCGAGCAACCCAGGGAGGGGCCTGGACAGAACTCCTCTTTTTCCTTGTCCTCTGCCCTGGGCAAATCTAGGTGGAGACTGGGGAGTTCAGTGCACTTCCCAAATGTGTGCAATGACCTCTTGGCCTACTGTTCACTTCAGAAAAAAAATGGAAACCTGTATGACAAAATTTTCCCTGAATAATGATTCTGCAAGACTTAGAAATATCTGTAACAGGGTTCCCTCTTAACAAAGATGTACTTGGATGTCTAAGACTTCGTATATAAAGGCAAGGCACCTTTTACAAAAAGGTGGGCATTCTAAGACTAAGTACAATGGAAGTCACAACACAATCATCTAATAACAGAGCAATGTCATAATTTAGAATCTAGTAGTAAGGAAGCACTGTAAACACATAACAGTTAAACCGCTGTGCAAATCTACAGAGGGTGACAAAACTGACAATAGCTCCCTCGTTGCCCCCCTTCTTATATGGATGTGTGTGTTCTGCAGTGGTAAATTATCTTCTACTTGACTCCTGTCCTCTTGCTAATATTGAGATAGGAGAGCAAGTAAAACACTACGTACACATTCACAGTAGATATATTAAACCAGAAAAAGCCAAATAAGGCTTTAGAAGTAAAAGTAAGTGGAATTATTTCACAATAAAATAAAACAAATGCATATCTCCTTTATGTTATTTATAGCAAAATACAGAGATTTGCTCCTACACAATCTAGTCATTCTGGAAGAAAAAAATAAAGAAAGGTACATGTTAGGACCTTTCACCCTAGCAGCTGAAGTATTTGTTATACTATTTATACTTGTGTGTACCATTTCACAAGCTTTTGGGTTTCTGCTGGGGGCTGGGATTTGTTTAAATTGGTTTATCCAAGTTGCTACATTTGGTATATTTGGCATTCACTCCTTTACTGGTCTTGCTCACTCCTTCCTCAGTAAGGGACATATTGTACCTTGGATCTGCGTTCAGAAAACATTGCTTTCAACACCAGTTGGGGGCCAAACCCAAATTCCGCTGTAGTCAACAAGAATAAATTTTCCCCTAAAGTCACAATATGGTACTAAATATGAAAAGTAGTTTCTGGTCCGGCATGTGATTTGACCAGTATTCCCCATACACACACTTTTGCTCTGGAAAACATGGGGAAAAAATGGTATTCCACCTTCAAATATTTTTAATAGCAAAGACTATTGTTATCATTATACTTTAAAAGGCTCACCGCTGCAACAAAAATGACTAATCAAAATTCACATTGGACCACACAGCAGCTTTCATAAGCTGCATTTATCGTTTAAGTCTCCCTTACTTAACTACGTGGATAATAAAATACATATTTAATCATGTAAAACATTTTTCACATTGCATTACTGACTTTCATTGACCATTTCAAAACTGCACCAATACAAGTTGATATATTCTTTTGGGAAATATATTTCGTTTCATCTGAAAAATGTAGCCCTCTCAGCAAAAAGAATTTTAAAAAAAGTATCATATATATCCATTTCCTAAACACAAAAGTCAACATATGGTGCAATGTTACCATATGCTTGATTTTGTAACAGTAGATTTCTATTAGTAATGTTAGCAATTATTATTGCAGTAGTATAGTCCCCCAAAACAATATCTCATTAACCTTGAACATCCTTTAAACCCCCAAACAAAAGTTACCAGAAAGAGTTCATATTTCCAACGTATGATGTAAACACAATCTACTTAATATAAACCTAACAATGTAAAACAGCCATTATGATTTACACTAACACAATGCAAGTATGCTATGTTACGCAATGTATGTACCTAAAATCTAAAACCAAAATGATAGAATAATTCACTTTTCGCTGAGTTGATCAGGCTTCTTTTTACTAATACTATTATAGTTGAGCGGTGATGGATTTCATGGTCTGAGAGGACTGTGAATTTCCGTGATGCAGGGAAAGGAGCCTAGCTCTGGTAAGAAAAAAACTATGAGAAGCTTCTCACGAGAAGGGAAGCATGTAGGAAATATTTTTTATCTTCTCTTTGAGGTAATGTATAAAATCCTTAGATCTGGTGAGACAAGGTGGGTGAGGTAATATCTTCTACTGGACCAAATCCTGTTGGTGAGAGAGACAGGTTGTGAGCTTCCACAGACCTCTTCTTGAGTTTGATCTGGTCAGTTTTGATTGGATTGTTGCTGTGAATTTAGAGGGATGAGCTCTAACATATTTTTAAATGCTCTACAGTAAATATAAGTCCACTTTTGCTTCAAGAATGTATTACAAAATGCCAAATATTTTAAAGAAAATCAGTCTCTAAAGTATTAAGTTTTCCACTATAAGTACATGTGAACTGTTTAGCTGCAGTTCACAGTAGCTGGTTCTGTTTGCTTTTTAAAGTGTATTTAAATTCCTTTTTTTCTAGGAGATAAATACTATTGCTTAGTGAACACAATTGGGAGTCGGGATTCCTGGGTTCTATTTTCTATGTGTAGATGTGGGTCAAAATAACTCTCTATGCCAATGTTAGCACAACTGCATAATGGTATAATATTGACTCCCTTACTCACAGGGCTGTTTTGAAGTTTAATTAATTAATTAAATGTTTGTAAAACATTTTGAGATCACTGGGTGAAAAGGAGCTAACTGAATACTTTTCTACTTAATTCATTCTTAATTCACCTTTAAACTGTTATGATGAAGTGTTCCAGTTGATTGAGAATGAAAGATCTCACCAACCACACCACGATACAAAGGCTTAACAATCACTATGTAAAAGCAACAGCCATCTTGTCTTTTGACAGTGAAATTCAAAAATGGCCCCAATATCTCTCTGCTTGACTTCACTTGCCCAGGGGACAGTGACATACCTTGCAGATATCTCATACCTAGGACCCTACCAAATTCACGGCCATGACAAATGCGTCACATACCGTGAAATTTGGTCCTCTCCCCATCTTCCCCCCGTGAAATCTGGTCTTTTGTGTGCTTTTACCCTATACTATGGAGATTTAATGGGGGAGACCAGCGTTTCTCAAATTGGGGACCTGACCCAAAAGGGGGGGGGGTGTCGCAAGGATTTTTTTAGGGGAGTCATGGTATTGCCACCCTTACTTCTACACTGCCTTCAGAGCTGGGTGACCGGAGAGTGGCGGCTGCTGACTGAGGGCCCAGCTCTGCAGGCAGTAGCGCAGAATAAGGGTGGCACTACCATACCATGCCATCCTTATTTCTGCACTGTGGCTGGCAGCAGCTCTGCCTTCAGAGCAGGGCTCCCAGCTCTGAAGGCAGTGCCGCCACCAGCAGTAGCACAGAAGTAAAGGTAGCAGTACCGCAACCCTCCTCTACAATAACGTTGCGACCACCCTTTTTGGGTCAGGATCCCTACAATTACAACTCTGTGAAATTTCAGATTTGAATAGCTGAATTCGTGACATTTATTATTTTTTAAATCCTCTGACCATGAAATTGACCAAATGGACTGTGAATTTGATAGAGCCTAATCATAGCTCACAACTCTCCCAACACCTCTAGCATCAATAATGCACAACACTAGCTGCAAGGTAAGCAAAGAAGGCTTCAAGTTTGTTTTCATCAGGCACAGCTTTGTTACCAAGTTTTCAGATTGGACAATCTAGATCTGAGGGATATTTGAAAATTTCTCTCACCAGTGCTCTGCCAGATGCCACCTAGGATAGTTCCCAGATCATGAATGCGTGGATGCTACAATGGTGCAAACCCTTTCTTTGCATCTTGCACAGCCACTGCATAGTGGGAAAGTTTCTCATTGACTTCAGTGGATCAGGGAATAGCAAGACTTGTAAGGAAAAAATTCAACTACTGGACATGGAGAAAGGGCTAGTATATGGTATGGCAGTTTTTACAACTACAGCAAAGAGGGCTGCACAAGAAGAGAAACTAAATTGCTTGGAAGACAAGACTATATAGTTAAGCAAGGGAAAGTAGAAGTAAATTTCATTCACGCAGAAATTAATCTGACAAATGTACAGAAGAAAAAATACTGTGAGATATCACTATTAATTCAAAAAAAGGAAACAAATCTAGATAGGTTTACTCTCCTAAAGAGTTCTATTTACAATGTTTGGGTTAAATTTACTGATTTCAAAATTGTCAAGTTTAGGCAGGACCATGTCTCTCAGCACCATTCAACTTTGTCAAAAGTCTTGTACAATTAACTGCACTCAGACTGTTTACAGATGTCACTAAGTAGGCAACCTACTATAAATCACAAATTCCTTAGCTCCTAAGAACAGAACATATAAAGAGATGGTGTGTTGCATATACTTTTCATTTTTTGTTCTCACGTCAAATTTACTCAATTTACTAATCAAAACAATCTTTCTGCTATTTTGAGCCTGTAGGGTTAACCAAGTTGAGGAAAAGGAAGCTGTCTTTTGTCTGCCTGCATCATCACCAATGACAATCATTCCATATAATCTGAATTTGTTCAAAAGTCAAAGAACTGTTGTGCAAAATGTGGTGAAACTACAAAATAGCAACAAAGTATAGCATTGTAAGGCTATCACTCTTCTAGCTGTGCTTAGGTCTGGCACTACAGTATGTGGTATTAAATTCCACAGTATGCCAATACTTTGACATAAAAGAGTCAGTTTAAAATTGAGCAGTAATCTTAAATCTGGATTTTCTTGCTGTTGGTTCACTCTAGACCACCAGCGCACAAGACAGATAACAACAGCTAAAAGTCTTTCTCGTAGACCATTCCACTCAAGCTGCACAGCAACGCTGGAGGCTAAGGAAAATATACTGCTTTGACTATCTGGGGGAGCCTCCAATCCCCTGGATGACTGGGACAGAAAGCCTCTACTCTTCTCCAGTGATGGGGGAGTGAGGGAGAGTAGGTCAGGTGCTCTCAACCTCGAATATTGTTTTCATCTTCAAAAATCCATTTGGCTATTTAAGACCGGTCTTTCTGTCCATTATGAGTCTGTACTCAGATTTGCAGTAGCTTCCATGTGAGGGGAGAAGAGAAGGCAGGTCCAGGGCAGAAAGCAAAGAAGAGCTCTCCTCTTCCCAATGTCGTTCACAACTTCCAGGCTCATGCAGACATTGGAGGGTTTCTGGTTTTGCACAGCAGGTCACGGTTTCTGTTGAACAAGTTGTTCTGTTGAGCGGTCTAGCATTGGCCTTCTGGGGATTTCATGATCCCCAAAGCCACAGATATTTTCTGCTGCATAGAGCAGCACATTCTTATTCTCAGAAAGTGAAACCTGAGGGCCTGCTATACGTTTCCTAACAATTTAATATGCGTCGTAATGGACTGCATTTCCCTAGCTATAATGCAACAACTGTACATGCATGAAGAAATAATTTTACATCTTCTTTTCACAGCTAAATTTGCCAGGTACAAGAGTTTGATGCCTGAATTTTCCACAAATAGATGCAGAAATTGCTTCAAATAAACACTAAAAACTAGCTCAGTCTCAAAAGTCCCAAGTTCACAGCTTCAATCTCCTAACATATCTTGGCCATTATGACGACACTTATTCAGAAAGGCACACTGGAATAAAAGGACTCTACTCCACAATTGCTGCCTGTCTTTGCCTCCTCCAATGCTAACAAGGTATGTCAGCTTCAAAGGTGCAAGACATCTCTAATCCAATCTTTCTTGCCCTTTCCTCCCCCAAACGATAAATTGCACTCATCAGCAAGGATATCTTCATTGGCAGCAAGAGTGACACCTGGAAAGTCACCATCATCACATCATCGGTTTTGATGGGACTTGAAATGACAGCACAGAAAATGAGAGAGTCCAGGCATTAGGGCATAATTCCTAACCGTGAAGACCCCTTGTATTGACTTCTATTTAATTGTTTGGTGTTTACAGAAGCATTCATTTCCTTTTTATGTTTTCCTGTATTGATAACAAGGAAGACTGATATTATAGTCCTATCATGTACTGTATGTTTTAGCACAGGTGAATTGCATGACAATACTAAATTCAAGCAATGTTATTAAGGTTAACACTATAGTGGAATACTAAAAAGTATTTGTGAATTGTGGCCAACATAACAAAAAATATTTAGCTTGTTTATGAGCATTGCTCTCTGTTTTCAGAAAAGTGGGAAACATGCTTTAAAAGTCTGATTTTTTTTATCCTGTGGTTCCTTAAAACCACCTTTCCTCACTTACACTAAGCAATAACCATAACACACAGTCAGGTGAGAAACAGTTTGAATACATAAATACACAAATTAAACATAGAGATATAAAATACTCCTGGAGAAATTCTGTGCCACTGCACAAGCACAGAATTAATGTCCCCTGCAGAATAATTTATTATGATGGGGAGGCAAAGGATAGCTGGGAGAGGTATCACACACTGCAATTACACCTTTCTCCCACCAGCGGCTGATGAGGTGCCAGAAGAGAGGGCGGCTGGCTCACGGGCTGGAGCAGCCAACCGCGGAGAGGGAGCAGGCAGAGGCTGCCTTTCTCTCAGCGCCCTGCATGTGGGGCCAGATGAGGAGGCAAGGGATATGGAGGCGATGGTCAGAGCACGTCACATGAGGCTGCTGCGGAGCGGTTATACAGACTGGGGTTCAGAAGGGCTAGTGTGGGGACAGACTGCTAGTGGAGGGCACAGGAGCTAGTGGGGTGACAACATTGAGCCTGGTGGTTGAATGGTAGTTGGGGTGAAGGGCCATATGGGGATGTGGAGGTGCAGGGCCACATGGGGACAGGGAAGTTATGCATAGCTGAATGAGGAGTGCAGTGCAGGGGCACATGGAGACAAGGGAGGCTATGTCTGGCTGAGTGAGGCTGCAGGGACACATGGGGACAGGAGAGAATGGGGATGCAAAGCCACATGGGAACATGTGCAGATATGCGTGGCTGAATGGGGAGTGGGAGTGCAGGGACATACAGGGACAGCGACAGCTGTGCCTGTCTGAATGGGAGAAACTAGGAGTCATCCAGTGTCTGCATAGGAGAGGCTCCCCAACTGCCTAACAATCCCCCCCCGCAAAAACCCTGTTCCGTACTTCACACACACACACACACCAACAACAAATCCTCCAGGTTCATTCCCAGGCTCCTTCCCAGCGATTACTTCCCTCTCCCTGAGGTCCTTCATTACTCCTGAATCCTCCGAGCCTTTCACTGCTTTTGAGGGGTGCAGGAAATACATTTCGGTATTGTAGTTTAAATGACTTATTACTCAACGTTCTGTATACATATACCTAGTAAAGGATCAACTTGTCCAAAAACATTTCCTGAATCTTTTTTTTTTGTCTGTATTGTTACAGACATACTTGCTGACAGGTACTTTGAAATAAGTTACAAAAATAACTGATTATTGTTGTGATTGTATTGTGTTATTTTGACAAATAAAATATGCAAAAATTTTGCAGAATTTTAAAGTATTGTGCACAGAATTTTTAATATTTTGGATCAGAATTCCCCTAGGACTAAAAAGCTGAACAACTTCATGTAGCTCTGGATCAGTAACTTATGCACTCATATGATGCATAGGTTTGAGGTGGCTTATTTTGGTAAAAATCAATTTAAACAATGTTTCTACAGCACTCCCTGCTTCATCTAATTTCCACTACACTTTCTGGAATGTGGAAAGCTGTTGACTAGATTACTGCATTGAGGCAACATCTTCCAGTCATCTAGTGGCGACAGCTTTTGGTTTATACTGCCTTTTGACTGGATTTGAACTAATGATCTTGAGGTAAAAGCTTCCATACCCACTGACTTCAATTACAGTGTTTTTCCATTGACTTCAGTGGGTTCTGGCTGAGTCCATTAGTCCAGCACTAATCGCAAGAACTGCTGCTAGATGTCCAGTTGAATTATTTTTTTTTCTACTGAGTCGAACATATCAGAGTCAAGAAATCTTGATGATATGAAGTCCTTGTATCAGTATCTCCACAAGCCGTGCAAACTTTGGCTGGGTTCCTTTGAGACTGGATTTCCTCAGTGGCAGTTACTGAGCAGAGGACATTAGCATTGCTACAAGCAGCATTTATACTTACTAGGATATCCACTTGGAAATCCACAGGGTTAGAAGAGGAGAGTTCCTCAGATTATGGCTATTCCCTTGGTTGCATCCCTCCCATATACAGTCCCAGCATAAAAAATCCAGGAGAAATTTCATTTCATTGTTTTCTGCTTTTCTTTAAAATAAAACCCAAACAAACAAACAAACAAATATATCCAAAAAATAAAGGATTAGACTGTGTCTTTTAGACACTTTACAAATTAAGGCAGTGAGTACTACCCCAGGGAGAGTACCAAGGATGACTCCCGGAGTTTCCCAGCCAGGGAGCCAAACTGGAACTGGAGAACTGGTTTGAACCAGTATTTTTACTTGATATTGAACCTGAACCATAATTTTTCCTGTCTACTAAACCTTAACAGGAAATGAACTGAACAAAAAAAATTGGTTAAAATAAAGGTTCAGCATTTTCTAAGATCAATGTTTTAAAAAACAACTGTGACCCTATTTTCATTATAAAACAAGACAACTAAATAACAAACAGGCATGTGACTGCTACCTGCCTCAGTATAAGAATAGAATGAGCTGAGGATTAGAATAGGAGGCCAGCCCACAAGACTAGAGGATGGGGGGGAAGCTTAGGAGCTGCCTGAACAACACATGAGGCAGCAGGGGGCCCCAGAGATAGATGAAACATCTCTGAGACTCACCCCCACTGCTTCTCCCCCCGGGGAAAGAAGAAGAAAGAAGAATGTTCCCTGGTCCCAAAGGTTAACAATAGCTCTTCAAGCCCAAGGAAAATTGTAATAATTCCTCAAATCTTCTTCCCCTTGGACAGGCCTCTGCTTACCCCTCCCTAACCCCTAGGGCAGCTCCTCCTTCCATTTGCCGCACTTGAGGCATGTTCCATGCCCCAAATCCAACTCTGTCCTTTCACTGCAGAAATCCAGTATTACAGAGCAAATATTAGAAGATGTTATTTTAGTTCACTCAAACAAATTCTTCATAAAAAATTGTGTTTATCTGACAACACAAAAATAGTAGGAAAACTCATGCAAAGTTAAAAAGAATTAATGGTCAAAAATCAAAATGGTTTCAATTTTAAGTTTCTGACCTCTTCTTTTAATTTACTTCCACTAAGACTGAAATGTGGTTTGAACCAGTGATGAATCTGTTCTTCTCTTTTTTCTTTTGGTGGCATGAACTGGAACTGAACCCAAACCTGAACCGAACCAAAATAAATACTGGTTTGATACCCTCTTTCCAGCATAAAGGAGGAAAATGCACAGTGCTACATGTCTTAACAGAATGCAGCTTATCCTCTCTCCTCCTCTCTCCTCCCTTCACCCTGGGGCTGAACTGGTCCTGCTTTGCAGGCTAGTGCTGACTGGGACATAGTTCCTAACTCCTTCCCAAACCTGTTGGCATATTGTGTATTGCCACAGAAAGAAGGGATTCTCCTTATTTCATCCCATCCTCCAAGATTACAACCATGCAGAATCTGACCTGATATAACTATAGAGTCATTTTCAAACAGAATATTTAGCAATTGTGTTTTCTAATGTCTGTAACAAACCATTGTTAAAAGCCTAATTTTATTTTCCACTAATCCTGTCTGTTAACTTTTTGTGTATCATATTGTGTGGGCAATGAAAATAGACTAGTCCATTTCACTTTCTGGGTCTTATGCACTACCACAACACTGTATAAAAATATTTTCATTTTTTTTAATCATGAAAATATTGGCTTTCATGTTAAGTTTTGAAAGTAGCAATATCACCCTGGATCTCTATTATATGAATAAAATGTGGTGAGAAGCAGAATAGTATGCATAAATCTAATAAGATACAGAACTCTGTAATTCAGCTCATTTCACATTCCCAAGATTTCATGAATCTGATATGTTGGACTCAATAATTCAAAATAACTCTTGGATTTAATATTGTGCATTCAATCTTGGCACCATTTGAATTAAGAAGTCCCAGGCTTTTCCCATAAAAATAATAGATGGGCCAAATTCTGCTCTCAGTTATACCAATGAAAACAAGAGAAATATATCCCTAACAAACTTCTTATTTACAACCGGACAGCTTGACAGATATTACTTTATAGTACTTTATGGGGACTTAATTTGTTTCTTTGTTTTTCCAATAATTTTTAAAGTCTTCTTCTTTTCTTGGTTTTTATAGTTCATAAACTAGAAAGGTATTCTGATTTATTGTGTTATTTACAAGAAATAAAATTATTATTGTTACTGTAGCACAAAAAAAAAAAATTTGTATACTATTCTTCTCCCCACATACTTTAAAAACAATCTTTATTAGGAATTAAAACTAATTGATTGTATACCTTATCTTTTCAGTGATTAGCATTTGGTTGAAAGTTGGTTTTGCAGCACTTTGAAATGCTTGGATGAAAGGTTCAAAATAAAATTATTTTTAATAAATAATATGACAATTTGGGCTGAAAAAGAAATAAAACTGGAATGTGCAAGACATAACACTTCCCTCCTATGAAAATATTTCTTGCTCTTCTGGGACTGAAGCAAAATGGAGATTTACAGATGAATAACTAAATTAGGGCTCACATAAATCTGAGATGCTCATTCTATCAGTTCATTCAAGGACATATTTTTGTATTTTCATCAGTGTTTCACATTTGCAGAACTATGCATTTCCCTAGCCTGACATATATGTTTGTATGAGTTAGCTGTCACATCCAACTTAGAACTACAGAGCCATTAAATGTTTTGATCAAAGTGTCTACACAGCTGTTGCAACTGTAGTGAATAAATTATTGCTTTAGGTTCACCACAAGATAAACCATCTGCGTTTGTCAAAGAGTAATGCAAAAAACCCATAGTTGTTTTCATCAGTGATGTCACTCAGGATGATACAGAAATAAAACCACTGGTAATTGGTTTAAAAACTGAAGTAACAACATACATTTAAATTACATGCAAAAATAATATTAAGGTTACGAAGTCAAACACTTAGAAGTTAGGAAATGCCAGAATTAAGGCTGCCAAGCCTCCCCTTCTGCATATGCTACAGTTTTGCCAAACATTAAGTAGGAAGTCTGAGGCTACATCTACACTACCACTTATGTTGGTATAACTTATGCGGCTTAGGGGTGTGAATAAGCCAACCCCAGGAGTGACATAAGTTACACCAACCTAAGCACCAGTGTGGAGCTATGTCAGCGGGAGAGCTTTTCCTGCCAACACAGTTACCGCCGTGCGTTGAAGGTGGATTAAGTAAGTCGACAGGAGAGCTCTCTCCCATTGGCTTAAAGTAGCTAGATGAAGCTGCGCTGCTGTACGCTCTCTAGTGTAGACATAGCCTGAATTGTAGAGCCAGGAATAGAACCCAGCACTCCTGGCTACAGTTCAGTGCCTTAAACACAAAAGAACATTCTCACTCTCTTCTCAAAACTTTTTGCTTTAGTCACTCAACAGTCTGTCACTAAATGAGGCAGGTGTTCTGCAGAACAAATGCTACACGTTCATGTAATTAAAGACTATCAAAATTAATAGAAACAGGCTGACAAAGATGAATCATCATTGGGGTTTGAGCCCAGGCTCTTTCAGAGTCACAGTACAGACCCCTATCAACTGAGCTACAGGTTCCTTTAGCAGTTGGTGGCTGAGCAGCAACATACATTTTAATGGTGGCTTGCACAGTTATTTGCTAGGCAGCAGAGGCATGTTGAGAATCAGGATTTTGGGGGTTCTGTTTCTGGGTCTGGAGACGTGTATGGTCTAGTCATTATTGACATCCCTGCCAAGCATACAGATCTGGCACATTCGAATGCTGTGTGGCTAAAAGGAAGAGAGTTGGGTCTGCTATACTAGAGGGTTCTGTTCCCAGCTGTGCCAAAAGTGATTCTGTACAATCTCTCAGTTACCCCATCTGTGAATGTGGAGAAATTATATGTCTGCCTCCTAAGACAGAAAGACTATGGAATAATGAAGATTATTAATACCAGTCTGCGGAAGGTCTCCTCCCAGCACACCTTTCCCTGGCCAAATGAGGCACAGTGTGCTGCGGCAGCACCTGAGTTTCACTGGAGTTCTCGCTGTGCATGTTCTACATTGGAACCTAAATGTGACCCTTGCAGGCTCAGTGCAACGTGTAAGGAACTTTTTGGGGATGTTCAGTGATTTTAGCAATAAACCTCTAATGTACTCTGCTGAACAACGGCAAATGGTTATTTTCAGAGGCTTACAACTTAGACAAATGTGCATGTATTTTCATGGGGACAGCAAAAGGTACATCTATAGCTATAGAGCTACCCCGCCACGGATTTCAAATCACTCCTCCAAAACACAGAGATATTAGAACTCTCCAAAGAAAAGGCACAGAAACTCTTTTAACCTTGGCAAAACTACCTATTTTCCCTAAACCTCGTTCTTGGAAACAGCAGAACCATTTCTGATTAAACTTGCAAAAACATTCAACCTGAGGCAAAAAACAAGCATGGAAAATTCCAACTTGAATCGTTACACTTTGGCAAAGTTCTAAGCAACTGAAAATAGGGTCTTATAATGAAAAGTGCTAAGAAATGCTAACTATAGGAATTGCTACCAGCACCAGTGCTAATTATTCAAACTTCACTGTAGCTAGACTGTCAGTAGTCCTTGAGTTCCCAAATAATTATAAAGCCCAAGGGCAGCCAGCACATGCTCTGGAGACCAACAAGATGCAGCCTTAAATCAGAAACGTCTCAATCTTAATAGTATTAGGGGGGAACATATTTGCTCATAAGAGACCATGCACTCATGCTTGAATATATGTCCACCAAACTTTTGGGAAAGGAGGCTTTCATAGCCAAGGTCTACTGCAAGAGGCTGCCTACTAAGTGGCAATACTCACAAGAAATTCACCAGGCTTTGTAGTCCGAGTGTGTCATGAAAATAAATGTATACCAGATTGTGCAACTTAACCCATAACACTGAACGAAAGCTAAGAGAAGGAGAAAGAAAGGAATCTTTTAGCTCCTATCTGCATGGATGGTGTGTGAACCCATATACACATAAACTTGCTGTCCCAGTAGCTAACATAGGATTGCTGAAGGAGGATATTGTTCTCTTGGTAATTGCCTCCTCTCACAACACCTTCCTGTCATGATGAAGAACAAACAAAAAAGGCAGAGAAGAAGTGACAGATGCTAAATGTGCGCCACAAATTTTCTGACACCGTCCTCTGACCAATCCCTAAAAGTTCCTATTATTTGTTCTGTAATTACCTTATCCTGCCAGTTTACGATAAAAAAAAATACCCTAACAATTACTGCAGTCTATTAGTGCTCTACATGTCATTTATGTTCAGGTCATATTACTTTATATTTTCCAATGGACATGTTTTTCGTTGGTTGTTTGGTTCACCGCCAGACCCAAAAAAATTACATAATATAAGTAGTTTGATGGAAAAATGTTTCCCCATGAAGAAAACTGACTTTTTGCAAAAATAAAAACTGAAATATTTCTTTTTGGAAATGTCCTCATGGAGACACTCCTCTCTGGGCTGGACTCCCTGATTGGACTACACCTCTATGATGTACCAGAGCAAGGGGGAACTGCGGAATGAAGAGTCTCATCGCCATTATATGGAGAATAAGGATATGAGGTATCTGAACTACAACTACCATGTGGCACCATGTCAGAACTGACATTATTTGGTTTTCAGGTGTTCAGTTTTTGATTTTTAAAAAAATGCTCTGCGTCTGAGTCAAAAAGTCAATTTTCCATCAAAAAACAGTTTAGATGGGAAATTTTTAACCAGCCCTAAACATAGGCCAAAAATGTTTATGTAATTCCCACCAAAAGGAATCACAGCCCAAAGAAGTTTGTTCTAAATTGCCATGCAAGCAATGTAGATATCAGTAGTTCCATTTGGGCCACATAGCTGGAGCAAATGGGCTTGGCCATCAAAAGAACAATATATCAGTAAGCTGTCATTTCAAAACTGGGTTCCCTTCCATCAGTTTCCACATCACAAGTTCAGCTTGACTAGAGAAGCAGTAGCCAAAGACAAACAAGCCAGATAAGACAGTAGAATATCAAGGAAGCATCTGTTCGTAACAATCAATAACATGTTGTATCATTTGGTAGTAATTTAAGGGGGATGATCTTAACCCTTTGTGCATTTTATTACTAAAAATAACAGTGGACAGCCCAAAGTAAAAAGCATTGTGTCTCTCGTGATGTTATTTAAGTACATTCAGATCAAACTTCAATCACAGTTTCATGCTCCCTTTCTTCCTTCTAGAAGATGGGTCCAAATCATCAGCTGAGATCATGATTTTCTGATCCATGTGTGAAATGCACAGAGTTCCCCTTCCCATGTGAAAATTGGACAAATTGCCTCTACAGAAGTATCCCTCTTTCCATTAGACCCTACTGAGGTATCTCCATGGGCCATAAATCCATGGGGTGGGGGTTGGGCAATGGACATGCTGGGAAAATAGGGAGGACTAAAGAGGGAGGATGTAATATCCATCCCTCTCCCTACCATGCGCACATGCCCACACACACAGCACACACATGAGTAGCAGATAATACAGCCTCCAGTTATATGACATTTCCATAGCCTTCCATCCATAAGGGACACCTCCCTTACTGGGTGTTCTGGAGCCAGCTGCTGTAAGAAATGTTTCAGGAATCCAGAGGTGTTGCAGAGGCACAGCGTGCCATGCAAATGGATCAGTGTTCCCTGAGAAAGCCAAAGATCCTTGGTGGACTCAGGGTCTCGTGGGGGGAGGGGGCTGTGCAACATCCCTACTTTTTTCCATGGGTGGTGGGTGAAGAGATAGTGGAGGGGACAATCTCTCTTCCTCCCAGCTGCCTCCCCCAAACAAGAGAATGTAGAGGAAATTCTTCAAACACGACTGTGTATAGTGTCCCATCTCCTACCTGAATATTACCTGCAGGGCTACAATTTGGCCTTTTTTTTTTTTAATTGTTGCATTAATCTATGTATATATAAAGGACATTTTATGCCTTCAGTCTGTGTATTGAACTCCCACCCATATCAGTAAGCCTTCCACATGTGGAAAGAGGAAACAATGCAAAGATAAATTAAGATACTTTGTTTTATCAAAAGACAATAAATCCTTATCCATTATTTTTTTTTAAAAAAGGAGAAAATGAAACTTCCAGGATTTCAGATGTTAAATAGTTGAAACATTTCCTATTTAAATGGAAATTTAACTTTTTTTTTTAATGGGATGACAAGTACCTTTGCCCAAAATTCTCAGATAAAATCAATCTGAAATATGGAAGGGGGCTGAGAAAATGAAGTCTATTTGGATTTGCTTGGTATAACATTTAATAAGATAATCTTGATGCATTTTCTTTGATCAATTCACCTTAGTTTTTGATAACTCACCTCTGAAAACAAAACACAAGGTATTACACACTTTTAAAATTAAGCTGGTTAAGTAAAAAACTAGGCAGTTTACCCATAGCTTTTTTGCTTGTGCAGAAAAATAGCAGATTTTACAAACTCATGATCCACTGCTAGTGTAAAATATAGGACCAAAAAATGAGAATTCAAGAGTAGCATTATAATGACCAAAATTCACTATGTGTTTTTTATTATGTCGGAAAAAACTCTTTTAAGAAATGGAAATCACTACATTCTATTGATTCAAGCACAGAATCTTCAGACATAAGTCATCAGTGTTGACATTTTCAAATACATAAAACGTGACATCTGCTCCAACAAATGCACTATCCAGGCTGTAAATCATCAAAGAGAAAAACAGTTCAATGTCATTTCAGCCACTGTAAGCTATGGTTTACAAGTGAGAGATAAAAATAGTCATACTGTCTCTATGACATCTAAACCACTTTTCTATTGCAGTATTCTGTGTTCTAATTTATCTTTGTGGTTGAACAACACACAATCAATTGTAAGCAACTAGTGTAGTTTGATTCCAGTCAACGGCAATTTTCTCTAGCTTTCTCTATTCCCCCCCTCTCCCCCCCACACACTGCATTGACTTTAAGTGCTCTCCCAAACATGCTCTCTCAAGTGTAATACTTGGCTGACAATCTGAAGATTTTAATTCATCATTTTAAGTATGAAAATATGGGGAAGAGGCATTAGCATAATAATTTATATATAATGATTTAAGAATACTTATAAAATCTTTTATAGAATATCATTATATCTGCTTCCATGTTGGTGAAGAATTTATATAGATGTAAAGGACTAATTCTGAATAAAGGGACACTTTATCAAGTATTATTATAATTAAAAAATGCATCATTCCTGACCAAAGAAAACAACAATACCAAGTATTCTGAGCCCTTCTTGAAAGAAATGCAAAGTAGCCTCCTATGGCTACAGTACTTTGTCAATGTAATTAGTATGCAAACCCATACTCAATTTGCATAAAGTTCTAAAACATTTTTTTCAAATCTTCAGTGAATCACTTCATGTAATTGTGAAGTGAGAATATCACTATCACAAGTGGCATATTTTATTATTAGCATTTCAGAGTCACAACACGCATTATAACTTTAATCTTTTTTGTACATGATAAAGCTAGCTTAGGTGAAGTGTCTTAGTTACTGGTATTAGCATTTTCTGTCAGAGTGAAACATGTCTACAGTCAATAAAAACGTAGGGAATATATGCCATCATCATGATAATTTAGGCACTGATCTCATAGTGAATATGTGGGCAGACTGCTGAGCCCACGGAAGTCAATGGCACAGCAATACATTGCAGAATCATGGCCTTAGTGTGAACAATATGAAAAATGTGTGGCATGTCCCCTTCCCACGTAATTCACTGTTTCCTGAAATGTACTTCAACAAGCCTTTTTCTAAGTGTAAGCATCACCTCTCTGTTCATCACAGGAGGGTAGACAAAAGGGTAGACAAAAGCTGCCAAGTTGGATATTTATATGTCAGGTAAACATATTTGTGAACTAGAAGAAACATAGTCATAGACAATTTACTTAAGGAATATTCTTGGAAATATACCCACAAACGTGTGCAGTGTGAGCAGCAGTGCATACCCGACATCCTGTCAGGAGTGTCCAGTGCATGAGAAATCATGCTGTCATGTCCGAAGATTACACACTTTGGGCAACTGTATACTCTTCAGGAGCAACGTGCATACTGAAATCCATATCACTTTGTGCTAGCTGTAGATGACCCCATATGTATATACCACATTTCCTCAGACCATATTCCTAGGATTAAGGCTACGTTTTAGTCACAGGTATTTTTAGTAAAAGTCCTGGACAGGTCACGAGCAGTAAACAAAAATTCATAGCCTGTGACCTGTCCCTGACTTGTACTATATACTGCTGACTAAATCTTGGGGGAAGGAGGCGGCCTATGGGTGCTGTGGGTGCTCGGGGAGGGGTGGCCCAGAGGGCATCACAGATGCTGGGTGGGCGGCCCGGTGGAGCGCCACCAGTGCTGACGAGGGTGGCCCAGGACCTCTGCTGGTGCTGGGGGGGGGGCGATGGGTGGCAGTGCACAGCCCGAGACCCCCACTGGTGCTGCGGGGGGAGGCTGGCAGGCTCCCTACCTGGCTCCGCACTGCCCCAGAAGCAGTGACATCCCTCAGCTCCTAGGCAGAGCATGGCCAGGCAGTTCTGTGCACTGCCTCCACCCCGAGTGCTGGCTCCGCAGCTCCCATTGGCCAGGAACTGCGGCCAATGGGAGCTGCGGGGGCAGTGCCTGCAGGCAGAGACAGTGCACAGGGCGCCCTTGCTGTGCCTCCGCTGAGGGACGTCACCGCTTCCGGGGAGCTTCCCCCCCCCGAGGTAGGCATCGCCGAGAGCCCTCACCCTCCCGTGCCCCAACCCCTAGCCCCCCACCCAAACTTCTGCTTTTGCTGTGGGGGGTGGTGGCCTGAGACTGCCCCAGGTGCAGCCGGTGTGGCTGGCCCAAGGGATGCCTGAGCTGCTCAGGCAGCCCCCGGGCCAGCCACACCAGCTGCTGCAGAAGTCACAGTCATGGAAAGTCACGGAATCTGTGACTTCCGTGATCTCCCTGACAAACTCACAACCTTACTTATGATCATACAGAATGTTCTACTGCTTTAGCCATGAATATCTGGTACCCAATTCTTATGCAACATGACATAATATTGTTTGTGTGCCTTCATCAAGAACCCAGCACATTGACTTGGCCCTCTTTTCTACAAATATCTTCCTCACATGGCTGCAAAAATTTTAATCCTGGCATTTTATGGGCACTGTGTTTTAACTGTACAATTCTCAGTTCTCAAGTTTCTGAAGTTCAGAAAGTCAGCAGTCCTACCCAGTGCTCATCGTATCTGAATGTCTCTCTTACAAAGTATGTGCTTGCAGTTTCACAAAACGTATTACACTGTCAGCTGAGAAGCCTAGCAAGCTAAATGAAATTACAGGCATTTGCAGATAGTCACATAACATAGTCACATAGGACTTGTCTACATGGAGCAACAATGTGCACTCTGGGGGTGGTATTTCTGAAGCGCACTAACATATTGCACACTCACTGTTGCACATAGTGCACTTTAATGTAGTGTTGTTTCAAACTACACTATGTAAAAGTGCACTAGGGAGCTCTCAATGCAAATGAGCAGGTTCTATGCAGACCAATTAATATGCAGCATGTTAGTGCGCTGTAGAAACCACACCCCCATATTGCACAGTGCTGCTCTATGAAGACAAACCCACAGTTAGAAAGATAACATTTCTTCACGTTTACTAGATTTCTGCACAGAATTTCTGTCTGTCGCATGGATATCACCTCATGTACATACACAGACGTATCACTAGTATGTGTATACATGTGTTTACACACACAGACACATACCAAAACAGTTAAGCAGATCATATCTCTCTATCTTGAATGGGATATTTTCTTATCAGAGAGAGACTGATCCTCCGCTGAATGCTATCTGCGAAGTACAGTAGTGAGCATTCTCAGGTTCCACTGATGTCAGTGAAAACTGAGGGAATTCAGCACCTCAGATGATCTGGCCCACTGGTACATGCACACAACTCATTATCATTAATGGTAGTTACAGATGTAAACTGTAGGAAGGAAATACCCTTCAATAAACACATATTGTGTTTGTTGTGGGTCCTGAGCTTATTCACCCAGGCACACTAAAAAGGTGTCCTAATAATTTTAAATCAGACATTTTAAAACACAAATTCTACCCTCTTCAGAGCAGGTAAGAGGATTTTTAAAACTTTTTGCACTTCCATTGGAAAATTTTACCATATGTGTTTCTATTTCTGTCTGCACGGCACACACACACATATTACATACCCTCTTTTAGGAAGGACAGTCCCTATATCTTTTTAAAGTGAAATACCTAAGATTTTCCCTATCTGTATCTCCAGAAACTTCTCATAACCTGATGAATTTCAATAGAGTTAAATGCCCCAATAGTCTCACTAAATGCCCTTATTCAGAATTTCCAAATGTTTCCAAATGTGGGTGCATAAAAGGACAGTGAAGTGGTAAAATATCTGCCATAAGCAGTGAATTACTTCCTAGACATGGCATTTGGAAAACCCAGTGATCCTGGAAATCTGTCTCTAACACTGGATCTTGAAATTGTGAAACTGCAAAAGCACAAAATAATTTTCCTATTCTGGCTGCATAACTCATCCTGAACTGTTGCAGACTTCTTTGGCCCATGCCTAATGTGCACACAAAAAGATCACTGAATTCATACAGCCTGGGGAAAGAGTATTTTTGATGAATAAGGCCCTTCTTTACTTGCAAAGTTAGTTATATAACAAATTCTTCCCTACATTAAGTGAAAGAACATATTATTCTCTATTTTGTTCCACTTGCATCTAGTTTTGAATAGATACTTTTTTTATTTGTATAGTCCTTTCTGAGAAAATAGACACTTTGTAAATACATGCACACATTTTCTAGTTTTTATGACACTGGAGTGAAATATATTTTATTATTCTTTAGCATAAAATGTGACACGCAAAACTCCCATTCCCTTCATTAAAAAAAAAAATCAACTTTGTGACAAAAGGCCAAGGGCTAGATTGTAAAACCCTCTTCAACTGGTGAGTGCTTACTGACACTAGTAGTCCTACTGAAGTCACTGAGATTACTTGCATGCGTATGCTGCCTGACAAGAGTACAGGCTGCACAATTTAGCCCTTGTAAGTTTAAAGTTGAGGTAGAAGGGGAATTGGGAATAAAAAGCGAAAGGTACAGCTCATATAGTTTATCCAGCATTACAAGTTGTCTTCATTATCACCATTTTGTTGCTGCTTTGGGAGACCTATCAAATACCTGCAGAAACTACACATGTCAAATTACTGACTGTGACAAGTCCATTAATGTTTAATAAGGGATGTTTCCTATGCACTTGGAGGAGTATACCGCCCTCATGTTGCACATGGAACTCCCACTGACATTAATGAGAGTTCCACACATGGAACAAATACAGAATATCCCTCTTAGTTTTCACACCAAAATCTGCAGCTAAGGGAAGATTCTATTTGACATAGAGGATATTAACTGACTAGGGAGCACCTGGGTCAAAACCAAGGTACAATTGAAGTAACAGTATTGGCATTCAATACAATGGCTAGATAACTTGATTCTGTTACTCCTTGCCTATTCACACTATATTAGAAATATTATCACCAGTCCAGTGGAGATTTAGAAGAAAATGTCAACACAATCTCCATTTCTTTTGAGCACGTTCACCCCCATGGTTGGATGGTAGATGAGATTCACTGTACTAATGCTGTATATGTTTCAATAATCCTTTGGTGGATGACCCAAAACATGTTGCTGTGACAATAATAGGTACCTGAATGAGGACTTGGATTTTAAATTCTATAATCGCCTATTTGTGTACATGCCAATTGCTCTGTATTTTCAGATTTTTTAAAAAAAAAATATATACTTCTTACCCCAGTTATCCCCACCTAAAAGAACGTTATAAGGGTAAAAATGTTTATCTTGACAATGGTCCCATTTCTAGTAGGCATACGTTTTCACTTATGTAACTTTACTACCATCTGTTGAAACCATGGGAGGAAATGAAAAAAGTCACAGCATGCTGTATTGTCGTAATTACAGTAAGAAAGCTGATCCATTTGTTCTTAGAGAGACCAGGTGGGTGAGGTGATATCTTTTTATTGGACCAACTTCTGTTAGAGAGAGACAAGCTTTCGAGCTTACACAGAGCTCTTCTTCAGGCCTATTTTGCCTCGTGCCGAATTCAATAGATGCTATACTTTCATGTGCCCATCATAATCTGGAGAGCGAGAGTGATTTTTATGTCCACTGGCTGGTTTCTGGGTCGGTGTGACATATGCTTTTCGAGTGGTTTGGGTTGGAATGAGGCACCAGTGTTATTGCTGTACTTGATACAGCATGCTACAGTGCTTCTGGTATTTTCAATAATCCTGATGTTCTTTCCTTTCTACACTGATGTGCTCCTACGCGTCTAGGTGAGATTCACATATTTTAATATAATGCGGTGATTAAACATCCACTTCTACTTGCATTCAGGTGTGCCCAGCTGCCAAGGCAATATTAAGCGTATTCCTGGAAAAATTAAACAGGGGAGGCAAATTTTAGCTTCAGAGGCCTGGTGTTTATGGTGGTTGTCTCCATACTTGTTTCAGATGTGAAGATAAGGGATATCTTACACCTGAGGATCCATGACAACTCTGCTATCAGGTATTGCCAGTGATTTGTCTGCAGGTTGGCTCCCACTCTCTCTATGGGAGCTGTGTCCACACAACAAGGATTTCATGGCAGCTGGTCAGGCCTGGAGTGAGCCTATGATTAGTCATTCTAGGGACTGCTCAGTGGACCTACGGGTCTCCTGGTTTTTTAACAGTAAAAATTCAGGGGTATAGCCAATGGTGGAAGCAGTAACCTCATCTGTCTCTGCCATTAAGTCTGTCAGCACTCTGATTTAGTCATTTTAATTATCTATTGATCTTATAAGTTTTATGCCTTTGCCCATCACCGTAGTATCTGAGTAAATTCCATGCAAAATCAATAGCAGTAATCAAGTCCCTAGTAGACTTCATGGAGTCACTGGCGCTTCTCCCTTTTCAGGGTAAATATTCTGCTTAGGGTATGGGGCTGAGGTTTTTGGTTGGTTGGTTGGTTGGTTGTTCTTTTGTTTTTCGGTTGGTTGGATAATCTATTTGATAAATGTCCCTGAATCCAGCAAACTCTTACTTACGTAAATTGTGCACACTCATAACTAGTCTCATTGAAATCAACAAGACTACTAGCGTGAGTTAGGATTTGCAATCTTCAACCTTATAGTGGCAGTCACTTCAGTTTAGAAGTGCTTTGTGATTTCCTTATAACATACCTGCAACAACAACAACAACGCATTTAACCAATGCCTGTTTACCAGTACAGTGAATTGTTCCATATTCTGTTAAAACTATATTAAAAAGGCATATTTGAAGAGTTTTTGTTTCATCTGAACCCAATTTTGAGTAAGAAGCATTCTTTATTTAATCTAATTTATGTAATCAGACTAAGCAACAAAAATGAAGTCATCTTGTTTCCTTTTGTTGGTTTGGATTACACTATTAAGGGGAAAGGGACATGAAATCAGCACTCTTTTGGGCAATAAATTCAGCTCCAAAGTATGACCATTTGCATGAGTTTTAGCATTTTGTTAGGAGGCATTCCGTATATATTTCCTGTTATCTGCACTATTATTTTAAAAGTTGGGTTTTTTTTAAAACGTAGAAATAAATGGAAAGTATTTTTCAGCTAAAAATTCTTATTTTAGGAGACTCATTAGAGAACAAAGCATACCATCCTCTATTAGTGTTTCTACAACAACTGGTATTACCCTTTCAGTAGTGTTATTACATTATTCTCAGTATCAAGCAATATTTTACTGGATTTTTTTGTGAGAAACTTAAGAAAAACTACACATAGGCTTAGCTATGAACTCTTTGATAAAAAGAAGAGAAACTTCACTCCCACAGAAAAGTTCTGTAATAATTCTGATACTTTCAAAATTTAATGTTCAAATATCTCAATATAACACTACTGAGTTCACTTTTCTTCACATCACAGAAATTAACATTTTCTATTTCCTAGCATCCACAGTTGTAACAATAGTCATGCTCTTAACTTTTTATTCTTAGTCATCTGGGAGGAAGGGAAAGTAGAACAGAGATTAATATCACCCTAGACTAAAATCTCAATCCAATTGATACCCCCTGGTCAAAGCAATCAAAAATTTATGCAACCATCTAGATTTAATCAAAAATCACTTTATTTAAACAAAAGTGTGTGAAGAATCAGTGAAAATCAACACTGAGTAAAAGAGTGATGACCCTGTGCTATCTTCAACATTCCCATGAGAACGACAATGACAAATCGACACCAGCTAGAGTAGACCATGTTCCTAAAATTCATTTCACTCTTCTATTTATTTTTTAGGAGTAGTCATTGCATGCACCTGGGGAAAAGATGCTATTATGCATAATGGTTGCATGGCATGGCTGAATGATGCTACGGTACTTATAATTGCACATCACAAACATGATAGAAATTAATATTACAATAGATATCAAAAGAAAACAGAACTTAAAGAAATAACTGCAAACAAAACCATATTTAAGCTCCCTTCCCCCTCCAAAAAAAATCTAATGAATCCTTTTAATATTAATTAAAGAATTCCTAACAATATATTGGAAAGCTCTCTTGGAGAATTCAGCTTACTGTTTAACAGTTTCTGACTAATTTTATTAACCTGTACATCTGAGAGGATCAACCCCCTCTGGGGTTAATTAGAAGAAAATTCAATTTAAATCTAAATGTCAACAGTAGTTACTAATTATGGCAGGGCCCTGGACCAGACATCTAGTCTGTAATCAGGCAGTTCTCTGGTAACAATTAACAGTTTTTTTCTGTTATGCGTGCATTAGAATTTTTTTAAAATAAATATGATTCAGCATGGGACAAAGATAACATTAAAAGCACCTACTGCTAGGTGCAAACATGCAGAAGAGGTTGCCAAATTAAATTACAGAGATTTCTCAAACATATAGCTGAATAATAAGCAGCTACAAAACTAGGTCAGGGTCGTGAGCAACAGACCACTGCCCCTCCCCCAACATGCAAAATAAATATACCCACTATCTCTGAATAGAAATCATTCTTTTGTTATGCCCTTTGTCAACAATACATCATTGCAAAATGATATTTATTTCCACAATCTTCACAGCTGTGAGCAGGACTGAATTAATCTTTCCAGAATTGATTTCATTTGCAATTTCATGATTATGATTATAAAATGTAAATGTATTACTTAAAAAAATAAATGACAATGAAAGGCAGAAATATAAGAAGGCAGCTCTTTATCTATTGGTTTGGTTTCCTCTGTACTAATGAAATAAACAGCTGACTAACTCTGAAATAAAAACAAACACTGAAATAGACTGCAAAAATCTACAGTAAAATAAAAACTAGGGAGACAATGAAAAATTAATCATTTAAAATGTAACCTGAAGAGTGAATATGCGATGTTAAGCAAGAAAATTACCAGAACATGCAAAACATTATCAAAACTAGGGTAAGTTAGTCATTTAAGCTTTGCATCAACTCCCACATTCTCAATGTTAACACTAAAGACAATACTGAAAATGCTGATATTCTACTGAGCATTTTTATTTCATCTTTCAATTTGATAATTTTTTCATAATTTGTAATTGTCTTTTTCAAACCATTTAATGCTGATGACCTACATATTAAATTAATTAAAATCTATATTTATAAAAACATTTGGTGGAAGTTGTTCACAATGAATAGTATTTTATATGTTTAATTTAATTAATAAAGCTATGTGATTTTTTTAATTAAGCCTCAAACCTGAAATCACCTAGGCATATATTTAAGTTTAAGCCTATTCCAGTGACTTCAGTAGAACTATTTCACATTCTTAAATTAAGCACACTTGTAAGTGTTTACAGTACCTTAGGCCCCAATTCAAAATACATAAGTAGGTGCTTAACTTTAATCACTTGATGATTACCTGTTCTGTTCATTCCCTTTGAAGCAGCTGGCATTGGCCACTATTGGAAAACAGGATACTGGGCTAGAAGGACCATCGGCCTGACCCAATATGGACTTTTTTATTTTCTTAAGACATCCCTATTCAGGGAAGCAACTAAGCACATGAAATTAGTGTACACGCTGTGAACATGCTTAAGTGTTTTCCTTCATAGGGATGACTTAGGCACCTGCTTAAATGCTTTTGCGTAATGGGGCTAAGGCGAGATTTTTAAAGGTATTTAGGCTCCTACGGGATTTTCAAAAGCATGAAGGTGCCTAACATGCATTGATTTCCATGGGAGTTTGCTGCCACAGTAATTTGAAAATCCCACTGGGAACCTGAATACCTTTAAAAATTTGACCCTAAGTGTTTTTCTGAACAGTGAAGGGATTACACATATACTTAAGTATATTGCAGAATCTGGGCCTTAAATTCTATAATGAATCACTGCGGGGAAAATTTGCAAAATACAGCACTTGAAACTGTGCAAGAAGATTTAGAATTAATGCTTGCTTTCATTTGCAAACATAGAACTGCATACACTAAGTATATAATGTACAAATTTGGTCTAACTATATGATTTGCACGCACAAATGCCTGTTTGTTCATGTTGATGGCTGTGCACAGTAATTTCAGAAGCCAGTTTGAAAACATCTCTCTTAATGTATAGGGCAGGTTACATATGTATTTTTAAAATAGTTGTTAAAAATGAAATTTTCATACTGAGATACTGAAGTTCCTGTTCACATGTACTAGACATGTCCTAATTTAGTTAACCATAGTTTGTTTGTGCTCTTAACTTTCTTTCACTTTCTTCTCCAGCCAAGAGTTTAGCAAGTAGGCACTGCAATAGAAAAAAGTGCTGTTTCTGGGCTAGCAATAGTACTAACACCTACAAGGGCAGCAGGCGTCTTCTGCTCTGGAACACTCCACATTTCCCCTCTGGGAGGCAAGAAAGGGAGAGGGCCTTGCTTTCTAATAAGTAATAACTGGGCCTATGATACAGCACTTTGCATAAAGACTTTTAATGAGTCAGCCATAGTAATAAACATGTTACTTAACCTTCTGAAATGGCATAAGAACTCTAAATGTAACTGAGAATTTCTAAATTCTGTGATGCCCTACCCATGTGTATATTTCCCAGCATATGGATATTTTATTTTATGAAGAAATTCCATTTTATAAGTCAGAGACCCCAGGGGAGATTATTACACTTCTTGGGTGGTTAAATTCACTCATCCTTTAGCCTTATGCCTTACAACAGTACCTGTGGCTTGTAATAATCACCCAGAAATGCTCTGCTGTGCCTCATTGATTATAATGCTTTTTGGTGAAATCTTGGCCCCAGTGGAGACAATCGGAGTCTTGCTTTTGATTTCAAAGAGGTCAGGGTTTCACCTTTGTGCTTCTTGAAATTTTACTTGGTTTTAGTCCCATTTGTGTTTCTCTCTAATGGTACTCGATAAAATTATAGGTTGAGGTTTTAATAAATAATCATTTAATACTTATGTGCTCAACATCTCAACATTAACACATTTCCTTAAATCACAAATTCAAAAAAATAAAATAGTAATTTTTTCTACTGCGTACTGTATAAAGTATTTCTTACACAATTATTAAACCACAATCAATGTGTTATTTTTTTTTGTCTTCAGTAGCAAATCAAACACAGGTGTGTCTAAATATTTCCCTGTCCCTAAAAAAAGTTTACTTATTTTCCATGTTTAACTGAAATTTTAGTTGAGATCTTTTGATAACACCAAAAAGGAAGTTCTTTCAACAACAGCTCAATAATAAGGTGAATGGAAAAACAGTTGGTTTCCTTCTGCCTCAGCTGTTTACCTTAATCTGTTTTAAGTAAAGAACAGAGAGTATATTCTTCATTACATAACAACCACATAGTTAAACAAAAAAAAAAGTACAAAACACTGTTTTGTTCATGGATGAGATTCCACAACTGTGACTTTCCTAATTAATCCTACCTTCCCATCCAAGACAAAGAGCTTTAAACTAGCATCTACAAAGCAGGGTGCTAAGACACAGAACTCAGACTCAAAGTAGACTCAAGGTAGCATGAATGTAAAGAATACAGGCATTGAGCACGGTTACCAACTTTCACGCTGTAAATAAGCACCACAACTTTCACAATAAGCCAAACATCAAGCTAATCCCATTTCAAAACAAGGCCAAAACAAGCCAATCCCTAAGAACCCCAACACTCTATGTGACTAAACCCCCCGGTGTGCAGTCTGGGTCTGTGGTGGGCCTGCTGTGCATTCCTGACTCTCTCCCCACCTTGCCCCTGCTTGCCAGGAGCCGATCAAAAAAAAGTAGCAACAAGCTACAACAAGCAACAAGCCAAACAAGCTACAAGCCAAAAACTAGCCAACAACCAACTCACAAGTTAATTAAACCAAAAACAAGCCCAATTTCTGCATTTTTTTCGTGGGTTTGGCATGTCTGGCATTGAGGGATGTAAAAAAAGAATATATTCTTCAGCTGCTTATATACTAATGCTAGAAGCCTGGGTAATAAACAAGAGAAACTGGAAATACTCTTATGAAAAGAAATTTGATATGATTGAATGGAAACCTGGTGGGATGATTCACGTGATCAAAATGTTAAAATCACTCAGTGCACCCTGTTTGGGAAAGTTAGACAGAAAGATAGGCAGGAGGGCACTCTGCGGGGGAAGGATAGCTCAGTGGTTTCAGCATTGGCCTGCTAAACCCAGGGTTGTGAGTTCAATCCTTGAGAGGGCCATTTAGGGATCTGGGACCAAAAAAATTGGGGATTGGTCCTGCTTTGAGTAGGGGATTGGATTAGATGATCTCCTGAGGTCCCTTCCACCTCTGATATTCTATGATTAAAGATACCATGAAATGCTTTAGATTTACGGGCAATTCAGAAGGACTAGGCTTTGAATACTCATGGATCTATGTACTAACTGATACGTGACAAGATGTGGATCTGCTTTGAATACTAAACCAGGAAAGGAAACAGAATGAGCAGTTCCTTAAACATCTATCACTTGTAGAAAAAAAATGTTATTACCATGGGGATTTCATTGGAGGTCTTATGCGCCTACTGGTGAAACATCCTTGGAATTTCTAAAAATTATAGATAACTTTCTAACACAAGAAGTATTGCAACCAATTTGAGGTAATTGTATACTAGAGCTCATTCTGATAGATAAAGATGAAATTATCTCTCAGTAAAAACTGATCGTTGCCTAGGTGCAAGTGATCACAATTTGATTTCATTACTATGTGCAAACAAAAAATAGTCCCAATCCGTGTGTGTGTGTGAGGGGTGTGTGTGTGTGTATATATATTATATAAAATATTTGGTGTTTTTAAAAGGCCCATTTTTCAAACCAATTTTGAAAACAATTAAAAGCAAATTTGAGTGGAAGGAATTATTTAGACATAAAAATGTGAATGATAGTTGGGAATTGTTTACAAATATTTTATTCTATGTCCAAAAATATACAATTCTGCAGTCATGAAAGAAGGTTGCTTTGGTTAAAAAAAACCATTCTGGTAAAGAGTGTGCTGAAGGCAGCAATTTAATATAAATATATATATAACAAATGGGAAAATGGAGAAGTCGGTAGCAGTGAATACAAATTGGCAGTTAGGAAATACAGACAACTGATGAGAGAAAAAAAATCTACTGCCAGTAGGATTAAGGAGAAGAAGGAGGAATCCTTTAAATAAAATCAGAAACAAACATAATCCAGACAAAGATGGTCAAATTATAAATCATGATGCAGAAATATTTTCTGTACTGGGAAAGAAGCAAGATGATGTATTGGTATCTTACAATGATAAATAAATACCTATTATTCCTACAGTAACTAGTGAGGATGCTAAACAGCAGCTTGTTAAGTTAAACATTTTGTAATCAACTTGTACCCAAGAATATTAAAAGAACTGGCAGAGGAGTTTTCTGAACCACTAAGGTTGAATTTTAGCAAATCTGGGAACACTGGGGAAGTTCCTGATGACTATAAAAAAAACTAATAATGTGCCAATATTTAAAAAGAGATAAACTATCTGACCTGGGAAACAGCCTGACATCAAACCTGGGCAAAATAATGAAACGGCTGATATGGGATGCAATCAGTAAAGATTTAAAAGATAGTTGCATAATTAACAGTAACCAACATGGTTTTATGGAAAATAGGTTCTCACAACAACAAACTTACCTTCTTTTGATGATATCACAAGTTTGGTTGGTAAGCTTTGCTGTGTTGACATATTATACTTAGCTTTCTGCTATATTTAATATATTTAGCTATAGTGCTATTTTTAGTAGAATATCATATGGGACTAAATGAAACATAGCCCATATTAAAAGCCGCTTAACCGATAGAACACAAAAAGTAATTGCAAGTGGGAAAGTGTCATCTAATGAGTTGGTTCTAGTGGCATCCCACAGGGATCTGTTCTCAGGCCAATGCTTTTCAAGAGCTTTATCAATAGTCTGGTAACATTTGAAGATAAACATAACAACTAGTAGACAGGTAAGTTATATAGACCCACCTGGGTCACTTGGTAACAGAGACTCATTTGAACAACACACATTTTAACAGTCAAATGCAAGGACATCTAGGACCAAAGAATACAGGTCACACTCATAAGATGGGGGATTTTATTCTGGCAAGCAGTTACTATGGAAAGGACTTCTGAGTCATAGCAGATAACCATTTGAACATGGACTGCCAGTGTAATGCTGTAGCTAAGAAGGTGAACACAATCCTTGGATAAATAAGCAGGAGAATATCAAGTAGGAATAGGGAAATGTTATTACAGCATTACTGAGACCATTACTGGAATATTGTGTCCTGTTCTGGTCAGAGGATACTCAAGACAATCTGCCATTCCAGGCAAAACTTCATGGTGCCACTGCCCCTTCTCTCCCCCGACAAACTTTAAAGCCAGAAGAGACCAAATGATAATCTAGTCTGACCTCCTATACACCACAGGCCAAGAACCTCACCCCCATTCCTGTAATAGGCCCACAACCTCTGACTGAATTACTGAAGTCCTCAAATCTTGATTTTAAGACATCAAATTACAGAGAACTCATAATTTACTCTAGTTCAAACCAGCAAATGACCCATGCCCCACACTGGAGAAGACAGCAAAAACCCCAGGCCTAGGGCAGTAAATTTGGCCTGACTGCCCCTCCATCATGATGGAGGAGCGGCCAGGCCAAATTTGAGTGGCTTTCTGACCTGGTGGACAGACTGATGGAGGGGTGGTCAGGCCAAATTTGAGACAGTGGCATCATGACCCACTGCATTGGGCAGCCAGGCCAAATTAGAATGCTGTTGCAACCTTGTTAATGGGGTCACAATGCGACTCAAATTTGGCCAGCCACCCTTCTGTCATGATGGCAAGGGGGCTGGGCCAAACCTGCTGTCCTAGGCAGCTGCCTTGTTCACCTGTAGTTAGAGTGGCTTCTGTTTCTGGTGTCCACACTTCAAAAAAGAAGCTGAAAAATTGGAAAGGGTTCAGAAAAAAGTCTCAAGAATGATTCAATGTCTGCAAATGTCTGCCTGATAATAAAACACCACAGATGGTCAATCCATTTAGCTTATCCAAGAGGAGGTTAAGAGGTGACTTGGTCACAGTCTACAAGAACCTACACAGGAAAGGAATTTTTGAAAGTAGAGGGCCTTAATCTACCAGAAAAAGGCATCCAGAGATCCAATGGTTAGAAGCTGCAACTAGATATATTCAGATGATATAAAAAGCCCAAATTTTTAAGTGACGATAATTAACCACTGAAACAACTTGCTGAGAAATGTGATGGATTCTCCATCACTTGAAATCTTTAAAGACTGGATAGCTTTCTGAAGGATATGCTAATCAGAAGTTCTAGGCTTGATGCAAAAGATACTGGGTGAGGTTCTTTGACCTGTATTACACACAAGGTCAGATTAGATTATCATAATAGTCGCATCTGACCTTTGAATAAACTACAGTTTGTTACTGAGATCCCCATGAAAGGGATAGTACTGTGATACATAGGATTTTATCCTGCACTCCTTACTCAGACAAAACTCACACTGATGTTTTCAAGAATTTTGCCAAATAGGGGGCAAATCCTCCACTGGTGTAAATCAGCAAAGCTAAAGGGCCAGGGGCAGGCTGTACAGATTCATGCTCTGAACTCTGGAGGCCCACTAGGGTTGCCAGGTGTCCAGTTTTCAACCAGAACACCCGGTCAAAAAGGGACCCTGGTGGCTCTGGCCAGGTCAGCACAGCCATTACAAGTCCGTGCAGTGGGGCTAAGGCAGGCTCCCTGCCTGCCCTGGCTCCACACAGCTCCCAGAAGCGGCCAGCATGTCCCTGTGGCCCCTAGGTATAGGGGCAGCCAGGGAGGCTCCATTCACTGCCCCCACCCCGAGCGCTGGCTCCACAGCTACCATTGGCCAGGAACCGCAGCCAATGGGAGCTGCCGGGCAGCGCCTGCGGCCAGGGCCAGCACACAGAGCCTCTCTGGCCGCCCCTGCACCTAGGGGCCTCAGGGACATGCCAGCTACTTCCGGAAGCACCTGAGGTAAGTGCCTCCCGGAGCCCACACCCCAAACCCTCTCCTGGCACCTTAATTCCCTCCCAGAGCCCACATCCCTCACCCCTCCCACGCCCCAACCCCCTGCCCCAGCCTTGGGCCTCCTCCCACACACAAACTCCCTCCCAGAACCTGCATCCCCTTCTGCACCCCAACCCCCTGCCCAGCCCGGTGAAAATGAGCGAGGGTGGGGGAGAGTGAGTGACGGATGGAGGGGGGATGGAGTGGAATGGGGGCAGGGACAGGGCAAGGGTGTTCAGTTTTCTGCAATCAGAAAGTTGGCAACCCTAAGGCTCACAGTTCAATCACTAGTGTTTGCCACAATGGTGTTCATCACAAAAGCTCTACTAGCAGTCCCTTCAAGGTAAAAACAATAAGTCTGTTAACTTAAATGCCTTTCACTGTTTGAAACTGCAGAGGTATCACATGAGGAGAGACATGCACCCTAAAGCCCCAATCCTGCAAACACTTCCTCATGAAAATAGTCCACTGTTTTCAATAAGATGACTCACATATTCCAAGTTAAGTAGATGAATTAAATGTTTGTGGAATTGGAGCCTAAGAAACTTAAAACTCAAGTTATTTCTTTATAGATCCAAATCAGCAACTTAAACTTCACCCAGAAATCAGTTTAGTCCGCAGAGAAGACCACAGTGCCTGTAGTGATCTTTAGAAAACACCATTTGATAAGTAGCAAGCTGCATTCTGCACAAGCTGCAATCTGCACCAGCTACAATTTCCAAATGGGCTTTACAGTGCCTGTTTGGAGGGCACTGTGCTATCCAACCTTAAAGTGACAAAAACATGAAGTAAAATTATGAGGTGCCCACCCAAAAGAAAAATTGCACCTTTCTTCTTGGGGCATTTGGTAAAAAGAGCTAAAAAAACAACAACCTGCTCTGTTGTCACCCAGAAGCAGCTGCAGAGTCAAAATGAGCCACAGTTTGCAAGCCTGACTGATAAATAGTGGGTATATCTCCTCAACTGAAGGAGCTGAAAAACTCTACCATTTTTTCTTGTTTGCTGCACTCAGTCAAAAAGTGTTACTTTAATCACATAGGTATTGAATCACAGCCAGTAGCGCCCAGCCTCAGTCCTAATCTCTTACCCTGGTGATAATAACAATAGTAATATGATACTTGTACTATACAAGAGCTTTTTCATTAATGGATCTCAAAGCACTAGGTCAGGGGTGGCCAACCTGTGGCTCCGGAGCCACATGCAGCTCTTCAGAAGTTAATATGCGGCTCCTTGTATAGGCACCGACTCCGGGGCTGGAGCTACAGGCACCAACTTTCCAATGTGCTGGGGGATCCTCAATGCTCAACCCCTGGCTCTGCCACAGGCCCTGCCCCTACTCCACCCCTTCCTTCACCGCACCTTTCAGCCTGCAGTGCCCTCGCTCCTCCCTCTCCCCTCCCTCCAGGGCCTCCTGCATGCCATGAAACAGCTGATTGGGTGGTGTGGGGAGGGAGGGAGAGGTGCTGATCAGCAGGGTTGCTGGTGGTTGGGAGGTGCTGCGAGCGGGGTGGGAGAGATGATGGGGGGCTGCTGATGTATTACTGTGGCTCTTTGGCAATGTACATTGGTAAATTCTGGCTCCTTCTCAGGCTCAGGCTCCTGGCTCCTTCTCACTCTGGCCACTCCTGCACTAGGTGCTATAGAAAACCCCAAGAAAGGCAAATAGGTAAAACATTCCATTCCATTGAACAGATTTAGCATTTGTAATTCATTATGCCATATAGTATATTTTATATAGCTGCTAAAATTATAATAGGCTCTAAACAGTGCTATGTCTCATTTTGTCCCAGTTTTTTAAATATGCTGATATCAGAAACAGAGAGCTTTAATATTTATGTTTTTAAACAAAATTGAAACTGCTGTGGAGTTTCCAGTTCAGGAACTACCTAGAGATTATTACAATAACAAGAAAAAACAATATGTTGCACAATCCTGACCTTTTAAAATGTTCTCTAATATATCATGTAAAAAAAAGCACAGTGTTAAATAAGAAATTTGTTAGCCTTCAGCTCAGAGGCAGGTTTATTAGCAAACAGCTAAGTGGAACAAAAAATCTATAACCCTGATCTTATTGAAATAATTACAGAATCTTTAATGTCCCACTAGGCATACACAGAGAAAAAGATGGAGCACACAGAAAAAGAGTACAGTAATGAAAACAGACAGAAATAGGCCATTCATCCTACCTTTTACTTAGTGCATACAAACCACTGTCAAAAATATAAGACAATATAAAAATGATTGCCTGCCCAAAAAAGATTTAAAATTTCCTTTTCACTTTACTAAATTTTAGAAATGTGCATAGCAAAAATAAAATCTAAATTCAAGTTCAGAATAAGTAAATATTTTATCCTTTATGTGTCTGTATGTATATAATATGTATAATTATTAAAAGATATATGATGTAAAAACTATGTTAAAATTACATTAAGGTTTAAAACCACAGCAATCTCAACAAATACAAATTCTGTATGTTGTGTATCCTATATGTTTTATGGCGTATATTAAAAAAACATATTAAACTACTGTGCAAATTTTACCAGAGAGACAAGAACAGAAAATATTGCATGTGTGTATACAGGTACTATGGTGAAATACAACAGATTAGATAAATGGGTACACAGATGAGATAGAACAGTGTGGTCATGTTAATGATGCTGCCAAACCCTTTTCTTTTGCATTTCTTGATTATTTGGTCTGAATCGTGCAACCTGAAGGCTAAGTAGCAGCTCTGCCACAAGTCCCAAATGAGGAGCAGCAAATTGCTGTTCTTCTCCTGGTGAAGACTGAGAGTCACAGTCTACATCTTGATCCCACCTGTTCTATAGGTAAGTATTCTGACCAAGGCCAACCTACAACTGGAGCAGCATACGTCTCCTGGTGTAAGTGTGCTAGCCTATACTTTGGGAGAAACTCAATCAAAGTTCTGCCCCCTTTTCCGACCCTCCACAACTGGACACAGCAGCTTTGTGGAGCCTGCTCTCCTCCTTGTGCTGAAACACATGGTACAAAAGGTCAGTATAAAGGAATAAGGAAGCACCATATGCCCTTTCCTCCCTTGCACTGTCATACAAGCCATGCCACTAAGGGTATGTCTACACTGCAAATAAATACTCCTGGGGGAATTCTGCGCCACTGCGTATGCACAGAATTTGTGTGTCCTCTTTCCCCAGAAAATACAGTCAGAAAGGTGCTGCAGTTACGCCTTATGCCCACCATGGGGCTGCTGTGGCACCAGAACAGAAAACAGCCACTCCCCAGCCAGCCTCAGCTGCGCACAGCGAAGAGAAGAGGTTCAGAAGGGCTAGTGGGGTGACAGACTGGGGTGGGGGCTGAATGGGAGAGGGGATACAGGGACACATGGGGACAGAGAGGAGACATGTAGGGCCATATGGGGGTGACTAAGTGGGGGTGCAGAGCCACATGGGGGAGGGCAGTGGGTTGAATGGGGGCACGGGGCCACATGGGGAAGTGGGGAAGGGTGCAGGGCCACATGGGGATGGGAGGAGGAGGGATGGCTGAGTGAGGGGGCAGGGACACATGAGGGAGGAAGGGTGGCTGAATAGGGATGCAAGGACACACGAGGACAGGGGCAGATGTGCCTGACTGAATGGGAGAGGGTAGGGGTCAGCTAGGGTCTCCATGGAGGAGGCTCCCTAACAATCTCTCCCTGTCCAAAAGAAACCCTGTTCTATACTTCTCCCACCCACACCCAACAACCCTCTAACTTCACACCCAGGCTACTTCCCAGCAATTAGTTCCCTCCCCCTCAGCTCCTCAATTACCCCTGACTCCCCCAAGCTTTTGCACTGCTTCTGACAGGTGTGGGAAATATATTTCTGTGTTGTAGTTTAAATGTATTATTACTCAGAGTTCTGTATTAATATGCCTAGTAAGGAATCATTTGTCAAAAAACATTTCCTGAATCTTTTTTTGTTTTTGTCGACTGTACTGTTACAGACATAGTTGCTGTCAAGTATTTTGAAATAAATTACCGAAATAATTGAAACTTGCATGATTATATTGTGTTATTTGGACAAATATAATATGCAGAATTTTCCAGAATTTTAAAATAGTGTGCAGAATTTTTAATTTCTTTGGTGCAGAATTCCTCCAGGAGTAAATTAGATACCTGCGGCTGGCCCATGCCAGCTGACTCAGGCTTGCAGAGCTCGGGCTAAGGAGCTGTTTAATTTACGGGCAGACATTCATGCTAGGGCTGGAGCCCAGGCTTTAGGACCCATGAGGAGGAGGATTCCAGAGTTCCTGAGCTATACACCACAATTAAACTTAGCCTGAGCCCTTAGCCTGAGCCACAGAGCTTGAGTCAGCTGGCACAGACCAGCCACACATGTCTAATTGCAGTGTAGACATATCCTATGTGGCCCCCAAAGTTGCATTAAGTTCCTCCTCTTTCACCCCGGTACCTTCTTTAATTGTAACTGCCTCAGTTAGGCTTTGACATTTACTGAGGTCAACCTTTGATAATCCCTCCAACTGTGGTTCACAGAGATGAATGGGAAAGAGGAGTGTTAAATTCCTATGCCTTCTGACTATTGTGTGTGTGGCTGGAGACAGTTTTCTGCAACACTGGGTTTACAGGACAGCAAAACATTGGCCAACATTGTAATAAATGTATCTTCACAAGAGAAGATAGGAATAAGGAATTTTTTTAAGTGAAAGATAAAATATTCAGAATATGTGACAGACTGCAGGCAGACCCTAAAAATCTTAGGATCTGTGATTTTTCCCCCCCATATGAATAAATTTATCCCTTCCCTTAAGGTGTTTTGTTTGTATGTGGAAGGATCTTGCTACATGTCTTTCAATGAAATTCTAGCAATCTTCACATGAAAATTGACTAAGCAACAGTTTCAGGCAATAGCAACAGTGATGTGTCTGTCAGGGTGAGGATAGATAATTTTTCATTATGATGTCACAGAGTGAAGGGTTCTTTAGGTTCTGCTATCATCCCAGCAAATGTCATTAAACAAGCTCAGAAACAATTACTTGATTTTTTAAAAAATTATTTCTGATCAAACTAAGCAAAATTACAACTCCTTAATGAGGTATATACCCATGGCAAGAACCAAGTTTCAAACACCAGCTACTTTTGTTTAAATATTTTTTTCAATAAGGGTGATTAGAATTTTTAGTTAGTTTTACTTTGGGAAAGGTGTCACATCCGTAACTCAAACTCGCTGGAGGGTTTTTGTCTAAGCTCTCCAAAAAGCTCAGGTTTGTGCAGAAACAAAAAATGAAAGCTTTAAACTGATAACGTGAATATTTCAGAAAGCTGTATGTGAAAATCAGAGAATTATTCTAGACACTGCACTACATCCTTAAATAGAGAGGACATGACTAGTTCCCATTATTACATAGACTGGTGGCCAGATGGTTATTCACACTACAGCCCTTTTACACCACTTTGGCAGTGTAAGTGGACCTTAAAGTGCATATAAATGTAAGTTAATACCTATTTTAAACTCCTTTACAGTTGTTACATCCAGTGAGTGATATAAAGAGGGCTTAGTGTAAATGAGAATTAAATAATATATATATTTGGTTTTTTACAGATGATTTTACAGATCATTTTTACAGAATATGTGTGTACATACTATATATATATTATATTCTGTAAAAATGATCTGTAAAAATAGGTGTATTACTACAAAATACCAAAAATAAATGATCATTAACTCTTTTGATATACGAGCTGCAGGATACTGTTATGCTGAATGGGCAGTGATGTTATTATATTCAACCTAGCTATAACACCTTAAAATTGACTTTCATATGAAAATGCTCTTCTCTCTTTCAATTCATTTATGGTGATATGACAAATCTTACTGTCCATTGCATTTTTATACTTATAATAGCAGCCACAACACAAGCTTTTAAATATAATATTCCATGGATACATTCAGAACATGAGTCATCTCTTGTCCTTTAACAGGAATGAATAAATGAATATAATGCGCTTGCCCTAAAGTAACTTGACTTCATACATTCTGAAAAGTTTATTACTTTCAAGGAGATATTATACCCACCTTGACAATAAGGAAGAAACCAAATCAAACACTTAATAAATTTCAGACATTTCGCTATGAGGCGTCAAGTACACAACAGTCCTATTAAAAGATCAATAAGAGTGTACTATCAAAGGGTCAGCATTGTGTTCTTTGGTTTAAAAATGTGTTTATGCTGAATGTTTTAGACAATTCTCTGTGCTAGATAAGGGCAGCAGAATTTCCACCGTGCGGTGCCCTTCAACAATAATGGATTTGTTTCTGTGGTTTTGGAGGAGAATGGAGTTTCCAAATATGCACTAACAACAAATAAAAACAAATGTTTAAGTGATATAGCCTTGGTTTATCCCCATTCAGGGAGGGAGGGAGGTTCTGTTCAAAACTGGAGGAGGGCAGGTTGTGTTGGCTTCTGAGGCTATGTCTACACTACCACTTATGTCGGCAAAACTTAGGTCGCTCAAGGATGTGAATATTCCAACCCCCAAGCAACATAAGTTAAACTGGTACAAGCACCGGTGTGCACAGCACTATGTTGGCAGAAAAAGCTCTCTCCCGTCAGCATAGAGCGACTAGATCTTACAGCGGTGCAGCTGCATCGGTACAGCTGCGCTGCTCTAAGCTCTCTAGTTTAGACATGGCCTGACAAAGTAGGAGATTTTTAAATGGTGACTGATGCACCATAGAAGCATTAGCAGCCACGACAGCCTGAGGGAAGTCTTGAATCAGCTCTTGCTACCCTGGCAACATGACTCTCCAGCTACCACTGCTCATTTGGGGAGCAGCTTGGGACACTCAGGCAGAGTTGGAGGTTCTGGGAACACATGCACTATAACTCCTTTCCTGTCACCAGGGGGCCCTAAATCTTGGGCTATGTTAGCATAAGACAGTGTTACCCAAGACTTAATCGAGCCATATTGTTATTCAATTAATTATATACACTGTTTGACAAGTTTTAGTTCATGCAAGCCTTCCCACTTATTGCATTCCATGTCCGAAGCTCAGCCATCTTAGCATCTGAGAATTAGTCGCAGCCTCAAAAAAATGATACCACAGGTTACTACTCAACCCTCAGTAGAGAAGAGGAGACAATGGAAAATGCAGGTCAGAAATATAAAATACCATAGCATATCTTTATTAGAAAACTCTCCCAGAGTAGAACTTTGCAATGGTCTCTCAGACATCCATCATTTTATAGTAAAACTCCAAACCAAAAAGTCTCACCCAGTCCAGATCCATCACCCAACCCCGATAATACAGGCAAGAAACGATGCCCAGTCCACAATCATCTTAAGATTGTTTTGATTTATGTTCCCACAGGTTATTTTTACGTTGTGGCTTAACAGCTTGTCTGAGAAGGGGAGTATTGGATTGTTTCAAGAGTTTGTAGTGATGATTCCTCCACTCTTCACCACAGACTCATGACATAGATACATCAGGATTGGATCTGCTATCACTTACGCCAGTTTTACACCTGTGTGATTCCACTAGCTTTAATGGAGATACTCTGGAGTTATGCTGGGCTAAGTCTCACACATCTAGCATGACGCTCACTCATTTGCATTCTCATGCATCTAGCTGGGTTGCAGAGATGGGCCTGCAACAGCCTCTCCTGGACTCTGGGGCTTCTTTGATGCCTCTCTGCAGGCAGCCAGGAGGCCTCTATCCTTATCTTTTCTCTGATTCTCTTGCTGGATCTGAGTGGGGAAGGAGAAGGCAACAGTGGCAAACAGCAAGAGGCTGAACAATAGTCCCAGACACGTCTACCCAGGAGCTAGCTGCCCCCGGACTTCTTAACCTCCAGAACTGACCCACCTACCTATTGTTGAACCACCAGATGACCCAGAACCAACCCATTTGAACCTTGCACATCCACCAATATATCCCTGCACTCCCAGACACCCTCTTGCACCCATTCACCTACCCCAATCACAGCTGCCAAGATTTGTGCAGTAACATATTTCTATCATTACATTTACAACCACTTCTGGGCCACTCTACACTGCCAGTGTGGTGTAAAAGGTCTTAGAATAAATGAGAATCTGACCCATAGTGTAATTTAATAATACATATTAGTTCATCTACACAATATTGAACAACAAGATGGCCAAAGACATCAGTCCCATATACATGTTTGTGTATATGGGACTGATGCTCTTGCATAAATGATTACTTTTGTAAAGAATAATTTGAAGAGTTTACTAAACACAAGTAGCCTAGTGACCACACAAACAGATTGAAAAACAGCTAATGTTAGTATGAATTTGGATTTCAATATTTGTTATGTATTGACCTGTTTGGGATGGTAAAGTATGGTCTAATGTGGTTTCTGACAGTAACCACCAATTTTTGAGCCAGTTGTTACCATTTTTGGGAGCACACAGAAAAACAAACATGGATACCCTGCAAATATAGAGATCTATAAATTTGGGAGAATGTCATCTTAAGAGTGGAACTGAAATTTGGTACAAAAGCTGCTATTATTAAAATGTCACAAGAAGATACTATAGAAAATAAAAGTCAAAATATTCCTTGATATATTATAGATCACTATTCCGACACTGAAAAACTTGCATGTTTATAGCTGACAGATTGGCACATCTGCTCTAGATATCACAAGGCTTTGAAAAGACTGTCATATTTAAACTGTATAGTAAAACTTCTGAAATGCATTAAAAAGAGCAATGTTCATAATTCTTAAGATTGTTGAAACATATATGTTCAGATGCTTTCTTGTCTGCTGGCACGAAAAAGAAGGTAGACCCTGTAACCTTGTTATAGTGTGAAGTCCTATGAGCCATGAAAAAATTCAGACTGCATCAGTAAATTCAGTACCTCATGGGTAGTATTTTTCCCAGGTGCATGCTTGAAATACGAGATACATGTTGCACCACTTAAACTACACATTATCCTTAACTCACTTTTAGATTTTTTTAAAATGATGTAATTGTGAAACGGGCTCTCTCTGAAATTATAAATGGCTGGAAATAGATGGTAAGGAATGAGTTTAAGTATAAACAGCTTAGCCCTGGTTCGTGATTTTTTTTGTCAAAGCCTACGGTGAAGCCCATGGATCTATTACTTCGATAAGAAACCATATCTGTGGTCAGTGATATTTCAGTATTTCAATGCAAGACCGGATAAAAGCTTGGCAAATCTGACTATTTTTATCTTTGAGTTTTGGTTTCATTTGAACTTGAAACTCTAAGAGAAATTCAAGGAGTGAACTGAAACCTTAAGAAATGGCTTCTTTAATTTTTTGCAAACCAACCCATCTGCACATGTCTAGGTATGACATACTTTGTAACAAAGAGTTAGCAAAATTCCAGTTTGGGAATTACTACTTACCTGTGTAATAACTCCCTGTAGTTTCAGTTTAAAGTATTCTTCCTTTCCTGTCCTAAAACATTGTGTAGTATTCACTATTATAAGTTGCTACATTTCACCCAAAGGATTGCTATACTTCTGTGATGGATGAAGTGATTCATGCTTTCATTATATGTGAAGTGATTCATTCATTTCCAAAGAGTGAAACATGCTGCAACTTTCATTACAGGCCCCTGCTTTCACATGCTTGTAACTTTTGCAAAAATTTCTCATTTAGTCTGAAATTTTCCATGCTGTGTCTCAGCCCTGTCTCTGGAAAGTTTGAGAGACAATCACTTTAGCTGTTTGAGTCATATTAAGACTCTTTAGCTCACCAATAACTAAAAGAAAGGAAAAAAATATCTGTAAAATTTGCATGTAAGTAATCTTTGAGGAGTGCTAGGTGTGGGGTAAAAAATACAAACATTAATTTAAAAAATATAAATGACTGAAAAAACACAGATAAACCTGCTGTATTTTATTATTTTTATTTTTCATTACTAACTATGCTAGTAAATGTAACCAACTTGTATATCTAGATATGAGTGAGTTAAAGATACTAGGAGAACCTTGTTTCAGATGTCTGGCTGAGCTGGTGTTCCATGTAGTCCGTGTTGAGAAAGCGGTAAAGTGACTTTAAATCACACCCTGCTGCAATAGCAACTACATATTTCCAGAGACAAAGGAAAGCAGTCAAATAAGTCAGGGTGAAGATTTGGCCCCTAAAGTTTTGCATTCTCTGACTTTTTGTTAAAATATGTAACGTAAAAAAAAAATCTAAAAATATAAACGATAGTTTTTAGCCCTGGATTGATCCAGACTTAGTTTTAGTAACATGATCAAACACTCCCACACCCAGGGTCTATGACAAATCCACCAAATTCATGTTTCTTTATCTTAATTTTGTAGTTAAAAACCATCTCTATTTGAAAACCAGAAGAGAAAGGCTACTTACTGTGTTAATCCACTGCATAAACATGACGAGTCAAAAAAAGTCTTCAGAAATGTCCTCTGATGTAGCCAGAGACTGCCACATAGTTCTTTATAAATCAGTATGAATAACCTGAATTGCACCAGAAATAAAAGGGTCAGGACAGTTCACGGAGAACTGATGTAACAGGTTCCCTGTGGCTAATACTACCGAGCAAGAAGGCTGTCTGTACCAGATGCATCTGCCTAGTGGTCTTGCAAGGTAGCTCCAGTAGAGTGCATTGTAATAATCTAATTTGAAAGTCCAAAAGGAATGAATTATTGTGGTCAGGTTCCGCTATGAAAGAATAGATCACAAACACTCAGTCAATGATGAGTCTCAGCCAGCTCACTCACATCCAAATCCCAATCGCAACCATCTGCTACTACAAGTCCAGTGTATTCTCCATGGCATAGACAGGCCTGAGACTAAATGAAAGGGAAGGAAACAATCTGGAGATCCCAGAAGACATCATAGTTGATTTACCAAAGACTACCTAATAATCTTCACCAGAAAGGTAATATTAGGGGATGGATGATAAGTAGCAAGACTGCTAGTGGCAAGACAAGTTTTCATCAGAAAATGCTATTTGAGGAACTTCAGCCTTACCAACAACCTCAATCAGTGATTCTCTAAAGCAACATTCATTTACAGGAAGCACAAAAATTATCAGCATAAATCTATGCATCTATAACCACTAATTTCTGCAATATATTAATAAACACTTTGTAAAAGTAGGTCATTTTAAGATAATTACAGACATTATTGATTTTGTATTAGAAGCCAGTAATGTAAATGTCCCAATTATGTCTTTAGAATAATATTTTGAAAAGCAAATCAGCTGACATTACAAATAAAGGAAGTTAATTTAATACTCATGTTCACCCAAATGATCCATAACTATGACTTGGAACAGTGATTCTTATTCGTATAATTTCTTTAATTAATGAGTTATTGATATTTGTTATATCTGTTTAATTTGATTGTACTCCATTATATATAAATGTTGACATTTTTAATATGCAGATGTGAATCTTAACATCCCACACTACAATGAAAAACATAAAAGACCATTCTGCTTTCTATAATCAAACTGAACTCCAATGTATTTATTCACATTTGTTCATTTTACCTACGCTAGGCTCTAAGGCCTGGAGGCAAAAAAGAACTTAGGTGTTGCAATGCTTAGAGTCGTGGCACCTAATTTTTAAGCACCTAGAAAACCACAGGAAATACTGCAATACAGAATTCTTGGCTACCAAGTCATTCTGACTCTCTCTCTTTCTTTCCTTCTGGCCCAATGATGATTTAAGCGGGACACTCATTGGGGGAAGAGTGGGAGAAGAAGAGAGAGAAAGAGAGAATGACTCTGTAGCCCAACGGGTACAAGGCACCCATTTGGGAACTGGAAGACCCAGGGTCCAGTCTCCCTGCTCCAATCACTCTTTTGTTGTTTTTCCACAGTGGAACAGTTTCAACAGGAGAAATGTAGGGAGCCCCACCCACATTAGACTATCCCATAGCTCAGTGCTTAGAGTACACTCCAGAGAGGTGGGAGACCCCTGTTCAAATGCTTTCCCCCCCACTCTGAGAAGGGGGAATTGAACATGGGTCTCCTAGGTTCCAGGTAACTGTGCTAACCACTGGATTAGTTACAGGGTGAAAATCACCACCTTCTTCAACCAGATTCTGAATGGGACCTATCCTGGTAGGCAGCCTCTGAGTACGCCTACTGGATCAGGTCCTGCAGGTCACTTAAGTGGCCGAATGCCTATTCCTCTGGTTTGTGAATAGCTCTGGGGCTTAGGGCAGGAGAGAGGAGTCCTGATGCCTAGAGGGCAGCAGCAGTGCAGACGTGAAGAGGCAGAAACTTGGGTGCCAAGGGAACTTTTACCCTGAAAACATAGGCACTGAGTGAATTCAGGATTCAGAGGGAGTTTTGTAGATCACCGGGAGCCAAACCTGGGATTTAGGTGCCTAACTCTCATATTTAGGTGCCTAAGTCTGGGGTTTAGGAGTCTAAGTACTTTTGTGGATCTGGTAATTAGTACATTACAAAGCATATTAATATTTGTTTTCACTGTTGTAGCCTCTAGAGGCTCAATCAGATTGGGGCTCCATTATGCCAAATTCTGTATGAGCACACAGGAAGAGTAAATCCCTATCCTGTCCTTAAGTTCTGCAGTCTAAATTAACACCAAGTGCAACAAATTAGTGTAATAAATTAACACCAGGGCTGAGGGAGGGTGAAGGACAGTGACAAAACCCCCTGCTTATGTAGACTAGCTATGTTCACAACTTGCAGGTTTCACTTATTTTTATTTTTAAAGCTATACATAACCAAAAAATATTAATGATGTCAATAATATAAAACAAACACTAAGATCACCAACAGAAGCCTCAGAGGACAGGTAGGTATTTTTGTATGTACTGAAGGTCACCAAATCCAGGATCTGGTGAACTCTGAGAAGGGAAGGGAATTCTATTGCCATAGTCAGACATGATTGTGTAGCTTCCATTAACAGAACCATTCAAAAGAAGAGCAAACTTTCTTTTTCAGTTGATAGCAACAGCTCAGAAGGATAGATTACTATCTAAAGGTTAGATCTCCAACGTTTCTACAGCTTTATAAATGACACAGTTGAGGAATGGCATGTTTACATAACTATAATGCCTTTAGCTTTTTTAATAATATAGAAAGCAAATGGAACATCCTAGTTATGAACTTCCTGTGGACAACTGCATAAGCAACACTTCGATAAAAATGTGAAATAAAATTATTACTTTCAGCTATATTCTACCCTCATTTCCATTTTGGAAAAATCAAGGGAATAATAGACTCTTTTTTTGTACATTGGACAGTAACTTTGCTAACAGAATCATCCGTTTTTTCCCCTAGCACAGTTATATAATCCATGAGCTTATACATAAAAAATGTGTTCTCGAAGTCATTTCTTGTGGCTAGTTCCCAAGGTTGGGCCATAGAACTATATATACTTGCCCATGCTTTGGGAAGAATATTATTTTACTGGTGTAAGAATGACAGTAAAGACAATTTGACCACACTAAACTATATATCCTAAAGAAATACGTATCATAGTTAATGATTTTCCTGGTGATCACTTATATTCAATATGCTATGAAAACAGTATCTTAGCAAACCTTGAATTTTATAAAGATGTAAGGTTCTGAATTAAAGCTTTGGAGAACATACTTTTTTTCTTATCAGCATACAAATAGATAATAGCTTGTTTTTGGCAGGGATTCTTTAGTGCTAAAGTACTTTCCCCCTCAGGGTATCATACTGTCATTTGTTTTTATTTTCAAAATGAAAACAAATGGCATTGTAACTCCTAAGGGTGAAAAAGACTTCAGCCTGTTTTTTTCTCTGCACTCTCATCTATTCATTTTGAGTTAGATGGAATATAGATACAGTTTTTTCCCCTTTGGCTTCTATTGCCACAAAACGTATTCACTAGCTGTACAGTAATTAACAGCTCTTGACTGGAAAACTGCCAACATGTACAACGTGACACTCATCCTTTGAACACTAACAAAGTGCATAAGTAATTTATGTTGGATTAAATATCCCTAACAGGGACCCTTAAGTAACCCAATCACTTTAAACAGGCTCCACATGTATGCTCCTGTGCAGTGAAAATGTCAGACAGTGATAACCCACTAATAGCACAATTCTAACTATATTCCAGCCATTAGCATTTTATGACATCAATCCTCATTAAACCTGGCAAGGAATAAGATACTAATGTTTCCCAATTTTACAGCCAAGGTGGAAGAGAAATGGAGAAAATGTAGACAGGTGCTGTCCCCCAAAAAGGATTAACATTTTTTTAAAACATGGTTGCAATTTTCTGTTAGTACCTTTGTTTGCATTGAAAGAGAGACAACAAAGAGGTAAGGGCTACAAGGACCTCAATGGAATCCAGCCAAGAGTGAAAGAAAAGACTGGTATTTCAGCCATTGTACTCCCTGCTAAAGCACTGTGCCAACTCATCTTCCAACCCATTATATGAAATTTAATTTAACCTGCTATGCAATTAATTCAGATGTTCAGCCTATTTTTCTCATGGCAGAATCCCTCACACAATGCCTTATTTAAATATTAATCAGTCCTCTTTCAATTAGGACTAATTTGCTTCACAGGGTTTCTCTCATCTTCTGATTGCAGGAAAATGGAGGTAACTTGCAACGTTTGAGGATAATTAACATGGTATTTTTATAATACTGATACATCAAATGGGACCTTAATGAACCCCGCTGATTCCATTTAGTAAAGCATGCCTCAAAGTTATAATCAAGAGGAAAGCCATTGCCATCTGTTTAAAATACTAAGGAGCACAATTTAAACACAGAACAGTTATTTCTCTAAACTGTCTATTGTAGGGTCTACAAAAGTCATTTTTTCATACAAACTAATTGCACAGCATTTAAATTGGAACCTTTTATTACATATATCCAAACAGTGGTATCCAAAAATTTAGAGGCCCTCCTTAATTAAATGTTGACAACCACAGAGATAAGTAATGTTTGTTAACATTAATTTTTAAAACACGCTGTGCAGTTGTTGCAAAGGCAATACAAGTAAGTTTTACCACATTTTAATGAACATAATATTTAATGTACTATTGCATAACGCACGGAGAACATATTTTTAATAAAATCTATCCCCAGCCTTTGTAAAACTGAAAAATAAAGGCATATGCTGTTCATTTGTTAGTTACTAAGAAAGGCAAACAAGTTAACATTTACACATGACCAATTGCTCACAAAATGTTCCATCTGCTGCAAAAAAGGTCGAAGTTCATCTTTCTTATGTTTAGAATTTCTCTAGTGTTCCTAGGTAACTGTAGTCAAAACCCATGTGACAGAGATATCAGACCCTGACTTCATTATGAAAAAAAAAAAGTATTTCACGTGAAACAATAGCAATGAGTCATATTAGATCAAAACATTTACCTCAAATGTTTTATAATACCATATGTTTAAAAAGTTAGTGCATAAATGTTGAACTAACTATACAAATTACTAACTTTTTATAAAGGTCCTAATGCAATCATATATCTGATTAATTAAAACTCTGGTATTTTACCCTGTTTTCTTGTTTAAATCTACTCTCCTTAATATGTGACTACAAGAAAGGAAATGGCATCACTTTGTAAAATGTCAAGAATTTACTTTAAAAGAAAATGCTTTTGAAAGCAAAAAATAATTGTTTGTGAATACTTTGCAACCTAGCTTTTTTTAATTAAAAAGTAGCTAACCGGCAGCTCCACCCTCATAGCAGGTTAAATTACAGTGGTGCAGAGGGGATTTACAGCAGCCTGAAAAAAGGAAGTGGAGATTCTGTTGTTGTAGGGGAATCTCCTGGAGGGATAAACTAGTGTAGCCAGCTCTACAGCCACCCAATCCCTTCCTGTGCATGGGGCCATTCTGGGGTAGTTTGGAAGAGCTGTTCTCCAGCATTCCTTGGCAAACAGAACAGCATAGGGGATCACTTCAGCCAGTGTTAATTGCAAATAAAGAACTTGCATCATGGCCAGGGAATCAGGATTAACCCCAGATAATTATCTGATGGGGATACAGAGAAACAGATTTTAAGCAATCTACCCAAGGCTACATATACTTTGGCAGAGCTGGGACTAGACCTCAGGAGTTTCTGGCTCTCCATCATACTGAATTCTGCAATTTATTTATTTATTGAAGGCAAAACTCTCATTTGGATTTTACAACCGGATCTTTGTTGCTGCTGGAAATGTTGGAGACACTATTTGAATTGAGCTTATGAACATGAGAAGAGGCATGGAGTTAAGCATCTAGAGAGTTAAGTGGAATATATGCCTGGCATGAACATAATAAGCCACTAAAGAACAAATATCAGTATCCAGGAGGGTAGTCAGTTTCTTTGCAAAATGTAGGCAGGAATATTCTGGTCACTGTTGCTACTTGCATATCTAGGGCCTATTTTTAGGAAGTGCTAAGTATCTGCAGTTCCCATTGCCTTCAAGTGGGGTTGTGAGTGATCAGTACTCCAGGCCGTTAGAGGGCTACTTAGCTTGTCTGTAAAGCTAAGGCTGTGCACCACTTTGACAATCGGTGGGGATATGTCCTTGATGGGCTAGTCAAGAACTATTCCAGTTCTTTGAAATGGTATGAACTTCCTACCTGCCTCCACTCTGAACTGTGTTCAACTTGTGTAACCAGCCTTTTATCCAGGTGCCTTTTACTTTAAGACATCTTGGTGACTGAACGGTCTGCTCTTGATTTGAATGATACACAGTTGAATGTCATCATTACGCTATTAGCATTTTAGTCCATGCATCCTGATTCCTCTGATCTGATGTAGATGTTTACAAAGGAAGGGAAAAAAGATTAACAATTTGGAACTCCATATGTGAGAGTTCTTGTGATGGAAGAACATTTGCCTACCACAATGCTTTAGATGTGTCTGAAGGGGAGGAGTAGAACCAGCTTGCTGTCTGTTGACACCTGCTACATGATGCAGGCAGGTCACTAGCACCTGGTGGTCAAGTATTTCAAAGCCTACTGACAGATCTATAAGTATAAACATGGAGGTCAACCCCTCTGGCCATGAGGGGGTCTGCAATTTGTACAGCCAGCACCATGTCAATTATGTAGCCAGATCTGGTGGAAACCATGTTCACCCATGATTTGTTCTCCATGACTTTTCACAGGAAGGTTATATTGGAAATAAGATGAGAGTTTTGCAATCTGTGGCTTTTTGAGTAACAAAAAGCAGCTGTACTTTTTAATTTTTATTTATTTTTTTGCGTGCTTCAGGATGACTTCTAAATTCACTTTTCAGAGTGAGTTGCTGATGATTTGGTCAATGTTGTTCTCAGCCTGCAACACTCAGAAGGGACTTGAATCCATCTCAGATGTGGTAGCATGAACAGCCCTGAATGCTTTCAGACTAGATGATCACAATGGTCCCTTCTGGCCTTAAAATTTATGAATCTATGTATGTGATAGTTCCAGTGGTCTCTATTTCATAGATTCTATGGCAGAGGACAAGGATCTCTTGGTTTCCTTCAGAGAGCTAACACAGGCTTGTAGGAGTTTCTTGTACTGTTGGTAGCTCTTGTGTCACTTGATCTGCTGTTCCCCGCCTTCATCTGGCACAACACATCCATACACTATGGAGGTGCGCAGCAGAAGGTGGTGACTGGGAGCCAGTATTGTGAAGAGTAAAGACTTGTAATGTTGAATTGGATTGTCCACAAACTGAGTCTGTGGTTGGGGTGATGTTTACTGTCACTGTCCAGGCATTTTGAACACTTACTAGGGTCCATGAGACCTTCATGCTAGTAGATCCATTTTCCAGAGGGGAGGATGGGAAACTCTGACTTTTTAAGAAATGATAATAAGAGTAGATGCCACACCCTTGAACTCTATACCTAGGCTGTATGTGTCCAGATGAGTGGCTGGATCCAGAGAAGACCTGAGAGGACACCATGGTTTTCACATAATATAAGACATCCTGAGCCCACATGTCAAATTCATTATCCACATAACTTTTGAAATCTCCCAGGATGATGGCTTTTGCATTTCCAGTCCCAGACTCAACAGCAATTCCATAAACTCCATCTGAAGCCTGTGAGAGAAACTGGGTGGCTTTTACACCAATAGGATTCTCATGTTTGCTCTCCACTTTCATTTGTTAGCTGAGACCCCTTGAATGAGCATATCTACCTAGTTAGTTTAGCCATTATGGCTTTTTCCTTAGAAAAACTATAACTAGATGTGCTGAAAGAGGTACGTTGTTAAGAAAAGTATGCCACAGGGAAAAGTCCTCTGTGAGTAAACTGCTGCTAGTTAAGAGTGAAGTGTGGATGACTTTTAAAGGAATTTAAACTGTATCTCTTTCTGTGACCTGCTGCCAAAACATGAATTGGAATATTTTTAAAAGGAATAATCATATTGCAGATTTAACTAAAAAAAGAATTAACTGTAACCTTAATTAGTATTTAATTTCAGTCAGGTCTGTTGATATGATCTGTTTCCTGAAAGGCTAGTACTACCGCTCTTTAAAACAAAATTTAAAATTTGAATAAATTAGTAATGATAGGTTTTTATAAATATAAGTTATTTTCTTCCAGAAGGGTTCCAAACCATTTTACAGACTATATAGCCCAATCCTGAAGACTTAACTCCTATCTTTTTCAGGCAAAACTCCCAATTTAGTCAATTGGAGTTTTTATTTCGTAAGGATGTCAGGATAATGTACTGGTCTTTTATTATTATTTTATTATTATTATTAATTTAATATGCATAGCATTACTGAAAACAATTTAGTACAGGAAGTGATTAATACTTTATTCAGTTAAAACTACTAAGGAGAATTTTAGGTAGGTAGAATATAATTAGCCAAATTAGAATTTGATTATGATGATCAAAGTTAATACCCACAGGGACTGATTCAGGCACAGATGGAGGTTGAAACCACCTCTGATGTAACTCAGAACAACTAAAAGACTGCTCTAAATTATGCCAGCTAGACAAGTGCTCTAAAGATCACTCTGCTGGGCAAGGATCCCTGAACCACATCCTGTCCAAACTTCACCCCGGTAGTCACACCCCCAGCAAACCTCCAGAATACCCCTATACCTAAGGACCAGGGACAGTGGGTGGCACTGAACCAGCTTTTTGCCACCAGGGGATACTCATGACATAAGAGAAACCCCTTAATTGTTCTTTAAGGGCAGCTCTCCATCTTCTTTGTCCTAGGGCACAAGGTCCAGTCCAATATACATTGTTATACTTTTTAGATGTCCTTTAAAGAAAGGTTGTAGATACAGTTGCTCTTTGTTGAGGCATCAGTAGTTTAGCTCTTAGACTCGTGTGATTTTCTCAGCCACCAACAGAACTCTACCTCAGAACTTTACCAGCAGAACTCTGCCACATTATAGGTCTATCCCAAACAGCAAGGCAAATCAGGAAAGGGGTCCAACTCTACATTTAACTCAAGTCAGCTGTGCCTAGGTATAATTGAGATCTGAAATTATTATGTGAATGATTCATGCCACAATATTTAACTTTTGTACTAAAAACGTGGTTGGTAACCATTATATTTTCTTTTCTGTTTCCAAAGTCCATGTAATTGTTTATATGTGACTTTTCCCCCCAAAACACACAATGTTTCACTTCTAGTTTCCATGACCCTATTGCTAACCCAGTTGCACTAATGAACAACCCCTTAGATAGCAAACAAGTTCACACATATAGTATAAGAAAATAAAACCAGTTAAATTAATAGATTTCATTTTCAAACTTCCAAGGGATTATAAACAACTGTGAGTAAAAACTAAGAAAAAATACCAAGACACTCATGCTTCAGAAGACAAAAATTCTTTAATTTACACACAGCTATCAAGAAAGATGGATCGGATCACAGCCACTCACTGTGTGCAGCAAAACAACTCATGCCAAAACTGTGAATAATTAACAGATTTGAAAATTTAAGTACTTATGGCCAATCAGACACATTTGGCAGAGGTGAAAGTTGCTTGTGTTAACTTACAACTACATTCTCCTGCAAATACACAATTGCCCGCCTGTCCCACTTTTCCTAAAAAAGGTAGCTTTTAAGTGCATCTTCCCAGATGCAGAAAGGCAATTCTGAACCACCAGAAGAGACAACAGAACTATCTTCATTCCATATGCAAGTGTCAGAGGATTTTTTTCACCCAATTGAAATCTATATTGTTGCCAGAAGCCACCACATTTGAAGGGGATCAGGAGGCCTAGTTCTTCCTATGCTGATGAGAAAAGCCATCTTTTTTGAGAGAGTTACAGAATTTAATTGATTAAGTACTTCTAAGCCTGATGCTCTTTCCTGGTCTTTAGAGACTGGCCAATATTTCATCCATCCATCATAAAGCGTATCCAGTAAGACCCAATTTAGGGATTGTCTCAAGGAGGATACCTTCGTAAAAAATATTTCTATGCCTACCAATCCTTGGAAAATACGTAAGCGCTATTAGAACAGGAGTAAAGAGTAGCTTAGATATTTCATTTTGTTATTTGGGCATATGATATAATTATACAATTATAGAAAATAGATACAGAAGACCAGTCAAGTAAATTATTCCATATCCCTTCCAATATAATATTGTTAGAGAATATGGCCCCTTCTGCCAAGAAAAAAGCCCAGAGTGGTGGAAAGGGGCCCTAAAAGCCCTGGTTCCAGCCCAGGGAGGATTCCTTACAGTGCAGGCACTGTGGAAGTCAGCAGTAATGCTGCCCTCCGACGACTCCTTTCAAGCCCTGGTGTTGGATACATGCTGGCCAGGGCTGGTCAGGGAAGCTGTGGAGACTCCAGGCAGCTGTGGCCCATGGAACAGGGCAGAGAGGCTGCCATAAGTTAGACAGGTTCCCAGGTCTTTCTAACTTTCGGTGGACTCCCCTCCAACTCCTGGAGCAGGCTAGGCATAGAAGGGTGCAAAGATGGTTTAAATCCACTTTAAGTGTCCACCCCTCATGGCTGCAAATTTCACCCTATAAGTATAGAGAAGGTAAATCTCCCTTTGCTCTTTTTCATCCTATTATTCTTTCTTTAACTTATTTAGAGTGGTCCATCAAAAGTAATCTTCCTTCTTAACACTTCACACAAATGTAAACCAATCAGATTACTAGGTCATTGTTAATTATACAAAACTATACATTCAGATATTCCTTTCTTATACAGAGACTCTGAAGAAGAATTCTTCTGATTATTTTGGAACATTTAACTATTATTCTGTTATTTACTTAGTTTGTGTAATAGTGGTAAAAAGGTTTCTTCACAAATTCCTGCTGCTAAAAACAAATGTCAATTTTAAATTCTGAAATAATTTCTACACAATGCTTGTAGCCACAGCAATGTAAGCCTGGTTTGAAGGTGTAAAGAAAATAAATGTAATATTTGATAGCTGCACCTTGTTTTCAGAGTACTAATATTGGAGAGGGCATTTCACCTCCTTGATGTCTAAATGAGCAATCAGGTTCTGTTACTTGCCAAGGTTAGGAAATGCCAATGGGCAAGTTATAAAGTCAAAGCTCTGCCCATTCCATTTTGCCAAAATAAAACTGGCAACCCTATTTAAGAAGAGCTTAAAATGTCTGCCTAAACTATTTGTATGCAGTGTAGTTGTAGCCATGTCAGTCCCAGGATATTAGAGAGACAAGCTGGGTGAGGTAATATCTTTTACTGAACCAACTTCTGTTGCTGTGAGAGACAATCTTTCAACCTGAAGAAGAGCTCTCTGCGACTCAAATGCTTGTCTCTCACAGCAACAGAAGTTGGTCCAATAAATCACCTCCCCCACCTTGTCTTCATTTCGGTCAAATAGTTAAGGCAGACTGATAACAACCTCAAACAATGTTTATTATAAATTAATCCACAGAAAAAGGACATAGCCACATGCTAAAAAATAATCTAAGCCATAATGTTTTCAGAAGGTAAAACAAGAAACAGGAATATTTTGAAATATTTTGTTAAAAGCATTCTTATTAAGTCCACTATAGGAAGAACAAAAAACAAAAATGAACACTAGTTTCTAACCTTTCTGGCTGGATGAACCTAGAGAGATCCAAAACCTCTTTTGTATTCGTTGAGAAACATTTGTTGAAATTCTTTTTTGTTCATCTTACACTGGGTTGCTTTACCATTTACTTCAACTTACAAAACTTACAAAAAAGCTTTGTGTTGCACTGCAATATCACTTACTTACTTTGAAATGTATCTGATTTTAAATGAGTGCATATTGTGTGCCTTGTAGTAGATACGCATTTCAAAGGTACCAGTAACACTTAAACCAAATTAGAATTAGAAACTCCGATAGGCAAAACCTGAAACTATGTGGCCTTTCCTTTGATAATATATAGTATTATTTGATATTACTCAATTATATAATTTATTATATAATGATATCTCATTTTACTAATTATGAGGCAACACTTGAAAAGACTTTTGCAGCAGCAAAAACACTGTATTTCTGTTGTGCTGGCAGGGGAAGCAACAGTCAAGACAGGAGTGAAAATGGTGATGGGCTGGAGACATGCCCAGTGAATTTGTATATGTCATGAATCTACTGGTCCAAATACAGCACAAGGAGGAGCAACTAGTTGTGTCTGCCATTCCTCTTCATACCTTGAAGCATGAGCTGACAGCTAACTGCAGAGCAATTTTACTCTGTGTTAAGATTCAGGAACCTATCCCTCTAATCCTAAAAAGAGTCTTTCATCTATGAATCTTTTCTGTGTAATATTCTGAATGCATGGTTCTGTTACACAGTGTGGGTCTGATTCTCAACCTATATTCATTTTGCATTAGTAGTCTTATTGGACCTGATTCTCCTCGCATACCAGTTTTACACCAATGCCGTGCCATTGAATTGACTGGCGTTTCCCAGATTTACACCACTGTATGAACAGAATCAGGCCCACGGACTTCAATGGGAAACTAAGCAAACAGGACTCAGAGTTCTATAAAAGTGAGCTCTTTCCCAGGATTTAGCCCTATTTTCATAGTATAGTAAAAGTTGTGTTATCTGGAGCTCTACCAACCAGAAAGCTCTAGGAACTGGCATTTGGGGGTGCTGGATCCAGACGGCACTCACCTCAGGGGTTTCCCCACAAGTGACGACATGTTCCTGCTGCTTCTAGGAGGAATGGCCACAAGTACTGGCTCCGCAGCTTCCATTGGCCAGGGACCGCGGCCAATGGAAGCTGTGAAGGCGATGCCTGTTAGCGGAGGCAGCACACAGAGCCACCTGGCCACGCCTCCACCTCGGAGCAACAGGGACATGTCGCCGCTTGAGGGGAGCTGCCTGAGGTGAACCCTGCCCAGATCCAGCACACCAAAACCCCAGTCCTGAGTCCCCTCCCACACCCAAACTCTCTCTCAGAGCACATGCCCCGCACCCCCTCCCATGCCTCAACCCCCAGGCTTGAGCACCCTCCCACACCCAAACTCCCATCCTCTTAGTTAACCGGAATTTTTTACTTAACGGCACCCCTCCCGCATTCCCCCAACATGGCAGATAACGTTTCTATTGCAGTACAGTCATTTCAGGCTAAAATGTAGACAGATAAGCCAGTACATGAATTATTTACCTTCCAAACTAAAAAATCTTTTTGTTTGTTTTAAAAGAAAGATTTGTTCTGTTGAAATAAATCTGGTTTAAGTTTAACAAGCACAGTTTTACTGTACAAATATATTTTCTGTATATCAGGAATTTGTTACAAGGAGAGGGTATTTCTGGAGTACAAAACAGCCTAAGTAGAAGGGTTACTTTAAAATTCCATCTACTGATAGTTTTCCAATGTCTAAATTTTATTACAAAGTAAAGACATTGCTATTTTAAATGGAAAAACATTTATAGTTACATACTAAAATCTTGCTTCTGAGCAACTACCACAAAATTAGGAACTGTAAGGTAATATTTTGGCAATGCATTAACGTAATTATAGAACTCATGTAAAAAAAGAAATATATGGATAAAGAGACTGCTAATGGACTATAGATATTTTCAGCTCCAGGTCAGTAAAAGCTAAAATTTACTGCTATATAATGCCTCTTCAGTGGCCTATGTGAAATGAGTTGGTGGTCTCAGGCTGCCATACACTTAAAACTTAGACTGACATAGCTACAGTTTTCAAGGGGGTGAAAAATCCACAACTCTGTCAATGCAGCTATGCTGACCTAATCCCCATTTTAGATGCAGCTAAATCCTAAAACCTAGCTACTGTCGCTCTCTTCTGTCACTGTAGTCTGCATCTACTCTATGGGGTTATGTTAGCATAGGTATGGCACTGTAGCTATGCTGCTACGGTCCCCGTAGTGTAGACATGGCCTCCGTTATTGTTAGTAGTAGTATTGTACTACCAGCCGAAAACCTTAGTCAAATCAGGCCCCAATCAGCAGGTGTTTTCTGCTGCAGAAATGGACAAAGTCCCTGCCCAGAAAAGTTCCTTGAAAAGAGAGATCTTCGTATCACAAAAATCACTATCCCAGATGGCACCTGTCTTAGCAGAGTAGCGAAGGACTGAATGGGCATGGAGCTGAATTATGCTCTAAATTCTACAAGTGGTCACTCCAGAACAGGGTGGCTGAAGCCCATGAGTGAGGCAGTGCGTGAAAGTTTGTTTCACTGTTGCCACGTGGTTCTGTGGATACGTAGAGGGATTCGCTTTCCATGTCTGTCAATTTTTATGAGCCTTAAATTTACTTTAACAGAAACACTAATCTGATGTCTGGCTTGAAAAGAGAGGTAAACTAATAAAGTATGACAAAGTTCCTCCTCTGCCTTGGTGGGTCCTGCATTTATTGGCGGATTTGCTCACCTCAGAGATTCACGGCAGCCTTCAGTTGGGCCACTTTCATGGCTCAAATCTGCCGTTCACTCAGTTAGCCTCATCACTGGCCAGCATGGGGAAAGGAAGAAGAACAATCCCTGCAGTCTCTGCTGATCCACCTAGTGGATCGGGGAACAGGCCAGAGACCTTCCCCTCTGGTGGAACCACAATCCAGTTCAACTCCTCCGGTATCAAGTAGGGAGTTGGGGGATGGGGGGAAACCAGGCCCGCCCTCTACTCCGAGTTCCAGCCCATGGCCCTATGGATTGCAGCTGTCTACAGTGGCTCCTGTAACAGCTGTGTGACAGCTACAACTCCCTGGGCTACTTCCCCATGGCCTCCTCCCAACACCTTCTTTATCCTCACCACAGGACCTTCCTCCTGATGTCTGATAATGCTTGTACTTCTCAGTCTTCCAACAGTACGCCTTCTCACTCTCAGCTTCTTGCGCCTCTTGCTCCCAGCTCCTCGCACGCGCACCACAAGCTGAAGCGAGCTCCTTTTTTAAAAACCCAGGTGCCCTGATTAGCCTGCCTGTCTTAATTGATTCTGGCAACTTCTTGATTGGCTGCAGGTGTTCTAATCAGCCTGTCTGCTGTAATTTTTTCCAGAAAGTTCCTGATTGTTCTGGAACCTTCCCTGTTTCCTTACCCAGGGAAAAGGGACCTACTTAACCTGGGGCTAATATATCTGCCTTCTAATACTCTCTTGTAGCCATCTGGCCTGACCCTTTGACAAAAGTTAACACATATGTTGAGAGGACCAAGCAAGCGAGTGCTCCCCATGTTAAATATTCACCCACGGTGTGCCCTAATGTCAATGTGATGATTTTAGCATTTTTACATACACGTACAGTAATGAAGCTAAAAAAATCAAGATTTCCCATATATTTCATAAAAAGAAAATAAAACTGAAATTTCTATTATTCTTAAATTATGTAACTTGCAGTTTAACCTAAATCTGCCATATCGATTTGCAAACTGTAATCAGTTTTCTCTTTTAGTGTAATGTATACTGAAATGGTTAATTGATCAGTCAGCTGTTAACAATTGTTACTCAGGCTGTGCCATGAGATTATGTACTCACACCGAGAATCAATGGTAATTAAGTAGTTAATCAACGAAAACACTCTTTAATGTATACAAAGCCAAAAAATGTTAATATAGTTCATAAAAATACATTTGGGCAGGGAGGGGATTTTTAGTGAAATCTCCAATCTTTTCAGTGTAATGCTCAGAAACATACTTTCTATTTGTAATGCAGACTAAATACAGATGGAACTAAATATTAAATCAACACATTACATTTAGATTGAAAAGCTAAAATCTACATTAGTCACTGTATCCTGTGGTAAAAAATGTCCTTTATCTGAATAAGATAACAAAAGCAAACTGATATCCAAGCAAACTTAGAGGGGACTGGAAACAACAGTACAATGGAACATAGCTATCTGTTTCTGTAATCTATAAATTATTTTAGATCAGATGTGAAAACATTTCTGTAGTATTTCAAACAATAGTTTTAAACTCCATCGGAAAAATATCATCCTTAAATGTGACTCCACTTAAGTCTTTGGAGTCATACAGCGGACGAATTCTTGTGCATTTTATACCGGCGCCTTCGCTTACTGTATAGTCAAATCACTTCTGTGCATTACTAGCTCAAAAAATTATCTGTTTTCGTGAAACAAAGAAAGAAAATTCAGCAGATCAAATCAAGGGAGCATTGGCTAAATTTATTTGCACTTCTTGAAACAGAAAAAATCCAGAAGACTTGCTGGCACATGGCTGCAGTTCAAATTAGGCTGTAAGTTTCAGAGGGCTGATCAGTATATATGTTTTATTATATATATTCACTCCCACAAAAGTAATATTATGTGTCCCGGGGAAGCTTGACATGAATAATTTCTTAAACCTTGTATTGATCTTCAAATACTTTAAAGCAAAGTTGCTTGACAACAATTCACCTCCTTGGATCATTACATATTGCCAAAAAACATCCTAACAAGCACAGAGGCTCTTATAATTTCCCACACTCAGTGATACTTAACATAACTTTCCCAACTTTCAGTGGATACGACCACAGCTAATAACGTCATAATGAAGTCATAATTATGTTGACTGAAGCCAGCTATGTATCTGAAGGCCAGATTTACTGCCAAACATTGTAAACTTCTTTGTGCTCTCTTGAAAACCCATTAACCATTACCAGAAATGAATCAACCTTTCAAAGTAAGACTTAATTAATTCTGCATACATAACATCTACTTAACTTTAGATTCCTTTGCAATTATTCTCTAAAAATATTGTGTTAAATGATGGATTTTACTTCAGTATTCACTTTTGTGAACTCTGGACCAAATCCTTTTGAGCCTTCCATTGACATGAAGCTAGAGCTGGGCAAATAACTAATTTTTTAGCTCTTTTCAATTTTGAGCTTTTTTAAATATTAAAGGAAATTTCTACATAAAAAAATTATTTCAAAACCAAAAAATCAATAGGTTTCATTTTAAAATTTCAAAGCAGAACATTTTGATTTCTTTTTTTCATTTTTTTTCTCCCTCTAAACTATCAATTTGGCAAAACCAACACAAACAAACATCAAACATTTTGGTGGTGTTAAACTTGCATTTTTTTTTTTTTACAGAAAAAGTTTTGGTCAAAATTTTTTGCACAGCACTACATGAAACACCCAAAATGCCATGATCTGCTGGAAAGTAGAAACTGCACAGGAAGACACTGCAGCCCTCTGACTCTGCCTTTATACTTGGAGCTCGAGGTGTGATTCCCAGCTCGATATACTCTATCTTTAGCATGCTGGCTCGATGAGACCTAGTGTTAATATGTCTCCTCAAGCTGGGAAGCACATACCCAGTTCCAAATGCAGATATACCCTGTGTTGCTATAAAGCCAAGCTGTAGGCAGTGTAGTTGTGGCCGTGTTGGTCGCAGGATATTAGAGAGACAAGGCAAGTGACGTAATATCTTTGATTGGATCAACTTCTGTTGGAGTGAGATGCAAGCTTCTGAGACACACAGAGCTGCACAGCGGTTCTCCCTGCAGGAACACAGACAATGGCACTGAGCAGAAAAGGAAGTAGAGTGGAGAGACCAATGGATCCAGAATTTTAGCAGATTGGCCACAAACTTCTAACGGGAATGGGCACAGCTGGATGAGATAGCAGCCGCTGCATCTTCTGCCTCCAGTACTGGAAAGAAGAATTCCAACACTGGTTGGTCCTCTACTCAAGCTTTTTGTGGAAAACCAGAATTTAACCATAAGATACCACGCTACCTTAGCTGAGTATTAGTCATGAATGCTGGCAGTATTGTTGTAGCCAGATCAGTCCCAGGATATGAGAGAGACAAGGTGGGTGAGGTAATATCTTTTACTGGACCAACATGTACTGATGAGAGAGACAAGCTTTCAAGCTCCACAGAGCTCCTCTTCTTCTTCTATTTCACCAATGAAAGTTGGCCCTTTAAAAGATATTACTTCACCCACCTTGTCCTTCTATTAGTCATTAATACAATCCTAGCATAAGGAATGAAATGTGCTCATTTCACATTAAATATATTGTATATAGCTGTTATAGCTGGCTTTTGCCATTTGTTTTCTCCAAAATTCACTGTATATTTTAATATAATTAGTATTTTATATAGAATCGTAGGACTGGCAGAGACCTCCGGAGGTCATCTAGTCCAGTCCCCTGCACTCAAGGCAGGACTAAGTATCCCCATCAGGTGTTTATCTAACCTGCTCTTTAAAATGTCCAGTGATAGAGATTCCACAACCTCCCTAGGCAATTTACTCCAGTGCTTAGCTACCCTGATAGTTTGGAAAGGTTTCCTAATGTCCAGCCTAAACCTCCCTTGCTGCCATTTAACCCCACTTCTTCTTGTCCTATCTTCAGAGGTTAACAAGAACAATTTTTCTCCCTCCTACTTATAACAACCTTTTATGTATTTGATAACTGCTATCATGTCCCCTCTCAGTTTTCTCTTCTCCAGAATAAACAAACACAGTTTTTTCAATCTTCCCTCACAGGTCATGTTTTCTAGACCTTTAATCATTTTTGTTGCTCTTCTCTGGACTTGCTCTAAATTGTCCACATCTTTCCTGAAATGTGGCAACCAGAACTGGACACAATACTCCAGTTGAGGCCTAATCAGCACCAAGGAGAGCGGAAGAATTACTTCTCATGTCTTGTTTACAACACTCCTGCTTACAATACATCCCAGAATGATGTTTGCTTTTTTTTTTTTTTTGTGTTACACTGTTGACTCATATTTAGCTTGTGATCCACTATGACCCCCAAATCCCTTCCCCAGTACTCCTTCCTAGGCTGTCATTTCCCATTTTGTAAGTGTGCAACTGACTGTTCCTTCCTAAGTGGAGTACTTTGCATTTGTCCTTATTGAATTTCATCCTATTTACTTCAGACTATTTCTCCAGTTTGTCCAATCATTTTGAATTTCAATCCTATCCTCCAAAGCACTTGCAACCCCTCCCAGCTTGGTATCATCCACAAACTTTGTAAGTGTACTCTCAATGCCATTATCTAAATCACTGATGAAGATATTGAACAGAACCAGCCCCAGGACCAATCCCTGCAGGACCCCACTCAATATGCCTTTCCAGCTTGACTGTGATAACTACTCTCTGGGAACAGTTTTCCAACCAGTTACACGCCCACCTTAGAGTAGCTCCATCTAGGTTGTATTTCCCTAATTTGTTTTTGAAAGGGTCATGCGAGATCATATCAAAAGCTTTACTAAAGTCAAGATATACCACATCTACCGCTTACTCCCTATCCATAAGGCTTGTCATCCTGTCAAAGACAGATATCAGATTGGCTTGACACAATTTGTTCTTGACAGATCCATGCTGACTGTTACTTATCACCTTATTATCTTCTAGGTGTTAGCAAACTGATTGCTTAATTATTTACTCCAATATTTTTCTGGGTATTGAAGTTAAGATGACTGGTCTGTAATTCCCCAGATGTCCTTATTCCCCTGTTTACAGATTGGCACCACATTTGTCCTTTTCCAGTCTTCTGGGATCTCTCCCATCTTCCATGACTTTTCAAAGATAATCGCTAATGGCTCAGATATCTCCTCAGTCAGCTCCTTGAGTATTCTAGGACGTATTTTATCATGCCCTAGTGACTTAAAGGCATCTAACTTGTTTAAGTACTTTTTAACTTGTTCTTTCCCTATTTTAGCTTCTGATCCTACCTCATTTTCACTGGTATTCACTATGTTAAATGTCCAATCACTGCTAACCTTTTTGGTAAAAACTGAAAAAAAAAATTCATTTAGCACTTCTGCCATTTCCACATTTTTTGTTATTGTTTTACACCCCTCACTGAGTTATTAATATTTCCCTGTATTTTACCAAAATTTAACGTTTAAACTTCAAATGGAAACCCTACTTCCAGTGAATCATATGCTAGTATTTTTTCAGCGTCAGATATGTTATCCCCTTGTGTTCTAAACATAGACTTTTACATTACATCTCTCTCCAGATATCTCTTGCTTGCATCTAATTAATCTATGTCTTCTCAGGTGGAATGAACTGAATGGGTCATCAGAATTCATTATGTCAATCCATATAGTTGAAACAGTTTTGGTCGAATTCTGCTTGAACTGACACCCTGTGCAAACCCCTGGCATCAATCTAAAACTTTTATAAATCTCCAGGAGGAATAGTTTACCAATCGCAGGTATAGTGTGACAATAGACAGTAGAATTGAAATTCCATCCATTAATGTCTTTTTTTAATCAAGCAAAGCTAATAAAATGTGAGCGTTCTGCCCGTTAACTTCTTCTTTTAAGTGCTCTCAATTTTAAAAAAATATAAAAATTACATTCTCAATTTAAATACATTTTAAATATGATCCAAAGTCAGAATTAGGCAAAGGAAGTCTAGTGCTGGTTGAAGTTTTCATTTGAAACCTTTTTTTGATGAAAAATGGCTTTGTCAAAATAGAAATTTCCACATTCCAAAAATATATTTACAATTATTTTTGTTGTGTTTTCAAATATAAAAATGCTTTGGCAACCAAAAATTTTTTTAAGAGAGTGTCAAATTAAAAAAAAATCAGTTTGGGGGTTTTTCATTTGTTAATGAAAACCTGAAACTTTTGAAGAAAAATTTTGGAAATTTTGTGTGGAAACAAAAATATTTCCCAACTAGCTCCATCACAGTGCCTCAATGCTAATGAAACCTTATGTTCTTCTTTTATGAATACACCTCTACCCCGATATAACATGGTCCTCAGGAACCAAAAACATCTTATCGTGTTATAGGTGAAACTTGCTTTTGGCCTCGAGCATTTCTGTTATTAATACAGTATTTGACAAAAGAAGTTTTATTCTTGGTGTTGTTTTAGAAAGGGTGCATCTGATATCATCCTTTATATCAAGCCCGGGGTCAGGGCTTGCAGCCACCCGTCCCTGTCTGGGTCGGGGCCCGTTATATCGGGGTAGAGGTGTATATGCAATATAATGCTGTGAGAAGCAAGTTTTATTTTCAGATGACTGGCCACATATTTTATCTGTACTTTCCCAATTAGTACATCACAGGTACACTGTAGTTTAGGTTATACATGCAGGAAATGTGCTCAAGTGAATTGGTATGCATAGACTTTCACATAAAGGCCATGATTCTTCTGAATAATGGGTATGCAAAACTTTTATGATTTAAGCTCTGTTCTCGCTACATGCCAGAACCCCCACTGATGTTACTGAAAACAGAAAAGCACTGAAGAGATATGCTGTGTAGACTGAAGAGGAGAATGTAGCCCACAGTGTTTCATTTAATGCAGATAATACTCATTCTGTTGCTGACTAACATTAGGCTCTACTGAAATGTAAACTCAGTCATACTCAACCACCATCTCACCATATAATCTGGGGAAATCCCCCATTCTTTATCGCTTCTTAATATGTTCGATGAATAAAGACAGCCAGCAGTCCTTTGTAAAACCCCAGTGTCTGAAAATCCCCTTCATTAGGCTAACATACAGTACAGAGATCAATGAAACACATGGTTTGTGTTTGCACACATTCTGAAGTAAACCCTTCTCTTAGCACTGCACTGCCTTCAGCATCTCAGCAGGTTTGTCTAGGAAATATATTGGCCTGCCCTGACTAGAAAAAACATAAACCATCATTTTGACTGTTGTTTTCATTCCTTTTATACTGACCAATAATTCAGCTTTCTTGCATCAGGCAATGCGGCTTTTATAACATGGTTTGTTTTGTACTGGCATTTTTATACCATTTTTCTTTAAATGTCATGTATCTCAAAGAGCTTTACAGAAAGAATTATTGCACTAGAACAACCACTTCCCTTGTATGATATGGAGCACATGGATCAATCTGTAGGTAGCCATGAGAGAAGGAACAAGATTGTGTATATTTGTGGATTAACCTTTGGAGCTTTAGGATACAGGACAGAACCACCTCCAACTGAAGGAAGGTAGGCAGTGACCCCAGCTTAATGGCTCATATGAATGTTATCTACAATAACACAGCATCACCTCATCAGGTTTCCTCTAAGACTATTTCATCCCAAGAGTTAGTGTGGGACACAAGGATTGAGCCTCTAATCTTTATCAAAGAGCCTGACATATACTCTCATGCTCAATTATGTGTTCAGACATGAGCCCTGTTCTGCATGGTGTTGAGCATTTCCTAGGAGTAAGTGGAGTGTGGCAAAAAAGTGGCATTTTTCAGCATCTTGGACAATCAAGACCAAAGTTTTTGCTCTCAATTCAGCATCTTTAGAGATTACTCTCCTCTGAAATGAGACGACACAAAATCAAAAGTCTAGCTACACAGTGCTTGGGTTATTTGAATATTGGCCGATTTCCTATTCGTTGTGTTTACTGCTCAATATATTAAAAAAATTCCACAGAAATCCCCAGTGTTTTTTTAAACTGCATATTCACAAAGCTAATTTATTTTAATTATTAATCAAATACTTGTATTATAATAGCAATACATGATTTAAGATATAATTAACTCTATTATAAACATTTCTTATGAATAAACATGAGAAAGGTGTTTATTAGCATATAGAAGCCATTAGAGCTCTGTGTACAACTCTGCTATCATCATCCCTTCTAAAACAAACAGTTTTTAAACTGCTCAAATACCAAATTCACAGTATTGGCCTGTGTTCATGAAAGCCAGTGACTAACAACAGTGATTTTCTTCTGTTTACCACTGTCTTTAATGCCATGTAGCACTGTTATCATTACAGTTTATACTTTTGCTCTGATAAACTGAATGTATGGGGACACTTTCTGTTCACGGTTACCCCATATCCATTATCCCTAGTAACGAAGAGTATGTCCATTGACTTCAAATTTTCTTGGATTACCATGGTATAACAGACAGCAGAGTTTAGTCCTTCTTATTTATCAATCACAGAGTTTTGTCACCTAAAAGGAAGGCTAGATGAAACTTTCATAGAACTGGGGGCAGAGTAAAACTTTGTTATTCCAGTAATGAGTTCAGTAAACGTTTCAGGGGGGAAACATGTTGTTCCTAAGAAAAACAAAAGTTTTGTAATAAGAAAGACAACTTAAAACTGGGAGAAGCACTGTGACCACAAAACCAAAACAAAAAGGTTTCAAACATATTGTAGCACAAAATAGAGAGAGGTTTTGAACTGTCCACACTAAATTAATGGATACTATGAAAACTGATCTATCCCATGATGTTTAATTTTAAAATTTTATGGACTGCAGGTTTCCAGATCCTTAAAACAGAACAGTGCCATACAGCTTGAAAAGTTGATAATAAATTACATCCATCCCATTGTTCACTAAGGCAAACATGATGCACAATAACATGATGAGGTATAAGCACTGGAAGATTATAGTCCCCAGATGTGATACCTCAGAAAAAGTATATAATATCCACTTTTCCCCACTGATGGCAGGCAGTTTGCTAACACAGATAAACGGGAATTCAGAAAACCAAGACATGTTCTTTTAGGGACTAATCCAAGGCCTGCTGAAGTCAATGGAAGTCTTTCCAGGGGCAACTCAGGAAAGGAATTCTCACTCAAGAGCTGTAATTCCTTCACTGGCCCTCCTGTTGTTCATGGGATGGAAGAGGTGGGAAAGGGGAATAATTTTTGCTACCCCTTTACCAGGGACTGATTATTTTCCTTTCTGCTCCCGCCCTGTGGCCCAGCTCCACACTCTCTGCCTATGGGGTGAGGGAAGCAGTGGCCCGCTGAGCCATGCAGGGAAGGGGGAGTAGGGGCATTACATCTCCTTACTCTTCTGTGCATCCATTAAGCAAATGACAATCTTGTCCACACTATTAAATATCTAAGTGTTAAATATATCTTGAGGTATTTTTAAAAAATAAAACACCTCTCAAATTAAATAAAACTTGTGTTGCTCGCTGCTATTTATCTATGTTTGGGAGGAAGTATTTGGGATATGTAAACTTTGATTAGCATGAGACATTTCTGGAAGCTTAAGCTGAGCAAGAAGGCAGAAGTTGAATTACACAGAAGCACATCACCAAGTCATTTTCAAGAGTACTTAAACTTAGAACACTTAAAGAAATGTAGCAAATCTAAACGTGATCTTTGACATGTTATTATCTAGGTAACATGTAATAATGGATCATTATTACAATTAAATGTAATAAAATCCTTTCAAAGGGCTTTTCCTCCAGTAGCCTACTGGCCCTTGTAATTCTGATAATGGGGGTTCAGGTTTTGGTGCCATGTTCAGGTTGGCATTGCCTTTGAAGTCTAATTTCTTGTATGCATATATCTTAGTAAAGTCTCACCTCCCCACGCCACTCTCATAGATTAGTTTCCTAAGACAAGGTATATTCTACAAAGTGGGTATATGTGGCTAATGTAATCAGTCAAAATACAATTTTAAAAATGGGTATGTGGAATATGAAAAACAAAAGTTGCGCACCCTTATATTCCTTATGATGCAATCTTGTTAGATTCACAAGTTAATCAAGCTTGTGCCTGTTCTAGGTGACTTCCCAGGAAGCCATGGTGCTGCGGGAAACAATGCTGATGACTGAAGAAGTGACACTCTTCCCACTTGGCCAGTATTTTACCATTGGTGTTAGCACTGAACCCAGCATGGTGTGTTATGGATCATTGTGCAACTGAAGATTGTGACTATTTGTAATAATTAAAATTGATCTTTTAGGGCGTGATCCTACAATCCTTTCCCATAAGTAGTTCCCACAAACAATAGTGAAGAAAATACAAATAGTATATGAATAAGGATTTCTAAAAGTGGAAGAAATCAGATGTGTAGGGGAGAGGGAATTTGATGTTCTGTGGGCAATTTAATTTTGTTTTCATATTTATGGCAGTGGCACCTAGAGCCTTGGAAAGGTACCCTTTTAAACAAAATTGTGTACTCTAACAATACTACTGATATATGAATATGATAAATACCCCATATCCAATTGAAATTACAGGGATCATTTTAGATAGCCAAAGTATAATTTTCAAAACTGAAATTTGGCAAGAACAATGGGATTTAATTTCCTACTCTACAAAAAGGAACCATTAGAGCATTATCTCTTTATTTGTTAAACATTGATAATGTAGATTATACTGTACATAACACTAATAAAGACAGTCTCTTCTCCAGAGAGTTTACAATCTATGGTCCTATCCTGCAACGCCTCATTCATTTTTACTCACATTAATAATTTAATTAACAGGACTAGTTCCAGTATTCTGGTCAAATTTCAATTTGGATAATTACATTTTATCTACCTCCAAATCAGCCTGTAATTTCAACTGGACGTGGTTTTCCCTGTGTCCTATTCTAGAATGTTGTGCACTATTAAACAACTGTTGTGTTTCTCACCAGAGATGGCTGCATTTCAGTGGTATGTGGTAGGTGAACTGATCCCAATATATAGTTTTATAAGCATTTTAGGAGCTGAAGGGATGAAAAATGCTGTTTAATTTTTTTTCTCTTTACACAAACTCATAGGGGACCTAAACTCAAAGGCTTTGATGGCTATTTTGGATTTCACTGAACCAGAACAGTGGGATCTGCTATCCTCATTTCTCTTGATCTGTCAAGCATCAACTGAGTACTGTCCATCAAAAGAACAACTCACCTTTCTCCACTACCACCTAACAAAGAAGGAATAGATCCAGGAATAGATCAAGACCTGTGGCTGAGGTAAGAACTAAAGAACTTAGTGCTATTGTATTGTGCCAATCTAAATCTAAACTAAAAATATTTTATCTCCCAGTTGCTGCAATGAAAATATGAATGTTGAAGAAACTGTGGATATCCCAGGACCATTCAAGGCTGAACGAGAGTGCTACATGTTCTTCTGGGAAGATAGGAACCATCCCTAACCAATAGGAACCAGCCTGAGACCATCAAACTCCTTTCACAGAACCCACTGACGTCACAGGATGGTAACCGTCTTCAGGAATTACTGAATGGAATTGAACAACCAATACTATAAGATTGGTGGGAGAGGAGGAATCTGGTGAAATATTTTACCTGTTATAACTCACAACAAAAACAAGTTTTGCAATCCATACAAACAGTAACAATACCAGGATTAAAAAAAAAATCTCACTCAAAGGGGTTAATGCGAATGTAACCACTTTCACCTAATTAATCACAGCCACACAAATGAACAGGTGCAAGACTATGCTCTTAACCTGCCGTTCTAACAAACTGTAAGAGAAAAACCCCTGAAATCGCTCATAAAAAGGTAAAAAACTTAACCTTTAATCTGCACTAGCTAAGTAAATACACGCAATAAAAGAGAAAATTTTAACTCTGACTGGACAGTGATTCTGTTTTACCGTGTGGTGAATTTTATCTTCACATATAGATATCAAGTTTAAAAAAAATATTATCCAGTACATTTAGCAATGCAGTACTTTCATCAATTGTAGTTTGTTCACAGGCATCTAAATGTAGATTAACAGAATGTTAAGAAAATTATAAAGGCATACAGTTATTGTATGGTATATGATATTTTTCAGTTTTATAACATGAAACTCAGTTATCCAAGACAGAACTTGAGGGGAGATATGATTGCTCTCTATAAATATATCAGAGGGATAAATACCGGAGAGGGAGAGGAATTATTTAAGCTCAGTACTAATGTGGACACAAGAACAAATGGATATAAACTGGCCACCAGGAAATTTAGACTAGAAATTAGACGAAGGTTTCTAACCATCAGAGGAGTGAAGTTTTGGAATAGCCTTCCAAGGGAAGCAGTGGGGGCAAAAGATCTATCTGGCTTTCAGATTAAACTCAATAAGTTTATGAAGGAGATGGTATGATGGGATAACATGGTTTTGGTAATTAAATATTCATGGTAAATAGGCCCAATGGCCTGTGATGGGATATTAGATGGGGTGGGATCTGAGTTACCCAGGAAAGAATTTTCTGTAGTATCTGGCTGATGAATCTTGCCCATATGCTCAGGGTTTAGCTGATCGCCATATTTGGGGTTGGGAAGGAATTTTCCTCCAGGGCAGATTGGAAGAGGCCCTGGAGGTTTTTCGCCTTTCTCTGTAGCATGGGGCCCGGGTCACTTGCTGGAGGATTCTCTGCTCCTTGAAGTCTTTAAACTACGATTTGAGGACTTCAATAGCACAGATATAGGTGTGAGGTTTTTTGCAGGAGTGGTGGGTGAAATTCTGTGGCCTGCGTTGTGCAGGAGGTCAGACTAGATGATCATAATGGTCCCTTCTGACCTAAATATCTATGAATCTAAAACATTACTTGCCTACCAGTTGAAAGTTTTCACATTTTCTTTATTCCAGTCAATCATTTTGAAAGCTTGCATACTGGACGTTTATTACCATAGACCATCTTATCTTAACCACTTACAACATTACACTGTAATCAAAGAGTCCAGAAAATCCTACTTTTTTTCATGGGCGTGCGTAGGGAGCATGTTCCATGAGTAGCCCTGCCATACAATGTGTCACAGACAGACCCCTCAGAGGAATATTTCCCTTTCTATTTCCCCCTTGCTCTGGGTGTGTGGTTGGTGGGAGTAATTTACTACATTTTTCCCCAGGCCCTGCAACAGCTGTACTGGAGCATTAGGGTGGCAGAGCCAAGGCTCCACCCACCCACAAGGTCTCCTTATGCCTCTGCATGGGCACATAGTTCCAATCAAAAGCCCTTATTATATCAGTGCTTTTAGATTCTTTTAGAACAGTGGTTCCCAAACTAGGGGCGCCGCTTGTTCAGGGAAAGCCCCTGGCAGGCTGGGCGGTTTGTTTACCTGCCACGTCCACAGGTTTGGCCGATTGTAGCTCCCAGTGGCCGCGGTTCCCCGTTCTCGGCCAATGGGGGCTGCGGGAAGCGGCATGGGCCAATGGACGTGCTGGCCGCCCTTCCCGCAGCTCTCATTGGCCTGGAGCAGCGAACTGCGTTTAGTGGGAGCTGCGATCAGCCAAACCTGCGGACGTGACAGGTAAAAAAAACGGCCTGGCCCGCCAGGGGCTTTCCCTGAACAAGCGGCAGCCCTAGTTTGGGAACCACTGTTCTAGAACATATAGTGAAAGTCTATCTTGTAGATATTTTTTAGAGGAGGAGGTAGGATAGGGAGAAGGGTGTGGTCACCTACTGTAAATAACTATAGTTCTTACTATGGCTCACAGTGAGGTCAGTGGCAATTTTGTTGAAATAAAAACTACACAACATCTAGGATGCTAAAAATGAAAGACTACTCCACAACCAGAATATACACTATTGTCACTGAAAAGCTATTATAGAGGGTATCACTGAACAACGGGTACTGCACTCTTACCATATCCCCCATTACTTAAAAGTCAATAACTGTATTAGTCATTATTTTTCAGTAAGTACCACAGTTAGTTTTTAAAATGGTATGAAGTGCAGTTTACACAAATCCCTGAAAATTAGAGCTTTGATACTATTGAAGATAGGGGCATAATTCTTTAGTCTTTGTGCACTCAGAACTCCCACTAAAACCAATGGGAGTTTTGGATGCAGAGGAACGCTGGGCTAGGTTTCAGCATGTAAACAGCTGTAGCATGAAATCATGACAAAAGCATAATTCATAAGGTCTTTGAGGGAAGTGGCCCAAAATACTTCAAAAAGTGCTTCTACCTTCATGAGGACAACATTCCCTCAGAGCTATGTTCCTCTGGAACTATGAAGCTGTACACCGGGGTGGCCAACCTGAGCCTGTGAAGGAGCTAGAATTTACCAATGTACATTGCCAAAGAGCCATAGTAATACATCAGCAGCCCCCCCATCAGCTCCACTCCCCGCTCCCAGCGCCTCCTGAGCAGCTGTTTTGTGGCATGCAGGAGGCTTGGGGGGGTGGGGGCGGGGAGGAGCGAGGGCATGGCAGGCTCAGAGTAGGGCACGGGAAAGGGTGGAGTGGGGTCAGGGGCTGTGGCAGAGCCAGGGGTTGAGCAGCAGTGAGGACGCCCCAGCACACTGGAAAGTTGGTGCCTGTAGCTCCAGCCACGGTGTCAGTGCCTATTCAAGGAGCCACATATTAACTTCTGAAGAGCCACATGTAACTCCAGAGCCACAGATTGGCCACCCCTGCTGTACACCTTAAACTTGTGAGAGCAACAGATGGGGCTTTCATGGAAACTGAGACAAACCTTCAGAATTCATTACAAGAGGAGATATGAAATTTTAGACTTAGCATTCCCACAGCTGCTACTAGAAACAGAGGACGAGGAGAAGGGGTGGAAAGTAAAGGCAAGGAGAGAGAGAGAGAGAGAGAGAGAGAGAGAGAGAGAGAGAGAGAGAGGAGTTATAGAAGAGGAGGGAGGAGAGAGAACACATAGCCCTGATTGCCTCAGGGGACATAGGTGAGGAAATCAAACCACAAGTATACCTCTTAGGTGCCAACATAATTAGGTTTGGAAGGATTCAATTTTTATTGGTAAATGTCAATATATGTTAACTTCACAGTCCACACACACAAATGAATGAAAAAGAATTACATTGATAATAATGTAAATGTACAGATAGGCAAAGTAAGAAAAATGCTTTTGAGAACAGTTTGATTTAAGGATATTTACTTAGTATATTTTGAAATGTGATGTTGACAATTTGGATTTTAATGGTTATAAAGTTTTAACATTCTGAAGCTTAACGCCGACTGTCATTAAATAATTATTGTCTGACACCCCACCCCACCCCGGCCGATAATTTCCCACAACTGTGAAAATTTAAATTGATAAAAATCTAAAAAAAATACTTAAAATAAACATTGCTATAATCCATTAAAATTACACAAAAAAAAATCAAATTCTGCCAAGCCTAATTATGATATACATACAGACATACATTTTCAGGGTATATGTTCAAATAATATTCTTTTCAGGAATTTCATATTGATCCAATTATTTTGACTTCCATTAAAAAAGATGAATTATTAACGTATTCACCTTACTTGAAAATGCTTTAGTTTGCTTTAACCTGGAATATCTGTGTGTAACTTCATCATATCTTAATTAATGCAAATTTGACTAATTTTCGCTAATTATTAACATTCTACCATACTATGGTACAGAGATTAATATTTTGATGAAAATATAGGTTCTGAAGTGTTGTCAAACAAAGAATATTGATCTTTTAAAAACTCTGCTGTTAGTATATAAATCACAAAAAATGACTGACATTAATATGTGCCTTTTGTGCAAATGCACTTTATGATGTACCTTTTTGACAGTAATAGCACTTTATTTTACTGTCTGGCACCTTAACATACTCTACAGACACTTTTGTCAAATTGAGGTCTTTCATTAAAAAAAAGTTGTTGAGCAAAAGAAAATTAACTGTCTTCATTCAGTACGATTTCAAACCCTGTCTGTTTTTTTACAATTCTTTGTATAAATAAAAAGTTGAAAACAGCTATTCTAATGTTAATTTGGATCAACCTTACAAACATATGATTCCAGGTTTCTAAAAGAGGCCCACTTGAGGGGGCTTTAAAATTGAACAAAAAGAGCCCTGGGGCTCTACAACTCACATTTAACCTACTTACATGAAAAAGGAATTGCTTTGGTTAAGAATAAACTTCCACCAAGCTCAGGTTCAAACCAAACATGCCAGCATATTAGTGAGGAAATGAAACAGCAAATAGTAACCCCTTTCATACTCGTAAAAGAATACTGTATTTATTTAAACTTTGGCAGAAATTCTCATTTTAATTAAATTGCATTTACTGAAATAACATTTTCATAATTAAGAAAAAATAACCCATTCTTTTTAAAGACCTATGAAAATCACAGCAACCTAAAATATATGGAGAAAACATGTAATTGTGAGAATAAATCTGTCTAACTAATTTAGGACATGAGTCACAAAAAAAAATGTTGGTTTGTTTTTTTTGTGCTGAGACAGCCCATCCAATCCAACCACAGAAGTGCAAAGAAACTAACGTTTGAGGTCTTGGAATGCATGGCAAACAACATGCGATTTTTAAAATGTGTTTATTACGGTTTTGGAGCTGTTTCCTCACCCCCTTTCAGATTGAAGCTCTTTGCTATTACCATCATTTCTTGCTTTCTACATATTTTTTATCTAACTGTTAAAGTGATGGGATATCATCATAGAGGGAAAATTCATTTGTCTCAGTCTGCAGAACAAAGATGATCAACAGAAAGCAGGAGAGATGTTTTGGTGGAGGGGTTGTATCACTCATGAATACCTCCTAGAGCAGTGCTTCTCAAGCTATCTGATGTGTGGGACCGGCAATTTTTTCTTCCAATGTGCGCACAGACTGGCAGCCGATGTTTTGCGGACCAGCACCGGTCCACAGACCACCACTTTGAGTAGCACTGTCCTAGAGGACAGCAAACTGTCTGTTAGGAAACTGAGCTTGTCATCTTGTTTGGCCATGAGGTTTGACACCAGACAGAAATTTCATTATGAACACAAGGGTAAGGAAGTAGATTTAAAGGGGGTAAAAACAGCTATGAATGAAAGAATAAAAAATTAACAATCCATACATGAACTGCCCATGATCATTCACCTTAGGATAAAGCAAGCCCATGCCTGAATTCCCCAACATGGAGAGCAATGTATCAGATCCATTTATGCATGTGTCCTTAATTAGTTTTAATACTTATTCAGAATACTTTTGGAATGAAAAAAATCAGAAAGGATACAGTAACACATTCTATTGTACAAGTTCAACATCCAACTGCTTTACCATTGCTTCAATCTTATCCTTCACCAGGTTATTTAAATATACATTTATTTGGAAACAATGGTGCAGCTGCTGCTTGTTTGCACTGTTTCTAGAGTTACTTGGCAATTTAACTACTTAGCTGCTCAAAGACAGAAGTTAAAACATGGCAAAGCATATGGGACTTCAGGTTTTCACAATGCCATGTTCAACCTACACATTAACACAGACTAAAAAAAATCAGAGAGTATTCAAACCCTCTTACACTTAAATGTTTTAAATCTCCATTGGTAAATATTTGCTTTAGCAATTAATCTAATGGGTTTCAGATGCCATATACTACTAAAAAACTGTTATTTTTCCTAAAGCAACTGTGGTTCTTCGAGACGTGGTAGTCAGTGTGGATCCCACTGCAAGGATGCACGTGCTTCATGAACACAAGCTCAGATTTTTGATATACATGGATGCACATGCACCCTGTGCCTCCTTGTGTTCCCATGTGAGGGCATAAAGGGTGCAGCAACCACAAACCTTCTTCCGTTCCCTCGCAATTCAAAGCCCATAATTCTGAGAACTCCAAATAGTGGCGGCAGAGGGTAAGCCCTGGGATCAACACTGACAACATCTCAAAGAACCATCATTACTATAGGCTGAGTGACCATTCTTTCTTCTTTGAGTGTCAGTGTGGATCTCACTGAAGGTGACTATCAGTATTTTCTATGGGTGGTGGGAATAAGGAGTTTCAGCTGTGTCAGTGACTGGAGTATTGCTGGCTTGAACTTGGCATCTGCTCTGGCAGCCATGTCAAGGGCATAACATTTAACAAAAGTCAGTGGGGCTTGTTCTATGTTGCAGCCTTGCAGAACAGAACATTTCTGAAGCAGGCAATAGATGCAACCTGTGCACTGATGCCTTCACATTTGGAGGGAGAGACTCACTAGTCAGTTGATAACAGGTGGAAATGCATTGCGTGAGCCACTTGGAAATTCTCTGTAATGAACTGGCTTGACCTTTGGATGTAGATGGCCTGAAGGACTTTGTCCTACTAAAGTTATACAGTAAAGCTCTGGATACATCCAGGGAAACACACTTTCTTCTCTCCTGGCACAGAAAGAAGGAACTGAGGGAGGCTCATTACACAGCTAGTCAAAAATGTCTGGTCTTACAGGCATGTGGTGTATGCGCATCTACCGTGAGATTCACACTGACAGATACTTGAAGAATTAGGCATTGCATATTACAAATCCTAAAGAAAACCCAATTTATCTATATACTCATAAAAATGAAATATAAATGCATAAATCTGGGAATGAGCATTCTTCAGATTCTCTGTGCAGCAACTTGGTTCCCGTTTCCATCCACAGAAATAAGCTGCTGGTTTGCTTCTTTTACTTATAATAGCACTAAAATATAGGAAACAATGCAAAATCCTGTGTTCACTTACTAAATACAGAAATTGTAAAAACATTTTGGTACATATAATGTGACCTTTTTAGTCCTTGGTAAGTGCACTTAACTCCTATTAAAATTAACAGTAATGAGAGTTCGATGTGTGCATGGAAGGAAGAATGGACCCCAATGTACTAGAGGTAAAAGAAAAACAGCACACGAAAAAAGACTTAGAGCTATCACAACCTAAAATTACTTTCTTGTGTTGAACGTCTTTGTAACTATAGCTCATTGTGTGTTATACTTCCCCTTCTGTGTCTGATCCACATAGGATGAGTCTGTAACAGCTACCAGATACAGAGCCTGGCTTTAGCTCAATCCTTAGAGACTCTTGCTTCAGCTCTAGAGGTCTGCAATTCACTCCCTGCTGATGGTCAAAATGGAGGCTGTCTCATCTTCACACTTTAGAGGTCTCTCTACACAGGCTAATTAGAAGTCTTAAATTACTCAAGTATATTTATAGGGCTCAGTTGTGCCTTGTGTCCATAGTAAGGGGTGGCATGGAGTCACACCGGGCAGCAGAACATTCCAGGAACTCTTGGGAGCACAGAGACTGAGTGCCCCATACCACATCACTTCATGGAGTGCAGCTTGTTTCCTATCATGTGGCCAATCAGCTCCGCTAAAGAGTGCAGTGGCATAGCTATGGTCCAGCTTCCTTCCTGATTTTTTTCGGGTGTTAGGGGTCCCCTTGGCAATATGGTAGGAGCAGTTCCAGTGATCCTCTGAGAGCAAGGACCAGAACTCCAACTGGTCCAGGTTGTGAAATGATTGAGGGGATCTATACACCCTCTCCACTCCACCAGGACACCTGAATAAGGACTGGACAGAATCTGTCCCACAGAGATTAATACATCTGACCTTTCAAGAGGGAGTGAAAAGAATATTTTTATGAATTGCTTAGGATATTATTAGTTTTTCATTTTATATCAAGGAAGGGGTGAAAAAAATAATCAATTTACATTTTGTGATTGATACATTCCCTTACCTATTGTTAGTGCCTAGACACTATGCTGATGGCATACTATCAGTGCAGAAGGAATGAGAGCCAAATGCTTAGTTGGGAAATTGAACTAATTAATCTTCTGACATTTTATTATAGCTGCACATTTTTGTTAATTGTGCATGGAAAGTAGGCACAAAATTGTACACACAAGGATACGCGCAGACCTCAGATTTCTGAAAATCATGCCCAATCTCTCTCTCTCTGGGGTAAGAGCTGCAGTAGTAGCTATTAGCCACATTATACACAACTAAGAAACATATCATCCAGAAGGATCTCATTTTCCTTCCATCCAGTGACTCACTCCTCAACAAGCAGGGCTGTTCCTGCTTACTTATTTCTGGGAAAAAGCACTGTTGGATTTTTTTGTAGCTACTGTTATTGCAGGAAGACTATTGTGAACAGATGGATCATGCACTGTTCACTTTAGTGAAAACTCCTGCTCGGTCTGGTACCTATTGGTAAGTATTTTGACAGATATTTTCACTTTGGGCTCCATCCGCTGCAATGCCCTTACTGACTTCAGCTCTTAAAGTGGATCATACAGGGGACAGGTTGTCTTTGAGATCTACCAGAATCTACTTTATCAGCTAGTATATGCAGATCCAAAATATTAAAATAGACCTCTGTTTTTGAGTGATTATGTTTTTGAATGCCAAACTTTAAACATACATGGCATGATCTTCAGAAATGACCTAAATCAAACTGGTTTCAGAGTAACAGCCGTGTTAGTCTGTATTCGCAAAAAGAAAAGGAGTACTTGTGGCACCTTAGAGACTAACCAATTTATTTATTGATGAAGTGAGCTGTAGCTCACGAAAGCTTATGCTCAAATAAATTGGTTAGTCTCTAAGGTGCCACAAGTACTCCTTTTCTTTTTGCTAAATCAAACTGGGGATTGCAGGAGCACAAACAGAGGCACTGAAAAATATTGAAAATTTGGCTTACAACCTTTGGTAAGCAGTTATGGGAACGTATGACTGCTTATATGTATAGTTCTAGAGGGCTCCCATATTTTACCAATTAACGCAAAAGAGTCATGTTGAGATTTACAAAGAGAAAAAAAAATATACCATCTATGAAGCCCAAACTAAGTGCACTGTCCAGTACTTAAGATAACAAATTTCAAAAAGGCAAAACTTGTTCATAGCAAGCACGCACAATTTAATGAAGATCACACAGAGTCGTCCATTATACTTTACTTCTTTAACAGAGAGTTATGTAGACAGTTAAGGGGGAAAGGGTTTTACAGAAAGATAACTGAGTGCTGGATATGTAATGATTTACTTGGCATTGGGGGAATACAAGATACAAAATGTAGAATTTCTTAAAATAGACCCTTTCCCCACAGATTTGAACGGACTACCTTTACAATATAAGACTCATACTTAATCCATGAGGCTATGCAGCCTAATCTACCCAAGGCCTAGGTTATCATCTCTGTCCAGCTGGTCATTAATCCCAGGAAATAATCTGCACCTCAATTGTTATTGCTTAATTAAATGTAGTGATCCATTTGACACACAGAAGAAAGAAAGAAGGAAGGAGCTCTACTAAAAAGGTGACTCCTTCAGAATTGGAACTCTACACTCCATCCACTATGTAACACAACATTTTTGTTACAATAAATGTGTATTTCCAGATATTAAATTTCTTCAGAAATGTCTCCTTCTAAATGTAACAAAACCCTATACAAGGAATATACTAACTTTAAAAAATGGACATAACAGGTCAAATTATGCACTTTCTTACACCCATCCAGTATCACTGCTATTAATGGGATTCAGCAATGTAGCTGAGAGCTGAAATTTAAGCCAAGTACTTAAGGAAAAGCCCATTCTTCATTTCATACCAATATGAACATGCATGTACATTTCAGACAAATCAGGCATTACTTGACATTTGTTTTGCTTCTTTAATAAAAAAGGGCTAAATACTCCATACTTTAGTTATTTATTTCTCCATAATTAGGAGAAAGATTAAGATTTTTTTTTGTATTGCTAGAGTGATTAGGTCTACATAAAACAAATAAATATATAGGTTAGTTCCTACATCCAGGCTAATTCTACAATGATAGTAGACCTTTTGTTAGTTTAATTCCTATCACGACCATAACTCTTGACACCATATTTTATTGTTCATTTAACTTCTAGAAATTAGCCTTTCCACAGGAAATCTGCAGCAGAGAAAAGCAAACATATCCAGTTGTCAAATGAGGCTAGGGTAAACTGAAAGGTAAGTTACAAGTGTAAGGTTCAACCCAGGGTGTAGCCACAGGTGGGCCAAAACCCATGCAATTAGCCCACACGTGCACCCAAAGTTTAACCACTCCTGCCCCACACTTCCTGCCTGCTGCCCGCCACCCTGCTCAACATGTCCACTGCCAGGCACAGGGGGGCAGGGGAAGTGTGACTGCTTCCCTCCTTTCCCCCTCCCCAGCCAGAGCCAGACACCAGGCTCCTGTCCCATTCCATTGGCAGATGTACCTGGCCCAGTTCCAGGTTGCTCTAGATTGTAGCTACAGGGAAAGATGTGGAGCAAGGGCAAAAAAGGAGAGTCTGCCCAACTTCAGGGACCTGGACGAATCCTACAAGCAGCAAATGGGTCAGTCCTGCCTACGGGGGGAAAGGTGCAGTATCCATTTAGCAGCAAAGTGCAGAACACAACCTGGCCGGGGTATTAGTCTCCAACCATCTTGGAACAGGGCAGGTGCTTCCCAGCCACTTCCAGACATAGCGATTCAGCCCAGGACACTTCCCTTCCCCATCCCCTCTTTCATCCCAATGCTCAATCCCACCCCATTCCCCCCCCACCCCGCTACCTTTTCAGGCCCACACTTGGCTCTCTCCCTGTGACAAACAAGAAGCCCCCTCACACCTCCCCATGTTAGTTTTCAAGCCCTGGACTTGCCCCAGGGTCAGGTCATTGCCTATCCACCATAAGTTGGGGCCAACCAAATTTCCACTTCTAGCCACGTCACCGGTTCAATCGTACTTTCAACGCATTCCATAAAAAAAACACCGTATCACACAAAAACAGCTACTGGAGTTGTGCACACCGATATAACAGCTGATTTATTTTCTTTTAAAATTTCCTGTAAATGTAGTGCTTGTAAAGATGCCACAGTTACAGAACAGGACTATGAAGTCCTCCCTCTATCCACAAAACAGGTTCAACACTAGCAAGAAAGTTCAAACTTTCTTGCACAGACCTGGTAGGATTACCTCTAGCTCTGAGAGACTGGTCTCCATCCCCTTTAGGGTTATTGACCTCACTGGTGAAGCTGCCAACAAGAGGTGGCAAGTAGTGACAATTGTGTTGGTGATCATTTTTCTGATATGTACATGTGTCCATTAGGAACTTGACTGAGATCACAAACTCATTCCACCAAAAACAACTGGACAAGGGCTTCATTACCTCCTCCATCACACACACCACCAAGCCCCCAGATATTATATAACTTCTTTCAGAGTCCAGGACTGAACTGTTACAATGCATGTCACATTCATCAGTTGTTCTTTTTCCAATTCTATCATTACTACATTGCAGTTCTTTCAAGTGCCATGAAGTATAAGTAACATTTTATGATTGTTCAAATGCTTTTTCCAGAAGGACCTTAAAATAACAAGCCTATTTTCCAGTACAGTCTTTTCCTAGCATTTGTTGTGAATGTTATTTTCAATTACACTCTAATTAATATAGGATAAATACTGCAATTATTTCATTTTTATTAGTATTATTGTTTGTTAAAGAGTAATTAGGGCTTTCAAAACCCATATTCATTCTGGTAGAAATTATGTACTATTCTTTGTGAAAATCCTTCCCTTCAACTTGAATTACTCACATTAATGACAGTTGCCACACGAAATTCATATCCGCTGTATGCCAAACATGTGACAGGATCACTGGCATGCAAATACTTTTCCAAAAAAAACACTTCTATCCTAGGTCTCAGATTCTTGTTTAAAAAGGGTAAAATCTATAGTTTAAATAACAGACTGTTACAAACAACCCCATGTCACAAAAACAAGGCATACAGTAGCTGAAGTGTTTTTATGCTCACTGGATGCTTTGTATATGAACTAGAGAGAGAAAAAATACCAAACCTATAAAAGGACAAATATTACTCATTAAAAAAGGACTACGAGGTTTTAATCACAGAAAACAATTCCACTGGCAAAGTCAAGAAAACTTGCTGATTTTTAGCTAATTTTTTTTAAATTTATAGTTCTACTAGTCATGTTCTTGATTCCCAACATGGAGTTCTGGAGAAGGAGAGAAAAATCAGTTAAACAGGAAAACTGAAATGGTAATACCCGAAAGAAAAAGGGAAAAGGAGGTTTGATCACACTGTTCTCCATAAAACTGTCTAATGAAAACAGTTTGGGATCCCAGACTTGGGAGTCAGTGGAGCTATGACAATTTACAACACCTGAAGATCTGTCCCCTACTGTACAATTCCTTCATAGAAACTTCTATTTGCCAAACTGTAGTAAGGTAGCAATCCATTTTTAAAACAATTGCAGAATAAACAGTTGTGCAAACCCCAAGCTAGACTTCATTCTTCTCTTGATTTTCACTAGTATAAACTTATTTAAATCCAGGGAGACACCTGGGTGTTAAGCCTGCATAAAGCAAGAGAAGACTCAGGTCCAAAATACATAACCTATATCCAGCGTGTCATTATCTTCCTTACCCTTCATCTACCCTTTTATACTGAATGGACTATAAATGGTTTTAGTGTTGGAACGTTGGTTGATTCCCTTTCCTCCTTATTTGTGAAGTGGTGCATTACAACAGCCATGTGCGGTAACTGAGAGTAGTTCATTTGTGCTCTGGGAAAACAGAATTAATAAGTCATAATAGTGTATGCAGAAGGGGTATTCATAATGACATTTTATTAAAAGAGCTAAAGGGCTAGATCATAATATTTATGCCACAGCCCTAGGTAGTGGGTGGTACAGAGCCACAATACCCCGAAAGGAGCACCAGGCAGATTGTGCCTCAAGAAAGCAGACCCTCATGTTGCTGTCTCATGCACACAGGAAGGAGAGGGAAGTGCGTACAATCAGGTTGCTCTCTCCAGTACACCATCTCCTCTCCATAGACCAGTGCAGAGTAGGTCCATGACCCTGTCGCCTCTCCACCTTACCCCAATCCCTTCTTTAGCTTCCTGCCCCCTGGAAATTAGCATTTCTTGCACTCCTTATGCCGTATGATCACAGTTGTGATCAGCCAATGGTCATGTTGAGCTGGAGTTACTTTGGTTTAACCTAGAGGGAGCTGCTTGCAGGGTGTTTTTCAGTAAGGGCCCTTTGACTCTTGGATTTGTTTCTTCCAGAGCCTGGATTTTATTAACTTTCAAAGTATGCTGCAAAGCCCATCTTTTTCAAAATCATTTGGGAAATCATTCCTAAGTAATGGGATTGTGGATGTTTGCTTGAACTAGATGGTATGGTGTGGTGATGTCTTATCTTTACTGAACAGTCAATAACTGGATAACTGAATAGAACAACAATTGTGTATTGATGATTTTTTAAATTACTGATTGTTTTTAAATAATAAAGGCTCCTTAGCACTTGAGATAGAAATCAAAATGTATACAATGAACTTATTTAAATAGGCATTCCAATCACTCTTTCAATAGTTTACAGATAATGGTCCCAAATCCTGGACTGAGATCTACTCATACAGATCCTTCTGCCAGTCTCCAGTCCTGCTGAATACAACTGGACTTCTCATGGGCATAAAAGTCCACGCTAGCAGATTCCAAAGCAGCAGTGGGCTCAGCAAAACTTAATATTTCTTACTGCTAGACCTTTTTGCTTCACTTATTTTACACTTGTTCCAACATACATAAAAGCAAAATATTCACTAATGCCATGGTACTAATGCCTCTTCAAAGAATATTTTAAAGAATCATCAACTTTAAAAAAAATCACATTGCATCTAAATTTTTTTAAACCTACTACACAGTTACCAGTAACACCCAAGATTACCGTAACTGAAAGAGATTAGAGAAAAATGTATTACGTATATTTTTCATTTTGTTTACTTTGTATATTTAACAGCACTTTGCATACAGTAAATTTCACTGCTCTCCTTGTACAGTCATTTAATCAGTTTCCCACACTGTATTTTCACACAGTAGCGGAGGTGAGAAACACATTTTTCAAAATAGGAAAATGTAATCGTAAAAAAAATCACAACAGTTGGCAAGAGACTCTGTAGGGCAGGTGTACCACCTGAAGCTGCTTTTCACTCATTTTTTTCCACAATGAGTAGGTCACATGCTGAGAGTGTCCCTTTAACATTCCAGGAGCATGATTTGCAGCTTGAAAGATATACAAAAAAAATTAAAATTAAAGCTGTTACTATGTTTGTTTGAAAATCCACACCAGTAAAGCTACTTGCTGAAGTGAACTAGAACTGCATTACCAAAGTACTAAACAGCACAATATATTAAGGATCCAATCAATCCAACTCCCACTAAAATCAATGGCAGTCTTTCCACTGATTTCAATGGGAGTCAGATCAGCCCCAAAGAAACCTTAATGAATGTACTCCCCCCACCTCACTCCCTGCTTTCCTCTAAAAAAACCACCACTGAACTCTGCTCCTGTCTTTTGGTTCAACATCATGTCTCTCCCCTCCCTTCTCCTCCTGCAATAAATATTCTCTCTATCCCTGTTACTGACAATAATGTAAGTGAACTCTGCACCACATACATCTGTCATTATTAATGACCATGGTGGAGAGGCGCGATGGCTCACTCTTTTAAGAACCAAAAGGGCAAAATGCTTCAGAATTTTCCATTCAGATTTTCTGTTTTAAACATACTTGCTTGGTGACTTTCCAAAGTCATGAGCATGACTCAAAGAAGAAAAATCTCTCAGCGTTTAACCTTTACATAGATAATTATTTTTTTAAACAGAGGACATTTGCTACTTTAAAACTCTCATTATCTTGCAATAACGCTATGCTCAGTATTTCACAGATTACAATAGACATAAACCTATGTATTAGTAAACATGGGAAAGAAATTTTGTTGTAAGAACCATTACATTTCTTTTGCCCAAAGGGTTAAGATAACTAATTATTACTAAAACAGAGAATATTTTTCTTTGCAGATATTTTTTTCACTTCATTAGTTTTCCAGTAAGTACAAAACCATATCTTATGTAAATAAAAAAAAATGTTGCCAGAAAGACTGAGCTTGCAACACTTGTACAATACCATGCACTTGCTCAGAATAGTTGTCCCAGGCCCTTTACCACTATTGGTGGTAATGGTTGGTTGGTAGCTTGCTTGAAGGTTTTTAAACTAAGATCTGGATAAACTGGTGGAGTATTTAATGTTTTTAAGTCAGTGAGAACAAGAAGCAAAAATGTATACAAGCTGCAGCAGTTCAGGTGGTCCTACTAATTCTAGATACAGTGCAATGACTTCCCTTTGTGAGTCGTCTAGAAGCCCTTACTCCCAGCAATGTTGCTAGACACCAAAGGTTAGGTGCTTCCAGTCTTCCAGAATACACCTGTGCACATCATTGTTTATAATATGTGCTGTGGGTGGACAAAACAAAATGGTTCTGTCAGCACTAGTGTTGCTGTTTGGATTTGCTAAAGGACAACCACAGCAGAGGCAAGTTATGATTCAAAGTATCCATGTCCCTACAACAATAACATATACAAAGCCAAAGGTCTCAAACTTTCTTTTTTTCTACCGTGTTTATATTATAAGAGGAAATAAACTTGTAGCGTAAATTATGCTAATCTCAACAAGACTACATAATAATTATCCAGTAATTAAACTAGATTTCTTTATCTAAAAAGGACTTAAGAGCAAAATGCTACTGGTTATGTTGATAATGGCAAATGCCCACAAAGGACGCATAAATGCTAGTCACTTATGAGGCAACAATGACATTCTACTCTGTTTTCCCAAGTTCATACTATTTCATAGACACATTATTTTATTTGTAAACAGCTCTTAGGTTATAATCTTATGTTCACAGCTCCACATTTATACATACTATAAATATCTGTCATTTTTCTTTAGCATTATGTTGATTAAAAGTTGTCATGAAGGTTATTTGACTTACTGAAAACGGGCTTTTCCACAACACAAATTTTAAGACTTAAAAAGTTTGGGAGGCCTCTGTTAAAACCACTAATACATTCTGCTAGGTCTCCCTTGTCTTCACTCAGCCTCCTTACAGTGTTTAAGCAGTTTTATTGATGTGAAATTCTGGAAATGTCAGCTTTTGGCAGTGTTGCAGTCTACAACTCTTAATAGCAGTTATCTTAGAAACCATAAGAGAATATTTTACGGGAGCAATTTTGTCTTTCAGCAAAGCTTTAGAAAATGATGAGATAAGCACAAGCCCTGCACAGGGATAATACAAACAGACAAAAACCATGCAGATTCTCCAGATCGTCTGTAAGTAAAACTTTTTAACCAGTTGAATTCTTTGGTGACTGCCCAGTTTCATTCAAGTCTACCTACTGTATACATTTCAAAGATCTGTAAATTCTAAAACCACTGTTATGTTTTGGACAGCAAGGAGGGACAATACCATGAGAAAAGAGTTAACCAGCTCTCCCAGAGTATGTTTCCTCAGATATCTTCACTCTCACTAATTCTGATTTAGGAGGTAGGTGCTATAACACTACAGTCACTCGCTTGGATCTAGTCCCAGACTTCCTCTAATCAGCAGGCCTTGTACTTTAGCATTCATTCAGACAGGCCTTCCCAAGGGACTTACCACTATAATTCATCTCTGAGGAAACTGATCTCCCTGCCTTGTATGAATGAGATACAGAAAATTCTTGCATCACACCAGCTTGTCAATTTTAAACATTGTTGCTACTGGATATTGAGTTGTGGTTAAGATTTAGATAGATGGCAACATAGCATAATCTACTTTCATGTTGCAGCACCGGTTAGTCCAATATCAACATTTATAGCCTTCTATGGCAGATGTAAGCTGGGGAATAGTCCCGCTATTGTGGGGAACTTTCCTGGCTTCTGCACTACTCCGGTGAAGTGGGCTAGCGAAAGGATCTGAGTCCTCGCTCCCACTTCCTTTACCCAATGGCCTCCCTGCCCTTGAGGACTCCCCTTCCACTCGCCTGTCTGGCAGAGTCCTTGTAACCCCAACAAGGCTGGGCTCAGGATTCCTGGGGGGGCTCGACCCCCAACCCTGCTGTGGTCACCTAGGACAGGGGCTAGGGTGTCCCCACGCCGGGGTACTCTCTCTGCACTGGGCACTTCTCTGACCCACTGACCATTACATACAAGTTAAAGCAAATGCAAGTTATTTAATCAACAATTAATTTTAAAAAGAATAAGGAAAAATGGGAAAGGTTAAAGGAAACACATCAACCCACTCTGTGGCAGGGAACATCACAAACAGTGTCACTGGAATGTCCGGGCAGTTCACAGTCTGTTCCTTGTAAGTCCCAGGCCTTCTTCTCAGGCCCTGGCTGTACTGCAGGGATGCTGTGGGTTGGACACTTGCTTTGGTGGTGGCCACACGCTCTCAGGCTCTAAGTGGTAGGACCCTTCTTCCCAGTGTCACCCCCGCCCTGTCGGGGTTATGATCCAAGCCTGGCCAGCAGAGCCTCTTGGCTGAGGCGTCTCCCTGTGCTGGACCCGTTGCCCAGGGTCCCCCACGCTCTCCCCAGCTGCTAACCGCACCCAGCTCCGGACTGCTCCAGCCCCAGCTCCACCACTCTGTCTCAGCAGTGCTGCTGCTCTGTCTCCAGCTCCCTGGGCTGCTTCTTTGGCCCCTCTGCCTCTGGTTGCTACAGCTCTGCTCCCAAGACAGGTCTGCTCTCTCTGGGCTGTGCCTCTGGCTTTGTGGCTGCAGCTCTGCTCCCAGGACAGGGTCTGCTCTCTCTGGATCTGGCACAGCTCTGCTCCCCAGCTCAGATCGGGCCCCTGCTTTCTCCTTAGCTAGGCCCCACTCTGTCTGACCCAGGGAAATCCAGCTCACACGGGACCTCCCTGGCCTCCTGACTCTCTGATTAGCCTGCCCACACTGTCATTTAGGCTGACCAGGAGCACTGGCCTCTCCCCATCATTCCTGGGAACTATCAGTCTCAGGGTCCTGGTTTCCCATAGATCCTTCCCCTTTTAGTACTGGGAGCTAGCCAACCAAAACACCCCCACTGAATGTTAGTAAGGGGGCAACAGTCCCCTTACACAGAGAAGGAAGGTGTGTTTATTTTGTACAATCTGTTTTCTTTTAGGCTTTTTCTGTTGTCTGTCTCAATTGGCTTTTCTCCTCAGTGTGCCAAAGGGTATAAGAATCTTATTTAATTTTCAAGCCACTAAAACTGAAAAAGAACTATCAATAAATATTACAGGAACATAAAATCATTCATTTCACGAAACAGTTCTGAAACAAATTAGTGTGAATCACTTTATCCTTAAGACTGAAAAAACATCATGGTACTAAACACTCAATATTATCAGCTAAGCAAATTGGCCCAGGTCAAATGAGCAAATTTAAAAAATGAAATCGCTAAATTTTCTTGGCTTGATGGCTTAGTAATAAACAATGTGCTCCTATTCAATCTGTACATTAAGTCTTTTATGTGGCCTTAAGGCACTCTCTTATGGCTGTGCCCATTACAGGGTAGCCATAGAAACTGACACATTTATTTCTTGGATTAGTGTGCCATTGAAAATATTAATATAATGCAGTAAATGGGGATTTAATCTAATCTATTGATGGTAGGATGAAGTTAGTAAAAGGTTGTGTGCTCTTACAGTGGGAAGAAAGATTATATCTGTAGAGTACAGCTTGTTACTGGTTAGAAACATCAGCTAAACAACCTATGACATTTCACACACTTTCTACATTTAAACAGATTCTATGCAATATGATGTAAGTATCTCCAGTGAGTCTACATCACATTCTAAGACTTACTCCCAAGCCTAAAGTGTCAAAAATGAAAGCCACTGACAACAAGAAAATGGTGATGTTCCGTAAATGTGTCCAAAAAAAGTACAAATGAAACACCACCCTTTCCTGCAAATACATAAAGCTATACTTCATGGAAATGTCTGTAGCAGTCAAGTCTACAATAATATTGCAACAAACATTTTAGTGGCATTCCATGAATACTTTTATGTTAAAACTGGTGTTAAAAAACAGCAAGAATTTACATTTAAAAAAATTAAAGTAATCTTAATCGCAAGAAGCAGGCACGATCTGTGGTTTTGTTAATTTGCAGGTCCATACCAGATGTCCATAAATATTAGGGTTCCCATTTCAGTAGATCATATTTGACTCAGGCTCCTCATAATAATTCATAGTACTCAAGTTTTGACTACCCTTTACACTGCAGTATACTACATAAATTCAGAAGATATATTCTGACAGATGAAGCATTATTGAAAAGGAAAGTACAGCACTTTGTCCTTGAAATGTTAACATGTAATGCCATAAAGTATTCAAATAATAATTTACTCAGTCTTTCAGGGTAATTAATTAAAACGCTCTAGATGTTAGAGAAAATCACCTTGAGCTTATAAAATTGGAAAACCTCCCCATTCCCTCTCTGCATGCAAGCTGCTCCAATGGACTTACTACATGCTTTCCCAGTTATGGTTTTTGATTTCAGCAGATAATAAATAGCCAGGATCTAATTTTTCCATGTCAAAAACGATTATGTTTCACAAGAAAAGGTGGAGTGCTCACCTACCAGATGAAGGTGAAACATAAAACCACTTTTATTTATGTGATGTGTCCAAATTCAACTCAACCTGGCACTAGGTACTGGGAGTATGTAGACTTTAACTGTCATGTGAATTTACGTACCTCTGGAAAATGTCAAATATAAACATAAATTTAATCAAAGGAATGGAATCCTTTATTGTCAAAGAAATAAACACGATTTTTGACAACTAATGTAAATTATCTTAATGTGTTTTTCACTGTTTTTCAGAAGGAGAAAAGAAAGAAAGAAAGAAAGAAAGAAAGAAAGAAAGAAAGAAAGAAAGAAAGAAAGACATTAAACAGACATATTGCTGATGAAATTATTTTAAGCATGTCCTGGTCCAATTATTAATGGTGATGCTCCAGAAGGAATTTCTGCTGTATAATAATATCATTGCATACACACATCATAGTTCCTGTTTCCATTCATTTCAGTGGAATAAAACAGAAGGCTTACAACAACAGATAAACAAGCACCATGTATTATTCTGCAGTTCTCCTCGTTGGATAGTCTTTGGACAGCATTTTAATGGCTGCAAAAAAAATTGCACATGATGAATAAGGATGCCATTCTCAATTAACATGGACAAAGGATCATAGCCATATTTGGCAAATGAAGTAGCTGTGGCATAAGAAAAGCAGGAGTATTCACAGACATTGCCACATACATCACTGCCCACAAATGAAAACAAGTTAATGACATTTTTGTACACTTGCCCAACTACATGACTACACATTAGCCCCAAATTAAACAGCACAAAGATTATATCTTGCATTTTCTAAAAATACTTTTATTAATTTATGCTGCACTAAATATGGATACTCCCAGAATATAAATAAATTATGAGTACTGAACTAAAGTAGCTGGAGTTACAAAATGTACTGTCTTCATTAAATGTATCTCAAACAGTTCTAGAAAATGTGTGTTTCTCTTTACATAGATCCACTTCAAATCACCATCACAAAGGGGAAAATCACCTCCGTCACAGGGCATAACTACCCCAGACACGTCATTACCAACCCAGTTATCCCCGCCATCCTGTGGCAGCACCCAGCTATTCCTAGACAGTGCCCAGTTCCCCCTGACATCTCAGCAAACCCAAACCTCTTTCACCACATACCAACACAAGCTCTCCAGACATCTTGGCACCAACCTGTCCACCTAATCCAGCAAACCCACACGTCATCCAGCACCCCCTAGCCACAGATCCAGTGCAGTTCCATTGTGCAAGGGGAGAGCAAGATCCCTACTCTATGGAAATTCAGCATACAGCGGAGGCTAGGGTAGAGTAGTGGATGGGTGGAGCCACAAAATCTCTGACTAAAAAGATTCGACAGTCATTCAGTCCATGGGGACTGCTACCTATGATGGGGTGAACTTCTGTCACCTGCCAGAAAATTAAAAAAAAAAATTAGAGCTTGCTGCACCTGTGGGGTGATTAACTCATTGCCTCTCCAGCACACAGGGCGCAATTAGCTAAGGACCCATTAGGCACCAGGGCCTTATAAGGAGCTGAGTAAGCTCAGTCGGTGGAAGGTGGCCCAGGAGAGAGAAGGTAGGGAGCTTATTCTTTTTGGCCTGGGGTAGGCAGACTTAGGAAAGCTACAGAAACAGAACTGACCCCTGTAATGGCCTCTGGAAAGGGGGCAAGAACTGGGAGAGATGGTTCTGGGATCAGTGTTTCAGAACGAGAACAGTTGAATAGATGAGAACCACAGTAGAAAATATGAGGAAAAACAGGAGAGGTGGAAGATCTCCAAGAGAGAAAAGGCCTGGGGAGTCAGTGCTCTAATAAGAATAAAAAGGAATATGAGTGGAGCCCAAAAGGGTGAAGGACTTCTGTTTTGGTTAATTTGGGAGTATTATTCAAGAAGGGGTTTACTTTGGGACTCTGGGTAGCCCAGAAGGATTTGGACTTTGTGACTTGGCTGTAGGGCTGAGTCACAGATACTGGTGACATTATACATGGACACTAAGGGGTGCTCTAAGGATGAGTGTGCCCCATCACACTATCACCAACAGGAGTTTCTGCAATCTAGAAGAAGCAGAAATGCCGACTGGCAATTCTGGGAGCCATTCCACAGTGGAAAATTCCTTCCTATCTCCCCTCTCCCACCCCACATAGAGGACATCTGTAGCTTGGTATAAGGTACAGAATTTGGCCTAAATACCATAAACCAAACACAGAGCAGATTGGTAAGGGGCATTTAGTGGCAATGGTTCCATGTCATCTTTTACTGGGGTTTTGTGACACAAAAATCTAGCTTTTTTTAAACCCCTTGAAAGCAATCAGTTTAGCTTTTCTTTTACAAATCTAATTAAGTTTCTCATTTAAACACTAGTACTAAAGTAGCTTTCTGAAGGCTTTCAAAGCTATGAAATTGACATCCCATTTTGCTGACTCAGAATTCTGTTTCTATCACAGTTAATCGACAGACAAACTCTGAAGGATACCACTATTAAATGTATACCTTTTTACTTACATGTAGATATATTTTTTAAAAACCCTCTTTGTCCTCCTGGCAATTATATGTCCCAATTCAAACAAGCTTTAAATAGGACACACTTTATTTGTATAACATAAAATATTTTGGTTGTTATCTGCATTTACATGGTATATGAATTTCCACTTGGCTAGGATCAGTTTTTCAGATACTGCACTAGTCAGTCTCATCTAAACAGTTAGAAATTTAAACTCATGGCTCCCACATTGATTTCAAAAAGATATTACATTATGTTGCATGTATGTATCTGAATATATTGAAATATCACACCAATGAAAGACTATTCACAGTTCAGTGTGTGGCTTATATAGACTGTCTACGAATTTGGCTTCTAGGTCAATTGTTCGTAGACTTCAATTGTATTAATATGTGTTACATACAAGCAAGCATATCGCGCACAAAATATAACTACTCAAATCTGTGTATGTGTAACTTGGTGGCAGCCCACAAGTTGTTTTAAAAATGCATCCTATCTGTCTGCAATGAAGGGCTAAAGGGAAACATTCCCCCCACTCCTTTATGAGGATATTAATGACTATACAAATCTTTCTCGACAGGAAAGCGATCTAGTCTGAGCATCACCAGAGCTCAGTCAGGAATTTAAACCCAAGATATATGTAAGTGTACACCAATTACATTATACTCTAAGTATGAAAAAGATAGATTTAAAAACATGAAAGTATAAATCTGTACAAGCAAAATCCATGACTAAAATCCATCATTAACATACAATACTTTGACAAGTAAAAGGGGCACAGTGACCTTCAGAGCTGTTCAAATCCATAAAATACATGCAAATATAGACACTCTAAAAATGTATATTGCATAGTTGAGAAGCCAACACAGTTTCTCAGAGCCATTCCATCCTCTAGGTGGATAAATATTTCCTTGCAAGACAGACAGACCTCTCTCCCTCACACTCTCAGACCCTTTCTGCGTTTGCACATTGGCTCCTGAAGCACGTTTAAACTATTTTAAGCTAAAATGGCTGTTTAGCCAGCAAGTACACACAAGGCCAAACCATGCTAAATACATTCTTAAACTCTGTCAAGCGCTCACTATCCAAGGAAAGTGATCTGTTGCTGAAAGGCTGATAGCTATGGCTCCCCTTTATCTAATCCATTTTCATCATTAATATCTAGTGTGGATAAGGCAAAATACTTACATTAAAATGCTGTACACAGTAAAGTTTTGTCTGCATGGGGAATTTTTGGAAAATCTTCCACTGTTGCAATACCTATAGTGACCACATTCTGAAGCAAAAAAACTGATTCAAGAAATAGGTTAAGAGGCAAAAATGGACAAGGCCTGTCTATATGGAGTTAAGTCATTTGCAAGTATCTTCCACCAAAGTACAAGATTCCAAATGAGAAATTTAGAAAAGATGCAGATAACTTCAAAAATAATGAACACCACCACTTGTAGATGTTGCATAATGCACCCATGTGCACTGCAATATGAATCACAGACATAATAACAGCTCTGGAAGATTTACAGGTTTCCTGTTGTGCAGGACAGAGAAGAGATGTAGTCAGGGAAAGTGGTGGGAATGTTTCACCCAAAGAAACGTTCCCATGGATGCTGCTTGCCCTTGAACCCCAGAAGTGCTCTGCCAACTATTGACGGTATTTATTGAACTTACTGGCAGTAGATGTGTGAGGAAGCTAGCAGCGAATACCAGGGCCTTCCCATCCTGTAGTGACCGCCAGGATGATCAGACCAAGGTGGTCATTCTGGCCGTGCTCCCCTAAACTTTTAGCACCAGGTTGGTGAGCCAGGGTAGAGGAGATCAATAGATGCATTTGTCACATTCTTACCAATTCTTCAGAATGCTCTTATCCTCTAAATTTCTAAAAAGGAATCATAATGCCACCATATAAATCCATGGTATGCCTACACATTGAATACTGTGTACAGTTCTGGTCACTCCATCTCAAAAAAAGATATATTAGAACTGGAAAAGGTATAGAGAAAGGGCAACAAAAATGATCAGGGGAATGGAAAAGCTTCCATATGAGGAGAGATTACAAAGATTGGGACTGTTCAGTTTAGAAAAGAGGTGACTAAGACAGGGGGATATGATAGATGTCTATAAAATCATAAGTTGTGTGGAGAAAGTGAATAAAGGAAGTATTATTTACCCCTTCACATAACAGAAGAACCAGGGGTCTCCCAATAGAATTGGTTTAAAACAAGGTAGCAGGTTTAAAAACAAAAGTAAGGAAATACTTCAAACAACACACAGTCAACCTATGGAACTCATTGCCAGTGGATGTTGTGAAGGCCAATAGTATAAAGGGGTTCAAAAAGAATTAGATAAATTCATGGAGACTAGGTCCTTCGAAGGCTATTAGCCAAGATGGTCAGGAATGGAAACCCATACTCTGGGTGTCCCTAAACCTCTCACTGCCAAAAGCTGGAGCTGTACAACAGGTGATGGATCACTTGATAAATTACCCTGTTCTGTTTTATTCCCCCTCTGAAGCACCTGGCACTGGCCGCTGTCAGAAGACAGGATACTGGGCTAGATGGACCATTGGTCTGACCCACTGTGGCCACTCTTATGTTCTTGTGTTCTGGATGAAGATGAAGCAGGGAAATCTTAACCTAGAAAGAGAATTTTTGAGGAAGGTTATAGCAGGGAAGTAAGTCTCAAATGAAATTTAACCATAGCTTTAACTGTGTAAGAGCTGGCTAACAAATGTGCTATTGTAATTAAGATAGGTAAGTAAAAGTTCTTTTATATTTGCATGTGTTGGACTCTTGGATGTATATCTTCTTAAATCTGCTGGGAGGAAAAGCAGTTATTCTGCTTCCATCTGAGGAGATAACATATTCAATATGCTTAATAAAAGGTCTTTAGCTGCCAATATGTTTAAAATGCAATAATCCTGCAAATTAGGGGCCAGCTGTGACATTTGTTAATATAAGAAATTTGTAAGGTATTTGGAGTGAAGAAAGATTATTTAAATCTTTATTTAAGAACTGAAGGTATCCAAGAGGGGGCTATGTAACTGACATGCACCCTAATCCCTCAGTCCTTAAATCTGACAAAACTCTCCCTTGACATCAGTGAGAGTTTTGCCCAGGTAAGGGCTGCAGGATTGGGCCTATGGACGTCCTTCTCTGTATTGTGAGACTCTCTAAATGTCAAAGCACCGATAAGGGCAAGAGAATTGTTATTTTTGTAACACAAGAGAGAGGTTCTGGAGATGTCATTACATTTAAATGTACTCTGGTATTGCATTCTGCTTTTCCATCTCAGCAGACACTGTTCCATCTGAACAACAAGATGGACATAACGCAGAGCGCAGTTAAATGCGGTTATAAGCAAGAACAGCAACCTTGGAGTGACTCATTCATAGGAGCAATTCATAGGTTACACTGGGTATGAAAGGCAATTTCAGAGTACCGCAGGAAGAAAGGGAGTTTTATAACAGAGGTGATACCAACTAATTTGGAGATACAGATACATACAGTATAGGATACATGCTGTACAGTGCACATGCTTTTTTTTAAGACAGGAAAGAAGTGTCCTTTACATATAGATCCCTACTTCTGAAAATCTAATTCTCTCCAGTACTAAAATTAATTCATTTAGGGTTATTATTATAAATGCTGAAACATATTAACAATTCAACACCAAAGAGAGGGGAGCTTTATATTTGTGCTGCATTGAATTTTAACGCAAGATGCTAAGAACCGGAAAATGTATTGAGAAGAGCTGCTGACAACCATCAGCAGCCCTGTGCAAATGGTGTACATAAAATGTAATAAGAGTTTTAGGACTATATTTCAACCCACATAATAAAGCACTGTGAAGGTGTAATTGCTGTCACTGTTCCATACCTTATTAGGGCAAAGAACAAAATGGTAAGAAAATATGAAATTTGTTGAATTATTATTTAAACAATTTTTGCCATAATTCTGTCATCTGTATCATACATTGCTTTGTCATGAAAATATAAAATATAATGGAGTTCACCTTTTAAAATCTATTGTGACAGACTTCTACAAAATGACAGCAATTACTTCTACTCAATTAGTTTCTTCTACAAATGAATTGCATAAAAATTGATTCCATGAAATGTTATAATCTAAAATTTAAACCCATAAAAGCAAGAAAATAGAGTTAAACTGAAACGTCATTCTTAGCCCACCCAAAAGTGTTTAGATACTGCAGGACTTGCCAAAGAATGGATAATCCTTCATACAACATGTGCTGCAGTAACTAGAAAGTTTCAAGTTAACAATGGAATTCCAGCCTTAATTCTGGCTTTTCTTGCTTTTTTGGGTTTAAAGAGGCTTTTTAACATTATTTCTAACATTGCCACTTTGTCTTTAATTCCCTTAAGGTCGTTGTCTTCAACGTTTAGCCAAACAGTCGGCTGTAGCGATTGTTTGCCATTTGGTCCGTTCCAATGCAGTCACAAGGGCTTGACGGCCAAAGAGTCGAACACTGGAACAGACTTGAGGAATCAATGTAACAGGGGGTTTTCCTCTGAGCTGCCTCCACCCCTTGGTGGAATTTTATCCTGGATGTTACAACCCACCTGGAGAATGGTGTTTGCTGGAATGTCTTGTGCCATTCTCCTGACATGACCAAAAAGGGTAAGGGCCATCAGTGGACAATGGCCCAGATAGTCCCCCTCAAAACTCAATCCAGCAGAATACATTTGCTACCTTCTTATTCCTACAGTCAGATAATGGGCCTGCAGCAGGCTGATCTATCTATTACACAGGCAGAGAAGAAGGCAAAAATAACAAAAATGTTGCCTCTGTAATAGGAAGTTGTGGGCTGACAAAGTGGAAGGAGGACCATGTAAATGAGCTCTCTGCCTCCTGTGCTCCATAATTCTGAATTCTTAATTGATCTTCCTCCCTGTGAGGTGCTCGGGAACATGATGTATTGGACTACAGGAGCAGGGCTGAAATAATATAGTTGAGGGAGAGATGTCACGTAGCCTGAGGGGCAGAAAACTAGGGGGTGGAGTGACTCTCACCTGAGAGCAGGGGATATCTCTGGATAAACAGTCCAAGCAGTGTGACTGAAGGCCTTCTCCTCCTCAACTGCTTTTGTGTTAAAGGACCGCTCTCCAAAACCCAACACACACATAAACTGCTGGAGCGGCCTGGGGATTGATCTCCCTCCATGATCTACTTTTGGAGGGCACTTTTCCATCCTCTCTGTGGATGACCTCAGAAATGGAACTGTCACAAAGGGATTCTCTGATATCTTTGGAGTGTAGATCCTTTGACGTTCCTCCCTGTTGGAAGGATGTGAAGTCAGACGATTAAGAAGCCCCTCGAATAGGATCTCAGGGATCTTATTGAACAGTGATTAAGAAAGGAGCCGATGAGGACAGCTACAGAATGCTTAATGTGACATTTCATGGACTCCAGAGAAGGCGTACTTTTCCCTTTGAAACAGACAGAAGTCTCCACAGCTGGGGAGCTTCTATGGCCCTATACCACAGAGTCAATACTACCTGAATTAGGATCCTAAATAAGATTACCAAAGATTTAACACATTGGCCTATAATGACTTCTGTACATGTGCATTTATGAAACTTTTAAAATAACTCGACCTGACTGACATTAGTAGCTGTGTTATCATGTAAATCTGAACTTGGCTTCTTTTCTGGACTGGAACATTGGCCCAGTAGAGCATCACGTCTCCTTTGGAGCTACAATGTTCTGGATCAGTCTCAAGAACCGAGTCACTACAAAGTTAACATGGACCTGGACCTTAAAAATTACATGTGGGGCGATAACTTCTTATGATGAATAGCTGACTTTCAAAAGTCAAGAAAGCAAAGGACCCCAAGTCCACTTGTTAAATTAACTGTCAAATTTTCATATTTTTAAAAAGCAGGACAAAATATTTTAGAATTAAAGACACACAGATTACTGTGTTACTCATCTTATTCTTTCTATTCTGCTACTGTATATCTTGAAAATGGGGTCCCTCAGCATTGTGTTTTCTCCAAACTAGTAGGGAAAGATACCCCTACGAGGGCACTGGGGTTATTCCCTCATCCCTGACATTGCACCCTGCATGCTTGTGTGCCCTGGGGAGAAGGGAAGAGTGCTGCACATGTGCAGGATATGAACTGTCAGCATCATGACAATAGGCTAGTTTAAAGGAAACAGAGTTGATTGGCTGTCACATAGTGGGAAGTCACACAAGCCACATCCCCTTTCAGGAGCAGTCATTGGGCTCCCCAGGATTGCTATTCCCACTGCAACCAATGAGGTTAGTGTAGAACTGTGTTTCTGAACATGCTGAGTTCACAGAGCCTTTTGGGGGCAGGGAAGGCACTTCCTCCTTCCCCCCGCCCCTCACTGAATTGGCATGGATTTTGCACCTTCCTCTCAGTATCCTGAATGTCCAGTAAGCAGGGAAGGCTGGAACACCAGTTAATTCTTTGTCAGGCAGAGGACTAAGAGTAGCCCTGCTTCAGGTTGCACTGAACCTGTTATTCCTGACAGCTTTACTGGAGTTGAATTAAGAAATCTGCCGCCTATTTAAACTATATCAGGATGTTGTATCTCTCTTCCTGCTGTGCATGAGTCCACAAACAAATACATTAAAAAAAAAAGAAGTATATGCTTCTAGAGTGAAATCATGTACTCCATGTCTTGTTTCATTCAAGAATAAACATTGATACATGAGTTTTCAGTTCCTGGAAATAGTGAATTAAACGGACAGAGGCTTAACTAGAACAATACAAGCAGGGACTGCTTTAATACTTTTTCTGCAAAGTTCTTTGCCTGATAAAGTTCATTACAGTAATGGCATCTTTAAAAGTGAAACACAGTCAACTGAATAATATATTTCTCACTTCAAAAGCACATTTTTCTTCTCTGAGCTTTCATTGTTACATACAAAAAACTCCTTAGAGCCACTACAGGAAAATGTTACAGGGCAGATCATCAGTGGATGTAAATTGATTTCAGTGCTGCTAAACCAATTTACACCAACCAACAATCTGCCCCAGAAAATTTAGCAAACCAGTATATTTAAGTGAACACTATACATTTTTTAAAAACAATGGCAATCACTCTATACTATAGGGGTAGAGAAGTGCCTTTTCTTATGAAATTCCATTGAGGTTTTCCTGAGAAAAATCACTTTTTCCTGTCTTGTACTTGCGTTCCTCAGGAAAATTTTGGCAACATGCCAAAACAATAACTAAATATAAATATCCCTAAGTTGGGCCCTTGCGCAACCAAAGCAGCAGCAGACCCTACAGTGGGAACTGCAAGAGCATCTGTAGTGGAAAGGAATGATGAAGAATTGGTGCAAACCCACCTAACGACTTTCTGGGACCCAAAACATGGCACCAGAAGCCCATCCCCTCCTTGCGCTACCAGCTAATACAGTTAGCCCTGTAGGTCAAGAAGTTGCAGTCTGAGCTGCAATGTCAAAGAGGTTCACAGATCAAACCCTGTTGATGATGCATGATGGGAATGGATAGAATATCATCTTTGAAGTATTTCTACACTGCAACGTAAGCTCAGGGTTAGTAGAACTCAAAGGTAGCAGACCCTGGGTTTGTTAACCTAGGGCTTGAGTGTCAAGACTCATTTGTTACTCCACATCAGGAATGGTTGAACCTCAGCTCCCAGACTAAGGCTCCAACATCTACACTGCATTTTGTGAGCCTGAGTCCAATCACCCAAATCCCAGACTTCTTAGAGTACTCCCAAAATGTGGCCGCTCTAACCCTTTGTTCATGGTGCAGTGTGGGAAAACTTGATTGTCCCAAGACCAAAGAAAGTTGGCCCATGGGACTGTTAAATACTTTCAGCAGACTCCCAGAGCACAATTCCAGTAGAGCTCCATCTACACTGCAAAGCAATAGGGTTTGAACCCTGGGTACCAGCTTGACTCAGGCTCAGACCCTCCACCCACCTGGTGTCCTGGGCCCCTGGGTCCAAGAGCTGGGTTAGTGTGATTTGTGTGTAGACAGAAGGGTGTTAGGCTTGAGCCTGAGTTTAAACCCTGGGTTTACACTGCAATGTAGACATACCCTCAATCACATACCAAAAAGCCACATTAAAAGTAAGTTGTTCAGATTGAGAAATCAAGTACTCAAAAGTCAGGAAATGCCAGATTTAACATGCCTGAAAACCTTAATTCTGCCCCCTTATGCTCATGCACTATTAATACAGTTTTAATTACACAATCACATCCTGTTCTTCCCACAATACCCCTGGCTCATTTGGTGCACAGAATGGATGCACAAGAGCACAGAATCAAGGATCCACAAGTTTAGGCTTAAAATAGGAGTAACTGGATGATGTTCTATGGCCTGTTATACAAGAGGTCAGACCAGATGATCTAAAGGTCCCTTCAGACCTTAAAAATCTATGAATTATTTACACCCTTCATCCCCACACTGTATACAGTCACACACAGTCAACGTATTCAAATGTAATATGGCCATACACAAGGAAGTAAGGAGACATAAATAAGGGAGTACTTTCATTCTCGGAGCAAGGAGGAACTAGGATGGGAACTGTTGACTAAGTCACAATTCCTTCCCAGGGTTCTTCCTAAAGCAGTGAAACCACATAAAGGGTCTGTACATACCACTGTGAGCAGAACATGAGTTCCACTGAAAGTTCCCTAAAGCAGCCGTGCCACTTTGTTTCTTTCTGTGTTCATATTTTAAAACAGCTTATTTAAAAATACAATTGGTGGTATTTTATTGGTGGGTTTTGGTTTAAAATGAAAATGAGAATCAGGTTTAAGACATCACAACATGATAGATGAAACATTTCTGTTTGTCATAATGAACTTTTCGCTTCTCTATTTTTAGCTGAGCTCTTGTTTCATTATGGAAAATGTTTAAGTGTATTTCTCAATGTCATCTTACAACACCACACTGTTTACTTTAAAAAAAAAAAATCAGCATTTAAGGCCCAATCCTCCCATTGAAATCGATGGGAAAATACTATTTTGCAATCAGACCATTAAGTGATGTGTTCCTACAGTCCTTACTCAAGCAAATCTCCCCCTGAAATCAGTGAGAGTTTTGCCCAAATAAAGACTGGACCAGCCCCAATATGTATAAGAACCCGTCACTATTCACATGTACAAAAACCCATAGTTTCCTCATGTCTTCTGTAAAGGTGTAAGTTACTGAAGGGCTGTCCAGCACAGCCAATTTTTCCACTGGCTTTATTTTTTAAAACTAATTTTGTTCAAAGTACTCTTCCGAAAAATAGAAAGTTGAAAGATAAACATACTTCTTTTAGCAAATGCCAGAAGAAAATATGTTGTGGCAGTCTTTGGCCAACTTACAATTGAAATGAATTTACATAATCAAAATACATCTTAATTTTTGTTAAAACATTCTAAAAACTGATTGAACACATTTTTTCAGATGAAAAAGTTTTACAACCACAGAAGTATTTTGCTTTGTAATTCACTCAGTTGCACACACCTTTTCCCCCTTCTTTGGAAAATATATCAATTACTTATTTTAAAAAAGTATTTTTGGCATGGCTGACCTGTAGAGATATGGAGCTAAGCAGAGTCAGTGAATCCACTCACTCTGATATACACACATGATATGCAATTAAAATCTCCATTCACATTCCTACAGGGTTGTCAATCAAGAGAAAAGCCTTTTTGACAACATTCAGTGAAGCGTACCAACTAACTGCTGAACAGGGACTTAAACAGTAACAGCTTTTGTTACCAGCAAGAATAGATTTTACCAAGATTGGGTTGAGTTTCTAAAGAAATCATTATGTTCAACATTTTGGGGTTTTTCATTAAAAATGAAAATATGTCAAAAAGCTTTTGTATACTAAGCTATGATATTATGTAATACATCAGAGTTATCAGATATGTGAAAAAAAACTAACCTTTGGACTGTAAGAAACAATTTAACCTTTTACATTTAGAACAATGATTACAAGGCAGTTTATTGGGGAAAAGAGGACATTCTGACCTGTTTGTTATGCACTAGCGGCTAACCTTTTCAACATTTTAAGGTGTCTGATCACAAATTAAAGTTGGGAAGTCACCGTCCAGTTACCAAAATTATCCAGCTAAAATAACATAGTAAACATTCACAGCTTATGTGAACCTATTATTAGTATTTCAGAACTACTGCGTGAGCCTACATTTTCATTTATGAGTCTCTCTAGACAATATTATATACGTAGAATCTTTTCAAATGAACACTGAAGATGTCATGGCTATAACTTAGTTACTGTTTAGTACCTAATCAAAGAATGTATACCTCACAATAGCTTTAGTATACTTTAAAGTCATAAATCTATAAAAGCAGGGCACAGTAAAAATGAATATACTGTGCTTGTTAATCTGCTGCTGTGTGTGTTTTGAGCAATTAGCCTTGGACTACAATTCTGAAACAAGTTAATATCAGATACTGAAATATTTTCCTTCTTACTTATCATGCTCTCTAACTGAAGAGAAAGCAGATGCATCCTGACTATTAACAGTCATGACAAATTGCCTTACTAATGAATGTTACACACTGAAAGTGCCATAACTGATTAAACTACAATTTCCCACTACCAGATAGAGAGAGACTTGGGAACTCCAGCAGTGGACAACTCTGATGTTCTGCCAACAGGCCTTCAGGGTACAGTGTGGTATTTAGAAAAACACACTGTAAATTCCATATGAATATATTCTAAAAGACTACGTGGATACAACAGGTTTTAAAGAACATTAGATGAAACAGCTTAGATTTGTAGCTCATGAGTCATGTAAAAAGGATGTGTTTTAACAATTTTAGTATCATTACAAGGCTGGGTTAATAATATTTCTGTTGGGTTTTTCTACTCACCCGCCCCCTCTCCCAAAAAACATTGCTTGTGCTTTGCATTTCACATAAAATCTTTTTGTCAGTCTCTTTGTTGGTGCAAAATTGGCAGCAGTTCAAATTCAAAGTACTCCTATTCATTTACTGACCATTAAACCAATGTCATTCTAGTTCACATCAGCCAGAGAGCTAAGCTCTAAAAAACATAAAAGGCTTGCTTCACCACTGACGAATAATGTGTACATTTTTACAGAGCTTAAACCTTAATGCTTTGCCTGAAACTAACAATACAGTATATCTTATCATTCCTTTTTCACAAGCAGGCAGCTGCTGAAACGCTTGCCACTTCAAAATATCAATTGCTTGCCAGAGTTGTCCTCAACACACCCTGTCAAACTCATGTATATTGTGCAATGAAAATGGTGCAGGACTGAAAGCTAGAAATTGTGTCAAATTTTGCTGTAAGGGTATGATGTGCAAAGAACAATGTATGACAACCATAAAGACTACAAACAATAGCAGAGGAGCCAGACACTACATACATCACAACTGCGCCAGTACATATTTTATTGTATGTATTATATATTTAAAGCATGACAAATGTACCATTGTAGACTGTGCTACACAAAATAGAAACCCTTCAGCTAGTTAGGCTTTTTTTCAGTTCTCTTGATGACAAATATGTAGTTAAATTTCTCTGCTTTTTGAGCATTTGTCTGAAAATCATATAGGAAAAAAATATAAGGTTTTCAAAATGAGTAACAGAAACCAAAAGACAACAGTACAAGATGAGAAAATGAGATTTTGTTCAGTTAACTCTTTTGCTTCTCTCTGGGAAGACATAGCCAGGGTTTCCTTAAAGAATATCTGAGGCTATACAAGAGAAATACAATAGCACTGTGCCCATAAATTACAGTATACCTAATTTTAATGCAGATAAGCGCTGGTCTATTGATTTGCATGTTTCCCTGGCAAAATGGAAATTCCATGTGAACATGTTCTTTGTCTACAGAAAATAAATTTTAAGCACTTTATGAATACTGCATTTTATGCCAAAAGGGAAATAAATAGGTTGCTAACATAACATATATATGGACTCTAAATAAAGTAAGTGCGGGAGGGGGTGTATGTACATATATATTACACACACCGTTTTTTCACACTTCATTATGTTTTCTTCAAGGGGTCCTGGCTGCTGAAAAAATGCTTCTTTTCAGAGTACAATCAAGCTAACTGAGGGAAAACTGGCATAATAAGCAACACATCAAGTTAACTGTAAAGGTGACCATAGTAATACTAATCCTAAATTAAAGCAACCACAGATTGCTGAAATGGAAAAAAAATGTTTATGAGGAAAGATTAACATGAATATCTATTAATCTTTCCACAACACAGTTTAGGCTGCAAAACTTTTAACATATAAGTTTCTAGAGGGCCATTAACTGATATCAGGCTAACTGAAATGAATATAAATGCTTTTAAGGTGTTAATAAATATTTTGGAAAGAGAATAGGTGTTTTAGGTGGCTGGGGGTGCTGACCTTTGCTGTGTTTATTAGAGGGACAATGATGCATTATTAACACACAGCAGCTGTACCTGAACTGCTGCCATGAACATAATAGCCTTTTATAGCCATCAGGGGAGTGAGATAGGAGGCCTTTATTAACCACTAGACATGATTAGCACATTATGTGAACTTTAGGAGGCAAATTATCTCTTATTGAAATATGTTGGTTATAAACTAATTGTAAACATGATTTTAAAACCTTACCAATGCAAAACTAAGAGTTTTACTACCATTTTGCAAATCATTGGCTAGCAATCTTAAGAAAAAGGGTTTCTGCTATATTCATACAATCTACCAAAACAACTATGTCTCAAAGACCTGATTCAACTAAGATCAAACTATCAAAGTATTAACAACTCTACTTCATGAATATTAATCTTGAGAAATAAAATAAAACATAAATTCAGTAAAACTGTTAATGAAGAAACCTGTTTATTTAATATATATTTTCTATTAATGTTAAAAGCAATTCTTAAAAGATTAGTTTTGTAATACATTTTCAAGAGTTAACTTGAAAAAGTAACATCATACTTTACTTCAGAAAGCTTAATTTTGGGAAAGATTATCCCATTAGCCTTAGCAAATGAACACAGCACTGAGAGTCCATTATGAATAGTCTTTTATGCCCTAGCAGAAAGTCATTAACATAGAATAAATCATTAGCTTTGATATTAAGCTTCTACTATCTGCAGGTTTCTATGACTAATGTTCATAACTGCATCTGCCAAATGAGAAAATATACTTTTTTTTGAAAGGTTATCTTCCATTTTACTATTATTTTCTGCCTTTGTATTATTTATTACTATTTCAGGCTGATATAAATGTGATATATACATAAGGAATAAGTATTTTCTGTTATATACAGACACAAATCCTGTATCACATTCCAACCAAAAAGATGACCTATAACCATTTAATTTTTTTATATACATATATAGATAGATAGATAGATATATCTATATATATATATACACACACACACATACACACACACCCCTTTCCCTTCTCCTGTAATAATTGTCCAGATAGATCTTCACCTTCATGTGGTATCCATCACATTCCTCCTTCTAACTAGCTTCCTTGTGCAGAGGTTAACACATTCTGATTTCAGTGGGAGTTCTTCTCCAACAAGGAACATAGGACTGGGCCCCATTATGGATTTCCTTACTATAGCAAATTTAATAGCAGCTGTAGCTCTCCTGGAACCTTTAAGACCACACAAAGGTCTAGAATAACATTAGGAGACAAAAGCACTATCAAAGAAGCTCCATTTCTGTGTTTAGCCAGCCTGTATTTTTGAAAAAACAATCTCCACCAATCAAAAATAGCATGATGAGCTAACAGGCAAGGATGTGAATGTTATGACAATCTAACATTTTCACTAACCTGGATTTATCAGATGTTCATGAAACTCAAGTGTGTTTTGTGACTTGGAAGGCAGTATGTTTCTTGGGAGGAAACTATGCTATTTGGATCTATCTCAAATTTGCTGACAGCCCAGCAAGAAACATTAACAAAATAGTTGAAGAAAACTGCTTAGATACATGTTTGTATTGCAAATGAAAGATTAAATACATGTATCAGTACAGCCATATAAAACACAAACTAAAAATAAAATATACTGTATAAAAGATCACAGGAGAGAGAACACCACAAGCATAAATATTAAAAATAACAACAGTATCATGACCTTTGTAGTAAACAATTTAATTTTGAAGATTTAACTCAAAATAAGAGTTTAGCTTTTGATTTTCAGTCAAACTGTTGGCTTATCAATGTAAAATTGCTTAAAGAAAAAAACACTGAAGAAAGCCAATCCTGGGAAACAAACTAAGCTGAAAAGAATTTTGCTTCTTAGCAATGGCCATTATGGAAAGCAGTTTTGTTACTGTTGTTGCTGATGCTACACAATCAGTATCTAAGTATAGTGTATTACCATGTTGCCATTTTCAAACTGAATGCTGTAGGGGAAAGTGTTATGACCAAGAAAATCTCATTCAGGTTAATGTGAATTCCATGTCTTAAAGTATTATGTAAGTGCTGCTATAATTAACACTCTGTTGGCACTTCCATTATAAACCACATTTTTGAGGACTTTATAACTCAGCCTTTTTAACGAGAAATTACTCCTTGGACAGAAAATTGGTACATAGGTTGTATAACACCAGCACCAATGCCACCAAAATGTTTAAATCGATTAGGCCAGATTTAAACTGAGCATTTTAGTGTTTACAGCCTATGCTAGTTGTTCACAAAACATGTGTCCACTTCACAAAAATAAACATAACTGCCACTAATTGTCATGACTGACAATTTCACAGACCAAGAATTGAATGGACCCGGAGACCACACACTCACCACTACAAGTGGTTAATACTGAGTCACATTGCCAGAGCACAGGGGAAAGCTTTTGCTACCACTATCCATGCTCTGTCGTGTCTCCTCTCAATTTGGGATCTCAGTCTCCAGAAATGTTGGTCTATTGCCTATCATGAGTACGACATTCACTTCGTTTGAAGAGCACAATATAAAAATGGAAAACTAAAAATTGTCCATTTTCATGTGACACTATGTAAAGGAAAATCCTGATTTAAGAAAAACAAAAGGAAAGTTTTGCCAGCTTCTAGAAACTGCATGGTGCAAGCTCCTCATGAAAGTGCTGAGTGCCCTCAACTTCCACTGAAGTCAATGGGAGTTGAGTACTAATTTTCTCACAGGATCAAGCCCTGAGTCTTTATGGTGGATAGTGACATTAGCTATGTTTTAATTTGAATGAAACGCTGTACTCCTAATTTAGCATACCCAGCAGTGTACTGGTTTAGCTTTTTGTCCATAGACCTCACAACAGCTATTTTAAAGGCAGTGTTGCAAAGCTGAAATCCATTTTCTAATGGAACAATAAAATGTTACCTTTCAAAGATGTAAAAATGTTCTACAAAATAGGAAAATCTAGAATTATCATGAATATTACGATTTTAAAATATGGCAGTGGAAAGTTTTCTCAAAAGCCCATGTATATAGTAATTCCTATATTCTATGAAAATCAGGATCACATATTTTCCGAAACACTGGAATCTAAGCAGTCGTATTTGATGTTTGCTTGTATCTTTGGGACTTCATACTAGGAACTAGGGTCTAATCTAAGAGAAGTTCATTCAACTTCTTAATATGTGACATTTTTCTGAAATCTATTGTAAGGCTTGAAAGCTTGCAAAAATCAACAACCAATGAAAACATTAACGTGACAGTTTAATCTTTCCTCTAAAAGAACAAATATCAGGTATGACCATCATGCACTAAGTTACCAAAGTTGTTCAGGGGAAAGAAAAAACATACCCTACTCAACATAAAGATTTAATTGAATCATCTACTGTTACGTGACACACTAAAATCCCTCAAAAATACTGATACACAATTCTAGTCTTAGAGCTCTCTCTGGAGATCCCAGCATTTAGGAAGATCAGCAAAAGAATGTATGCATAGTGAGCCATCAGAAAAAGTAGACCTTGGAAAGATACACTCATGGGACATTTTGTAAAGAGGGATATCCGTGTTGTAGTTAGACCTGAAAATGTAAAATATTCTAAAATACTTCAGCTCCATTTAAGTCAAGTCACTAACAAAACTCTTATCTGTTTACAAAATATTACCCATGTTTTTTCACTTCAGTGTTATACAGCTTTTTCATTTTGTTTAGTCTTTGATTTTTGCAGGGGTGGGTTTGAGGGGGGATTCCTCTTATTTTTTAAACAGCTACATTATTTCTCTGTCATCAGGCTGTATTCTTCCATTGCATTAACAACTACCAGTGTATAAAGAGTGGATGAGTTGTAGGCTTCTTTATTTCTGAACTAGCTAGACTAGAATCCAGTGCATAATTCTGCAAGGCTAACTATTGGGAGCAGTAAAGACCATTATTTTATCTCCTACTGTTGGCAGGGGTCAGCATCTCTGTCATTAGCAGTGTCAAAATATAATTATATTACTGATCCTTATGTGAGCAGATACTTAACACATGAAAACACCATAAAGTTGAAGACATGAAAATGTTTCAACTCTTCTTGTAATACTTGTGGAAACAGTCTTTGGAGATGGCAGTACAATGACGAAAGAAGAAGGAATATTATTGCTGGGTAGGTATATATTTAAACTGATGATCTGACATCTTCAAATAGTACAAAACCCAGACAATATTTTACTACTGAATTCATGCAGTATGCTTATTAAACATAATTTATTTTTGTAACATTAAATTCAATTAAGAAATATGATGTTACTTAAAACAGACGTCAATTAAATAAACTGTTCTTATTAGCCCATAAATGTCTGAAATGCAGTTATGCTTTGAGTTTCAAGAGATGAACAGTATTACCTCAAGTCTAAATCTGTCTGTCCACTATGTTATTTTAAAGGCTGACCTATATACAGCAGCATACCATCCAGTCTGTCTGTTTGTATAAGAGATACCTCACACAGTTGCCATAACCAACATTGTTTGCATTGTTCTTTCACTTTTCTCCTTCCATGGGTTATGTGAGAGAAACAAGGAAAAGTCAGCATTGCAAGATATGCAAAGCAAAATGTGCATTTACAGTAAATAAAGGAATGTTAAAATAATGTTCTAAACATTTGTGCCTAAGTTTATAAAACAAAGATCTAAGCAGCCTTTTGAAACAAAGACTGCCACCTGAAACGCAGCTGAGCAGAAAGATGGGACTGTATGATCTACATTATTGCATTTTCTTTTAAGAAGCCATCAAGAGTGATTCATTCTGACTACAGATACCCAAAATACATATGTATATGTGGACTGCATAATTAAAAGCCTAAAACAATTATCTGATCGTTAATAAAATGTATGTTAACAGATCAGTTATAAAACTTTGAAGTCCCTGACTATCTGGGCAATGTACCTAAATTAGCAGCCATTTAATTAAAGTAAATATGTCACAGAATAAAGTTAATCAAACAATCTTTAATTTTTACCGAAAACAACCCACAGATAAGGGGCCAAACCCTGCAATCATTATTCAAACAAAACTTCCATTATTTCTAAGAGAGCAGGATCCTGTCCAGAATGAGGATTGCAGGATTTAGCCCAAGGTAAACAACATCAAACAAAACTAGACTATCATTCTACTCTGGAATATGGATCCATCACACTCCAGCAAATGATACCCTTTGCTTTTAGATATCAGCTGTAAATAGTCCACCAAACTTTCTGAAAACAAGTTCTAGGAACCTCCTTCAAGCCACTGAAAACACATGAATGAAAATGAGTGACGGATGAATATTTTTAAAACAACTAAGTGTTTAGAGCAGGGCAGATAAGTTTTCACAGCAATGTTAATCATGCTGGGTAGAGGAACTGAGGGAAGAGGTTGAAAATGAAATGTTCAGTAAATGCATGCCTCTCAAGGGCCTAGCAAACCTATTCAGTCCATTTAATATAACCAATGATCAGTGGCAAAGATGTTTGATAAAGGCATGTTCATGCTGTAGAAGGTATCTTATATGAAATATTCCTAGTAAGTCTTCTCCAAGCATAAAAATTATGTCTTATGACTGTGCATTTTTTAAGTCCATTATCAGTCCAGGCTAAGTTAAATAGAAGAGTTACAACTTCTCTACAGAATGAGTGCCTCATTTGCATTTAAAAAGAACAGTTTGCTCCTTCATACATGGCATGACTTAAAAGAAGCTTCAACCAGCTAGTAAAAAAAAAAAAAAATCTGAAAACGACTTTCTAAATTAATTTATTCGATTTGCAGTGCAACCAACCAAAAATGATTTAAAGCACTTAATTGGAAAATGATTTAATATATTAAAGTAATTCCTGATTTTCCAAAGCATTTAACTTTTAAATTAAATCTGGCCCACTTTCTCAAGAATGATGAGTGAAATGTGTATTCAAGTCATTACCTTCTTTTTGAAGCTTTAAATCACTGATAGGTTTAATAACGTTTGTCCAGTTTCATTGCCAAATGGGTCTTCAGACACTCTGGTGCATATGTCATTAATTCTACCACATTCTTTACTTTCCAGAACTTGAATGTTACAATTTACAATAAAAGAGAGAAAATACTGAATATGGCAAGTCAGAGACCAAAAGCAGTATCACAATGATCGCTATGAACACATTTAAAGTGTACCACGTATATTCTCTTGCACGCAGCTGCCTCGCACCCACCCCCATCCCATCCACCCCCCAAAGTTCACTCTTCTCCCAAACTTCTCCTGATCTATAGGGCAGCCTGCATAGACACTGCAAACCGTGGTTACTTAAACATTGCTAAAAAATGTTCCTCTGGGATCTCTTTTGAAACTTCCTTAGGGATCAGTCACAAGGGACCTGATTTAACCCTGAATTCTCTAACTCCATTGACTATAGGAGAGTTACACCAAGGATGAATTTGGTCCTTTATGTTGCGAATGGTAGGTTAGATTATGCTAGAAACCCTTCCTGAAAACTGAGGGGGGCTTCATCATAATGCTGCAAACACTGCTTCTAAACAGATTATATCTGACTTTATTGTTTGTTTATTTTTTATCACTGATTCTATGCAGTGGCCAGGAGTGAAGGGGACAGCCCTAAATATCTATGACATGTGGTGTGATTTGTGAACCCACCATGACAATGGACAAGCAGAAAACACAGTAGTATTTTCAAACGAGTTAAACTGAGAGTACTGCTCCTCTGCACTGGGCATTTCCCCCTTCTCCCAGTGCGTGTTGCAAGGGTTGGGTGGCAATAAGCAGGCACATAACCCTGTGAAAGAAAGACCAAGCAGCAAGCAAGTCTCCTTGCTGACTACATACACTACCAGCAGCAGAGTTTGCATTGCATAAACATCTGCTACAGTCTGCAGCAACAACCTCCCAAGACAGATTTTAAACAAAAGCCTAAAACACACAGGTTTAAACAAATCTTCCGGTAAGTGCTTGTTCCCAGCTTTCTCCCCTGGAGGGGGTGTGCTCAAGAAGTGTTTTGGGTAACTTGCACTTCCTGATTATTTCCTATGGCTAACGTTTTATTCGTGGGCAAAGCCCATTCCACAACAGCAAAGAAAGTGCAGATCGTGCATAAAATAGCAGCTGGCTCACGCCACTGAGACAGTAATAATGAAAATATCCCTGGTCTCTTGTTCGTGGGCAGACGGATCGCGAAGTGATCCTGAATCACAGCCGCAAAACGAGTACAAGAAAACCCAATGCTTGGGTCTTTTGTAAATAACACTAGCCTGCTTTGCAATCCCTCCTTCTCCCGGGCTCTTGTTGTAAACTTCTTTCTTTAGAGACATAACCCTATTTACAGTCATTTAATCAAGTTACGGAGGAATTAATAACGCAGTTGCAGAGCCAGAACAAAGTCGATGTTCTGTTCAGAACAAACTTGTCACCACCCATTTAATTCTGTACACAAAATAAAAAGCGTGGTCCCGTCATCACAGATTGCTAAGTACAGGCTTTTCGTGAGCCTTGACACATGAACTGGAGGGTTCGCACAGAGCTTCCCATTATGTTTTGACTTGGGAAAAATAAATGGAGAGACTTTGTTTGTTTGGTGGGGGAAGGGGGTATAGAAGACAGAGTTACCTGTTCAGTTAAATATCCCACAAGGACATCCTTTTTCCACGCTGTTTCTCAGAAAGAAATGTACAGAATAGCTACTTAGACTTCCAGTTTGGGGAAGAGGTTATGAAAAATCCTCTCCTCCCCCACCTCCCAACACACCCCGTCCGCCTCCAAACTATTCTGGGATTTTATTTTAGTCATTCCACTAGAGAGAGAGAGAGAGAAATAGATACACACACGGGTAGATTCCCAGCAAGAAGCGAGGTATCAGAGAAAACGCTCTCACTTTCCTGCACCATCAGGGTGTTTGGAAAACACCCAGAATTTGCCTAAAATATAACATTTTACAACCACATCGCCCCCCTCGAACAACTCCCACCCCGCAAGAATGGCTTTGGTGTGGCTGCCTTTGCTTGAGAGGTTAACTCAGTGTGCAGCCTGCCAAGATTTAGCTCCCGTTTACGCACAGCAAAACAACACCACAGATAAAGCACCTCAAATAAAACAAAACACAAGTCACCTTGTTGCAATAGTAGGGGTCCAGGCAGGGAGAAGGTCCCAGACAAGGGGTATCAGGAGTGGCAGCAGACTGTGGTGGTGGAGGTGGTGAATAAAATCTTACGTCCATTTCACTAAAACATCAAGCAAACTCCTTTCCTCTTTTTCCCCCCTTTTTTTACTTAACGTTCGTGCAAAAAAAAAAAACACAACAAACAACAACAACAAAAACCCCAAGCAGGTTGAGAAGAATCAGCAAGAGGTGCCTGAGTTTAGGAGAAAAAGAAACACCTTCCTTGCCTCACATCCGTTGGTGGTTTGTAAAGAAAGAGAGAGAAAAAACTCTTCCAAAAAAGCACCAGTCTGCAGATGTCTGCAAGAGAACCAGCAGCAAACCCTCCTTCTTCTCCTAGAGCAGGGCAGGTAACTTGGAGTATTGTTTTCCCTGCACACACATGCACTGGTCGCTAGCCCTGGGTGTAGATTTCGCTCTCTATTGGATTCTCTGAGTTGTTTCCTTTCCTCTCTCTCTCGCCTCTCTCTCTCTCTCTTTTTTTTTTTTTTTTTAATCTCTATCAGTGTGTGAGTGTTGGGGGGAAGGGGATTTTCGTTTCTCCACCTTGGGGAAGGGGGAAAGCTAGTGCACACCCGTGAGGCGCGGGGGGGCGAGGCGGAGGCGCTCTGCTGGGCTGGCCCTGGAATGGCTGCCCCGTGCTGCTCGCCGGGAGGAGGAGAGGGACACCGTGTGCGCCGCTTCCAGAGTGGCGGCTCCGAGTGTGTTTCACACAAAGGGGCTCGCGAGCGCAGAGCCATTCGCGGCTGCCCAGGACGGGGCTGGGGAGTGCCGAGAGGGGGCGCTGCTGCAGCACCCCCCAGCCGCCGCCGCCCTACCGCCTGCCAGTTACTATGGTGCCTCCTCAGCACGGCGCGGCTGCCCTGCCCTGAGGGGAAGGAGAGGAGCCGGGGTAGGGCGGGGTGGGGAAGGAGTTAAAGCAGGGGGCAGGGAGCGGCAAAAAGGAGGGTGGGGAAGCACTTAACTGGGACCCAGGAGCTCTGGGGTTTCTGTTCCTGACTCTGCCACAGGCTTCCTGGGTGTCCTTGGGCAAGTCACCCAGGGAACCTCTTCGCTGCCAGGAAATACCCACAGCATGGAGTCTGGGAGCCTGGGTCTGCCAGCAGGGGGCTCGGGAGGCAGGGTTAAGAATTGCAGTGTAGATGTTCAGGCTGGGGCTACAGCCCGGGCGCTGAGCCCCAAGATCTCAGGGCTTGGGCTCCAGCCTGAGCCAGGAAGTCTACACTGCAATTATTAGCCCCACAAGCCTGAGTCAGCTGACCAGGTCTTTTATTACAGTGTAGCCATATCTTCAGGGTATGTCTACACTGTACATTAAGCTGAGACTCTCACGTTTGACCACAACTCCATCCCTTACGTCCACACACAGATCAGTCTGTCCTAGGACCCTGCTAGAGGCGTGGGCTAGGGCCCAAGTCCCTCTGTGACTTGCAGTGTGGATGGATGTCAAGCCACAGACCTGAGACAGAAAGTTTGCATAGAGCAATCTGGACACATTAGCACAGCTTTGAGACCTGGGTCCAGCAACTGTTAAGCCCAGGTTTACAATGCAGTGTAAACGTTTATCCAAGCGTGGGCTTGGAAACACTGGGTTCCACAGACCAGGGCTTAGTGTGCAGTGTAAACATACCTTTAATGTCCCTTTGCATCTCAGTTCCCCATCCCTAACATGGGGATAATGATTCTTCCCAACCTCACAGGCATGTTACCAGGACAACACCATGAACACCTGGGACACACATTCAGTGTCGCTATTTCTCACAATGTTATCACGAATCTCGTGATATCCTGTGGAGTCCATGGAAACATATGAGTAGGGGAAAAATCTCATCTTCCACTTCAGAAAAATAAAGTAATTTTCTATACTTCATGGTGGCAGAGACAAGCTTGAAATTATGACCTGAGTACACCATAATGGCTCAAAAAACACAAGGCAAATAAAAATAATCTGAAATGTATTATTATTATTGAAATATTTTATGAGTTTGGGGAGTCTCACCCATGAGTTTTGAATGGTTTAGGTTGGCAATATTGCTTGGGGCTGGCACAATATAAGTACTTATCATAGATCGAAGAGGAAAATGGGAGGAGGGGTAGGGAAATAGGGAGGCAGAGAGGGTATCAAAAACAGGGAAGAGGAGCAAAAAATAGTGGGAATAAGGGTAAAAATGAGGGGAGGGAGGATAGGCAAAAACATGGGAGAGAGGGGCAGGTAAGCAAAAAAAGGGTATAAGGGAATAAAAACAGGGGAAGAGAAGGGCCTTTAGGGGGATCACAAACAGGCCCCAGTGGCTTTCCTGCTGGCTTTCTGTCTGAGTTTTAATCAAGAACAGGAGGGATACAAAATAATGCAGATCTGTAGGAAGGATGGTACAGGAAAGACACCTTGAAATTTGATAGATTTAAATATCACTGCACATTTAGAGAGATAATATGGAAGAAGAGAAAGTACCTTTTTACTTCTTCATTTAAAAAAGTCTAGGGTATGTCTACACTACGAGATTAGGTCAAATTTATAGAAGTCGGTTTTGTAGAAAGCGTTTTTATACAGTCGATTTTGTGTGTCCCCACACAAATGCTCTAAGTGCATGTAGTCGGCGGAGTGTGTCCACAGTACCGAGGCAACCATCGACTTCTGGAGCGTTGCACTGTGGGTAGCTATCCCACAGTTCCCGCAGTCTCCGCCGCCCATTTGAATTCTGGGTAGAAATCCCAGTGCCTGATGGGGCTAAAACATTGTCACGGGTGGTTCTGGGTACATATCATCAGGCCCCCTTTCCCTCCCTCCTTCCATGAAAGCAAGGGCAGATCATCGTTTTGCACCTTTTTTCTTGAGTTACCTGTGCAGATGCCATACCACAGCAAGCATGGAGCCCGCTCAGCTAACCGTCACCGTATGTCTCCTGGGTGCTGGCAGACGCGGTACTGCATTGCTCCACAAGCAGCAGTTTATTGCCTTTTGGCAGCAGACAGTGCAGTATGACTGGTAGCCGTTGTCAGCGTAGTCCTGGGTGCTCTTTTAACTGACTTCGATGAGGTCAGGGGCGCCTGGGCAAACATGGGAGTGACTCAGCCAGGTCATTTCCCTTTTAAGTTTCGTCTCATGGCGATTGAGTCCTACCAGCAGTGCACTGTCTTTTAATCAGCAGCCAGCAGAAGATGATGGCCAGCAGTCATCCTGCACCGTCTTCTGCTGAGCACCCAGGAGATGACAATGGCTAGCGGTCATACTGCACAGTCTGCTGCCAGCAAGATGTATAAAGATAGATGAAGTGGTTCAAAACAAGAAATAGACCAGATTTGGTTTGTATTCATTTTCTCCTCCCTCCATCCGTGAAATCAACGGCCTGCTAACCCCAGTTTTGAGTTCTATCCTTGAGGTTTTGAGTTCTATCCTTGAGGAGGTCATTCTGTTTCTCGCAAAGCCACCCCCTTTCTTGATTTTAATCCCTGTAAGCCAACCCTGTAAGCCATGTCATCAGTTGCCCCTCCCTCCGTTAGGGCAACGGCAGACAATCGTTCCGCACCTTTTTTCTGTGCAGACGCCATACCAGGGCAAGCATGGAGCCCGTTCAGATCACTTTCGCAATTAGGAGCACATTAAACACCACATGCATTATGTAGCAGTATATGCAGCACCAGAACCTGGCAAAGCGAAACCGGGCGAGTAGGCGATGTCAGCGCGGTGACGAGAGTGATGAGGACATGGACACAGACTTCTCTCAAAGCACGGACCCTGGCAATGTGGGATTCATGGTGCTACTAGGGCAGGTTCATGCAGTGGAACGCCGATTCCGGGCTCAGGAAACAAGCACAGACTGGTGGGACCGCATAGTGTTGCAGGTCTGGGACGATTCCCAGTGGCTGTGAAACTTTCACATGCGTAAGGGCACTTTCATGGAACTTTGTGACTTGCTTTCCCCTGCCCTGAGGCGCAAGAATACCAAGATGAGAGCAGCCCTCACAGTTGAGAAGCAAGTGGCAATAGCCCTGTGGAAGCTTGCAACGCCAGACAGCTACTGGTCAGTCGGGAATCAATTTGGAGTGGGCAAATCTACTGTGGGGGCTGCTCTGATGCAAGCAGCCAATGCAATCAAAGATCTGCTGATATCAAGGGTAGTGACCCTGGGAAATGTGCAAGTCATAGTGGATGGCTTTGCTGCAATGGGATTCCCTAACTGTTGTGAGGCCATAGACGGAACCCATATCCCTATCTTGGCACCGGAGCACCAAGCCGGCGAGTACATAAACCGCAACGGGTACTTTTCAATAGTGCTGCAAGCACTGGTGGATCACAAGGGACGTTTCACCAACATCAACGTGGGATAGCCCAGGAAAGGTACATGACGCTCGCATCTTCAGGAACTCTGATCTGTTTCAAAAGCTGCAGGAAGGGACTTTATTCCCAGACCAGAAAATAACCGTTAGGGATGTTGAAATGCCTATAGTTATCCTTGGGGACCCAGCCTACCCCTTAATGCCATGGCTCATGAAGCCATACACAGACAGCCTGGACAGTAGTCAGGAGCTGTTCAACTACAGGCTGAGCAAGTGCAGAATGGTGGTAGAATGTGTATTTGGACGTTTAAAAGCATGCTGGCGCAGTTTACTGACTCGGTTAGACCTCAGCGAAACCAATATTCCCACTGTTATTACTGCTTCCTGTGCACTCCACAATATTTGTGAGAGCAAGGGGGAGACGTTTATGGTGGGGTGGGAGGTTAAAGCAAATCGCCTGGCTGCTGGTTATGCACAGCCAGACACCAGGGCAGTTAGAAGAGCACAGAAGGGCGCGGTGCGCATCAGAGAAGCTTTGAAAACCAGTTTCATGACTGGCCAGGCTATGGTGTGAAAGTTCTGTTTATTTCTCCTTGATGAAACCCCCCGCCCCTTGGTCCACTCTACTTCCCTGTAAGCTAACCACCCTCCCCTCCTCCCTTCGATCACCGCTTGCAGAGGCAATAAAGTCATTGTTGCTTCACATTCATGCATTCTTTATTAATTCATCACACAAATAGGGGGATAACTGCCAAGGCAGCCCAGGAGGGGTGGTGGAGGAGAGAAGCACCAGGAGGGGTGGTGGAGGAGGGAAGGACGAGGCCACACAGCACTTTAAAACTTATTGAATGCCAGCCTTCTGTTGCTTGGGCAATCCTCTGGGGTGGAGTAGCTGGGAGGCCAGAACCCCCCACCCCACCACCACCACGTTCTTGGGTGTCTGGGTGAGGAGGCTATGGAACTTGGGGAGGAGGGTGGTTGGTTACACAGGGGCTGTAGCGGCGGTCTGTGCTCCTGCTGCCTTTCCTGCAGCTCAACCATACGCTGGAGCATATTAGTTTGATCCTCCAGCAATCTCAGCATTGAATCCTGCCTCCTCTCATCACGCTGCCGCCACCTTTCAACTTCAGCCCTCTCTTCAGCCTGCCACTTACTCTCTTCAGCCCGCCACCTCTCCTCCCGGTCATTTTGTGCTTTCCTGCACTCTGACATTGTCTGCCTCCACGCATTCGTCTGTGCTCTGTCAGTGTGGGAGGACAGCATGAGCTCAGAGAACATTTCATCGCGAGTGTGTTTTTTTCACCTTCTAATCTTCTCTAGCCTCTGAGAAGGAGAAGATCCTTGATCCTTGAAACACATGCAGCTGGTGGAGAAAAAAAAAAAGGGACAGTGGTATTTAAAAAGACACATTTTATAGAACAATGAGTACACTCTTTCACGGTAAACTTTGCTGTTAACACTACATACATAGCACATGTGCTTTCGTTCCAAGGTCGCATTTTGCCTCCCCCCAGCACGTGGCTAGTCCCCGATTCTGGGACTCCATCATGGTCACCTCTGCTGATGAGCTCTGCATGGTCACCTGCAGCTTGCCACGCTGGCCAAACAGGAAATTGAAATTCAAAAGTTCGCGGGCCTTTTCCTATCTACCTGGCCAGTGCATCCGAGTTGAGAGTGCTGTCCAGAGCGGTCACAATGGAGCACTCTGGGTTAGCTCCCGGAGGCCAATACCGTCTAATTGTGTCCACAGTACCCCAAATTCGACCCAGCAAGGCCGATTTCAGTGCTAATCCCCTTGTCAGGGGTGGAGTAAGGAAATTGATTTTAAGAACCCTTTAAGTTGAAAAAAAGGGCTTCGTCGTGTGGACGGGTGCAGGGTTAAATCGATTTAATGCTGCTAAATTCGACCTCAACTCCTAGCGTAGATCAGGGCTAAGAACTTTAATGACCTCTCCACAGATAAGCCTTGGTGATCACTCCTAATTCCATAGTGATGTTTAAATCTACCACATGCTCATATACACATTTGCTTCATAAGATTCAGACCGTAAAAGTACTTTCACTGTTGTGTGTGTATTTATGAAAATATTCTTTCTTAACATTGTATAAAACCAACAACCCTAAAACAAACATTTTAAAATATATCTTGGTTTGTTAAGTAACAAAAAATGTGATTGTTAAGAAAATAAAGCAATGCTTCTGTGAAAACCATTGATCTCTGTGTTCAGTGGTTCAAACATTTTCATAGTGTGAAGAATCTATTAAGATAGGGTGTGTTTCCCGACCACCTGCACATCCAACCACCCAAACCTGATATCACCTTTTCCACTAGCAACTATAAAGACTGGTTACATAATTTATATATAGAGAGACACCAGATAAGAAGGGCCTGAAGCAGGGTTCCTTTTTCATAGTTTAGTTTAATTGATCAAAAGTACCTCTGGAGATTCTCAGTGTTACCATTCTCATAATTTTATTATTAAAAGTCTTGTGATATTAGGTGTTTTTCTTAAACCCTCTTTCTTGGCTTCATGTGATTATGACAGAATCTCAGCTTTCATTTTCTTTAAATAAATAAGTTTCTAGATTTTATGGTTGTGGAGAAAATATTGAAAATGTGATACGAGTTCATCCTAAAGGCTCATCCATCAGAAGGCAAATAAAAAGAGCCCCAGAAATGTATTCTTTAAAAAAAAAAAACAATCATGATTTTCCGGGGCCTGATTTGGGATTGGCAATTAGGAGAATCCCAAATTTGTTTTTTCAAGCATGTTATTGCTTGAAGACTGACAGATATTTCACTGTTGCTAATGGTTTGTCCATTGACCATAGTCTGATGCAGAGGAAGGGAAAGAGCTCTGTCAGGAAGCTCTGTACTGAGAAGCTGCTAGTGAGAGGCTACTGTTACTCAGAAGCTGTGGTTTGTCTTTCTGGTTTGTATAGGAGTATGATAATAAAGATGTTGACTCTAAAAGAATTGCTCTGGATGCTAGATGCAGAGGTGAGGATTTGGGTATCTGAATGACAATGGAGTACAAAGATACAAGCAGCAGGATAAATTGTAACATTAGATTTAAATGAAAGATAATGGTAATGCCCTTTGTGACAGATAGTGCACACACAGGCAATATCTCTGGGGACCAAATTGTATTAGGTTTATGTATCACTGTAGACCATTGTATGCAGCTCCAGGGGGGAGGGTTACCACAACTGCTCCAGGAACCAAAATTAATGGGGGAGAGGGGTGATTAAGGTGAATTACTTAGATTGTAAACACTTCCAGAGAGGTACCTCCCCATGGGGAGGCTTGCACATACTGATACAAACTGGGTTTCCCAGAGACCAACAGACAAAGAAAGGGCTTTTGGCATCAGATGGCTCCATTTAAACTAACTCAAGGGGGCAGGCACTCTGGATCTTGAATTCAGGCCCATGCTACGTAACTCCAGTTACTGACTCCAGCTCCAGCTTAATCCTTGGCATGGCTTCTGACTTTGACGCTGGCTTCAACCTTTGGCATGGCTTCTGACTCTGGCTTTGACATTTTGCATGACTTCCAACAATGACCCTGACTCTGTCCCTGGCTCTGACCACTAGGTCAGACCATCCCATTACAGGCCCTGACAGCTTGCTCAGACCAATTTGCTCTCCTCTGGGACTCATTACTGAAACCCTGGACTTAGTATGGACATGACTATGGCTCTCATCCCTCCACTGTCCCAGGGGCCTATGAGCCTGCAGGAGCAGATTGCTGCCCTCCAGACTGAGGGACCAAGTGCTATGGCTACAGACAAGGAATCGCTCCTTGTGTGAGCAAGCTACAGCACTTGGAGTAGCTGCGGGTACCCACTTGGCTGCCCTTACGATGCCAGCTCAGTTAACTGACCCCGGAGTCCCTCTGCCCGAAATATATGATGGTACCCAAAATAAGTTGTGTGGGTTCCTTACCCAATGCAGACTCCTGGTTATGCTCCAGGAATGTTAAACAGATCAAGTTAAGGTGGGGCTAGTACTGAGCCTGCTTACTGGGAGCAGGGGAGGGCTCTGGTTTGGGCCTCTTCCCCTTCTAGAGCAGGATCACCTAGTGTAGACTAATTGGGACTTAGTCTTACAAGTATTCGCCATTATATTTGATGACCCTCACAAAGCCCGCAGGGCAGAGACTGCCTTACAAAAGCTTCGGCAAACCCTGGGGTCAGCTCCTTCTTAGGTCTCCCAGTTCACACACTTAGCCATAGACACAGCCTGGAACAATGCTGCTGACCTCCATCAGTTTCCGCATAGTCTTTGTGAAAAACTAAAAGTTGAGCTGGCCCCCTGCCAATTTGGAAGGAACTGCCCCTGTCTGCCTGCCAATTTAGAAGTCTTTATGGACCTATATATCCTGATAGACACCAAACTGCACAAACAGCAACTGGAATGTAACAGGGCCCTGCCTACCTCCTGCACTCACCCTAGGCTAAGCCCTCAGGCCCAAGCAAGCTCAGCTTCAATCAAGCCCATGCAGACTGACCCACCTGTTCCTGAGCGAGGAAGAGTGTAGAAAACAGGAGAACCTCTGCTTCTATTGTGGTGGAGCAGCATATGCAGTATCCACGTCTCTTGTCAAAACCTCTGCTAACCCAATGACAGGAAAATGAGTAATCCCACACCCAGTCAGGGTCACGAACCTGGTTACCACCAGGGAGAAACCCCAACGCTATGTTAAACCAAGAATTCCTTCTGCAGATTCTCTTGCAGCTATGGATCCCAGAGGTTGAACAGGTCTGTGTTCTCAGTCTTCCAGTACAGCCCAAGGTTATCCCAGATCTGGTAGAAACAGTAGACAGGTCACCTCTGGCATTGGGCCTGGTGACACAGGAGACCACACTACTGGAAATGGTGATTGGGTAACACTGGGAAGTTCTACAATTTAGCCTTATTTTCTCCTCACATGTCACCCTAATTTTAGGGGCACCCTGGCTAGCCCATCATGACCCCCATATTCTGTAGTCCCAACTCATTTCCTTCCCGTCAAGCTACTGACGGCCACCTTATTGAACCCAGAAACGCCAACCCAGCACAAGGAACTACTGAGACTACCAGGATGTCTTTAAAACACAGAACATGGACTCACTGCCCTACATCATGTGTACAATTCCCCCATCAACCTTCATCTCAGAGCCACAGTTACTTTTGGGCATATATATTCTATCTCACAACAGAGCTAGCAGCGTTAAGGGAATACCTTCAGGAAAACTTAGATAAAGGCTTTATGCACTGCTCTACCTCTCCCGCAGGCACCTTTTTTGTAAAAGAAGAAGGATGGTTCTCAGGGCACTGAACTAAATAACCATATGCAATCGGTACACTTAACCATTAGTCTCAGAGCGCTTAAACCAAACAGGATCAGTTTTGATGTTCACCAAACCGGACTTTACAAGAGTATGTAATTTAGTTCAAATCAGGGCAGGAGACTAGTGGAAGACAGCCTTTAAAACTGGGTATGGACCCTTTGACTATTTGGTAATGCCCTTTAAACTCACCAGCGCTCCTGCCACCTTCCAGTGACTGATCCAAGGACATATTTTGAGATATCCTACACTAGTTTGTGGTAGCATATCTAGATGATACCTTAATCTACTCCAGTGATCGAGCCAGACACAACCATCATGTTGGTGAACCAGCACAGGTTGTATGCAAAACTGGAAAAATTGTGTATTTGACCAGTCATCTGTCAAATTTGTATGGTTCACTTGTCAGCAGATGGACTATGGATGGACCCTCAGAACGTATTAGCAAGATCCCTGGAGCACATGAGACATGCAAAGATTCATGGGGTTTACTAACTCTTAAAGGAGGTTTATTCCAAACTTCTCAGAGGCTACAATCCCTATCACTACCATCCTCCAAAAACCCACAAGGTTTCACTGGTCTCTGGAGGCTCTCTGGAGACCTTTGAATGGATGAAGATAGCTTTCATGTCTGCCCCAGAGCTAGTCTACCCTGATCCTGACCAACTCTTTATCCTGAAGGCTAATGCCTCTGATGTAGCCATTGGGGTAGTACTATCCCAAAGAACAGATTATTGTAAACATAGTGAAAATAAGAAATTGACCTAAGGCCTCTTTAAACTGTTTTAACTGAAACTTGAATTTGTTTATTTGAATATGATGCAACATTGTTTTCTAAATTAAAAATCCATTGTAAGAAATAATAAAGGGTTTTTTTAACTCTAAGATGTATTTTCTCATCGTCATTAATACTATAAGCCTGTGTCAGAAAAAAAAAAATCACAACCCAATACAAGAGAGGATGTCATAGTTCAGAAGGCTTTGCTCCATTTGGCACATTTTTGAGGATTTGTGACCCGAAACAACAGAAATGCCACAGAGGTGTGTATGTTGTAACACAAGTATGATATAAGTGTGTGGAGGATGAGATTCTAGTATAACTGGGGATGTATATAATGGATGAGCATCCTGACACAGGTCTAACTGATAGCTACACACATCATAGAGTCAAAAAGTCACCTCTTCTGGGGACTGATTTCTTAAGTAGCTTGTTATGGTACGTCTCACTGACCCTAACAGCAATAAGGAGATCAGCCTTTCTTATCGTTGAACTCTTCTTGACAATTTTTGTAGTGTGCAGTATTAGACAGAAATCTTCTTTCTAGATCAGGGATATGTCTTTCTACCTCTTATTTTTCTAGAACAAATATATGGAGTCCACTGGAAGGAAAATCTAATTTCTATTAATTCTTGAGATCCCATATTTTATTTTGCAGTCTCTCAAGGTAACAATGCATTCTAAATTTTGGTCTAAGGTCATATAGTTTGATGATTGTTGTTGTTTTATTAGTTCCCCTTGTAAGACACCAGAGTGCAACATCACCTGGTCATGTTTAATGATGTTCTCCTCCAAATGTTCTGCTTCTGCTCTGGTTGTTGAAATAGAATCAACACTGATTTCATTTCAGAATGAACTGTGCAATGTGACCAATAGTAGGGGATGAAGATGCAGAATAGATTATTAATCTTTAAAAGTACATTTCCCTTTAATATGAATGTTAATCAAATTCTATGAACCATGTAGAAGGGAATCCTGAAGCCACATTTGAAATGACCACAATTTTTTTAAAAAATTGTGCAGCTACAAGGAAACAGCTGTGTCATTCTATAGATCCCTCTGAAAATTATTTTTCAAAGAATAGAAACAGAACAAATATAAAAAAGAATAAATATAAATAGAAAAAACCTAGCAGCAATCTCAGTGTACACGAATAATCAATACATTATACAGTGCAGATAAAAAAGAAATATCCCATCTCCCTAAGCACAACCACTGAAGTGGCATCTTCCTGACCACAAGTTACCTTGAAAAGATACATTTTGTAGTGCATCCTGAAGGTCAACAGGCCTGGACTGTTATAACAAGATGCAGGAGTTGGTTTCAAAGCTAAGGGCCCCTCACATACAATTGCTCTACCACCAGCTCCCTGTCTTTTGAATCAAGTGTGAGCTCCACTGGTCATAGCTGCATTGGTGAGAAGGGAGGTAGTCTATCAAGTAAGAAGATCCCAAGCCATTTTGTGTACCACATCTGACTTCATTGCCAGTATGCTTGTACCTTTTGCATATACACCTCAACCCCGCTATAACGCTGTCCTCGGGAGCCAAAAAAATCTTACCGCATTACAGGTGAAACCGCGTTATATCCAACTTGCTTTGGCCTCGAGCATTTCTGTTATTAAAGCAGCCCCGCCACCCAGAGTGCTGCTTTATCGCATTGTATACGAACCCGTGTTATATCAGGTCACGTTATATCGGGGTAGAGGTGTATTGAAAAGGAAGAACAGGATGAGTATGTACCTCATGCAAATATAACTGCAATGGAAAAAACAAAGTATATGCCTGCACTTACAAAGACAGTTGATTAGAGTCCTTTATCTACTATGTTTGTCTGCCTTTCTCTCTCATTAGCATTAAAGTTTACTAAATATTTTTCCAAAGGAATGAGCCAGTCAATTATTCCAATAATCATTTACTTCCAAATTATTTTCATTTTTTCTTCTTAATAATAGTGTGCACTTGTACACACACAGAGACACAAAAATCAGCAATACTGTTCAGTCAATGTCAGAGTTTAAGCCAAGCCCACAAAAGAATGCAAACTGAAAAGCAAGTAACATTAAGACAGATAAATTGTACTATAAAGTCGGTATTTCAGGAAGCCAAGCAAAACTCAAAGAAGAGTATAGAATGCATTTCTGAATTTCCATGTCTTTGTGGGTTTAAGTCATACCCTTAACCTTATTTGAATACAGTATTTTTGTACTTTAATATATTTCATACAGAATATATAAAGAAGATTTAATAACTGTCTCTTACCAGTGGTTTATCTCTACCTCAGAGAAAGCCAGAATAAGTTTCTAGTGAAATCACTGAAAAAGCAAACACTCTAAGTCTTCTATCAAATTATTTCCAGTCTTGCTGATTTGTAAAAGATCTTTTAAAAAGATTCTGTGTTTCTGTTTAAAATATTAAAGTTTGATTCTGTACCCCAAACTTATAAAGGAATTACAAATAATCAGTAAAAGTCTAGCTTGCCAGCTTTACCTTTAAATATCTTATCAGTTTCAATATCTGTGCATGTGGAATTTGCACTAACATTTAACCCCAGATCTTCCAAAATGTGAAAAACTATATTCACATATTATATAACCCTAGCCGTAATAAGGAATTAAACATCCTAGAAGAATGAATTCCTGGGATTCCTGGGATTCTGCACCCTTTTTTGTTTTTTTAGATGTGCTTTATAGTTCTGGGGCCTGATTCTGGAACTCACTCTGAGTAGTTAGGACTCACAATGAGTAATATTTATTCAAGTAGTCAACATGGATAAGGGTTCCAGAACAAGACCCTTTGAAATATAACAAATATCAATTAAATGCCTTCTGTTACTATAATCAACAATTACAAATTTACTCAAATACCTGTGCAGTATTTCAGACTCTTCAGTCTTTTGGTTTGACCAAGTTACACTCAGTGAAGAGGATTGGAATGGTGGTTCGAAACCATCTTCCTACTCCTCTTATCCATGGCCTGATTGGGGACCTAATTGGTTATAAGGTCTGCTACTCTGTCAGCCATGGATCACAAATGTGCGATACACTCAAGCTCTACCTCCCACATCCTTGGCTTGCTATCGGATGACATAAAGCCATCTGTGGGCTTGTCTTCACTGCAAAACAAACTCAGATTATAACTTGAGTGTTGTCCCTAATTTGAGTCCTGTCCATACTGAGATTTAAGTGGCGCTTTTAATTTGAGTTGGCTGGCCCCATAGTAGCTACAGTTAGCACAACTTGTCAGCTGCTTAGAGCCTTAGAAAACTGCTCTGCAGTGTGGATTCCAGCTAGTACCACTTGAGTGCCTCTAGTCCTCCAGTGCTTTCGGATAATTTCCCTCATGTGCTCCAAGTGGATGGACAAGTTCTCCTACAATTCACTGGGAAAGAATTCACAGAGTGACTCAGCTTACTGCAGTGCAAAGAACCATGGGATATGCCCCCAGATGTTTTAGTGCCACACACCAGTGAGTGCAGCACCAATGTAGACACAGCAGGTTGAATATTATTTCACAGTGTGGTTGCTCTCACTTGAGTTAGGCTAACTTGAGAGAAAGTAATTGGCGTGTTGGTAACTCGAGTTAACTCTGCAGTGAACACATACCTTATGCTACCTTTGTGCCATTTGGTGATTTCCTGTAACGGGATATACAAATGGCACACTGGACAATAAGGGGTTAAGGAGCTGTTCTGGGCTCAGCCACACCTGAAAGACATGAGCAGGCTGGACGAGGAACTTAAAAAGGGAGCAGAATAGCTCACTTGTCGGCAGGCCAGGGAGGAGAACAGACCTTCAACTCACAGCTCCTGAGGAAGAGAACTGACTGAAGGCAAGAGCTTCCCAGACAATCACTACCTGAAGGCCCCTCCCTGAGGGAAGGCAGGGCTAGACCTTGATACACCCTGAGAGGGAGACATTTTTCTCTCTCTCTCTCACTAACTCAGTTTGTTTGTGTTAGTTCCCCTTTCTTTTTGTTCACGGACTACCCTGGAAGGGGTAAGACTTTGAAGTGTCCTAGCCAGAGGGCCAAGTTACAGGAAGAGGCAGGCTACCACAGAGGTGGAGCAGTCACCAGTGGAGAGAGAGCTGCTACTCCATGTCTATCGTGAGGAGGGGCCAGTGGTGAACTGATCCCTTCACACAGGGAGGAATCATTCAAAAAAGACCTTTCAAGTAAGGGTTAGTTTCCCTATATTAAAATATTTTGAGATCTTGAAGTAGAGTCACCATACACAGAATGCAAATAAGAAAAAACAACTGCTTTTGCCAAACTATGGCATGGCTGTTGACTGTAGAAACAAAAGTAAAAATTTGACCATGAATTAGCCAAACAGAAAATTATCTCTGATATTTGGGGCCACACAGACTGCAGGTGTTGGCTGCACAGTAGGTCATGTTATCCAATACCTTAAATACATTAAATGGTCGAGCAAGCCACTGGGATGAGAATTCCTGTAAATAAACTATTCACTTTCCATGTCTTTCTAGATGGTCTATATTATTATTTAGAATCTCAGATAGCTTCTTGGACATTGGAGATTTGCCAAGATAGAATTGTCCATTTTGTACAGAACTGACCTGACCCTAAATGTTGGACAGACACGAGAGCATATATAGAACACACAGTGAAATTGTTCTCTTATTGGAGATAAGCTAGGGAAACACAAGGTTGCAGCTATGGGAGTCTAATGGTGCTTCAGGCTACGTCGTATCAGTGAGCACCAAATGGTCATGGTATTGAAAGATGGTAGGGCAGTCTATGACAGATCTTATGTGGGATCAACTTCATCCCTGAGCAGCATATGACTATAACCATTCTGGGACTGCAAGAAAGGAGGTCTCATACTTGAGATCAACCTCTACTCTACAGAGGAGAAACCCAAGAAATACATAGCAGAGCCAGTTCTACGGTCCTTATTCAGTCACATTCACAGTATAATAAAGGGGAGTTTTACTTGATTGTGGAATACAGAAGTGGATCTAGACGTGCTTTGGGTCAGAAGCCAGGTAGACTATGTGAGGCTGGATAGTGCAATGTGTGCAATTTTATAGATTAAAAGGAGGATGGTTTTGTATCTGTAGCCTAGGAGTAGGACTTAAGAGATCTAAGTGCTCTTGCTGGATCTCTCAGGCTTCCTGTGCGATGTGCAAGTCATTTCACATCTCTGTACCTCAGCTCTCCCATCTATAATATGGGGACAATCATATCTGGTGTGAGGATTAATTTATTAATGTTTGCAAATTGCTTTGAGATCCTTCTGTGGAAGATGATATATCAGTGGAAAGTATCATAGTCATACATAGAGACCAACATGCTAAACAGTGAGTCATCTTTCAGTGCTGATATAGTTTTATGTTCTGTTTGTTACTGAAGAGTCTGAATAATATAAATATAGACATTCCATTAAGACAGACAAAATATGCTTTATTCATGTAACATATGAAGATTTTTCACTTCCCCAAATGACAGCTGTCAAACTTTGTTCCATCCTCAGTAATACAGCTGCCAAATGGGAAATTTCCACATTTTTCTGTATTGGCGAGGTGGGGGAGGGATTATTATCAGAAAGTATCAGCGATTTAAAACAAGCTTTCAAATGGAAACATGGTGGGCTAAGAATTATTTTTTAAACTACACTACAGCATTACAGGGAATAATAATAATAAATAATAATAATAAAAAATTTATAATAAAAATCCCATAAGTAAAACCTGGTGTGGGGGTGAAAATAGAAACGGCCTGGCCCAGGACGAGATGAGCTGAGAAAAATCCAGCTCTGTAAGTGATGACCAAACCAATTATATTTAAGCACTTTACGGAAAATCTAGTCTATAGGAAGATATTTATGGTATTGCAAGTGCTTCTGTAGATTTTGCCCGCACTTAATTTTTTTTCAATCTTTCCATAACAGAATCAATTATTTCACATTCTGTTTTCAGTCTGCTTGACTTTTCCTTGCCTTTCTCTCCCCCCTCTTGCACACCCCTTCTCGCTCTCATATCACCTCAGAGCTTTCAGAAAAAATACTGCCTTTCTGTGTGCTATGTTCTTGAGCTTTAGCAATTTTCCATTTCACTTCTTTCTCGTTCTACTTTTTCCATTTAATATTTGAGGAGAAAAATTGTTCTTTTGAAGGTGAACAGGACTCTCTGTCAAGATGGTTTGGGGCCAAGAATTTAGTACTTTCACATATAAAGTTTACTTTTGGTTTACTGTGTTTTCCATTCAACTGTTGTCTATAAATAAATCAATAAATAAAGCTTTGTTTTACCAACCCCAGATGGTGTGTTCATGCAACTGTCAATGTTACATGTTCACAGATTACTTCCCAGTATCTTGGAGATGTACTGTAGGCTTAAGAGGTACATAATCCACCCCTTCCTCTGCCATACAGTGCTTACCCAGTGTTTTTAAGGGGCTGTGTTGGTTTGGTGGGGGGGAGGAAAATTGGTCAAGGTTTTTGTGATTGGTCAGGAATTTGTATCCTGGGCTCATATGGTTTTCTGAGGGAGTAAGGGAAGGGAAATTGCGTCACTAGGCCATTGCCAGTGATCACCAGATAGTTTTGCCAGTGCGTGGGAGGGTGGTGTGTATAAAAGGCACATGCCATCCCAGTTTGCCCCCTGGTAGCAGAGTGTGGCACTGCAAGTACACATCTTAATTTCCCCCATTGGGTTCTCTCTAAGTTCAGCACATCTTTTATGTATCAAACAGCCCCCTCCCTCTGCTGAGGGTCTCATTTGCTAACAGAAAGTTCAAATACAAGAACAATTTTCACCATGGCTTCTTAGCAGGGAGGGAGACTGCATCTGATTTTGTCAGCCTTACCCCCAAGCCCTTTACCCTCAAGGCACTCTCAAGCTTGATTCCTTCTTTGAAGCCAGGGCCTTCATGCCAACTGAAGCTCTACTCCAGGCAGCAGCATGTTCACAAGTATCTGTGAGATCCCACCTTAAGTGCCTCTCCTTGGGAGCTCTCTGGCACTGTTCCCTGTGAATTCCTCTCCCTTAGGAGCTTCCTCACTTTAGGAGCACCTTCCTCTCACTGAGCTCTGGTATCATTTTATCATGTTGCAGGTACTTGTTGATCCAATAGCTGCCAACCAGCCACTTAGGCAGTTCATTATTACAGAGATGGGCTCATTCTCTTTAAAGAGATCTATCACAGGTAGACTAGGCCCTGACACCCCCCGCCCCCTAAAGGGGTCCACCCCCCTGTGACAGTGTAGTTATCCAAAGCAGTGAAGGTGGGTGGGGGCAGGTGGCTTTAGTTAGAGCCCAGGGACTTGCTGAGATTGGAGAATGTAGCGTGAAAGGCTGTATATTACAATAGAGATGAAGTTTTAATAATAAATAAAAACAATAAAAAACATACAGACTTTAAATAAAGTTGCTAGTGATCATAGGTGCCGACTTACCCTCTTTCGCATGGGTGCTTGACCCATTCTCTGCCTCCAGCCCCACCCCCACTCCATCCCTCTATGAGGCCCCGCCCCTGCCCCACTTCTTCCCACCCCTTCCCTGCCCCCGTTACAACTTCTTCCCCAAATCCCTGCCCCGCCCCACCTCCTCCCCATAGCATGCCATGTTTCTGCTCCTCCCCCGCCCCTCCCAGCATGTACTAACACTGCCAAACAGCTGTTTGGTGGCGGCCGGGTGGGAAACGCTGGAAGGTAGGCAGAGGAGCGGAGACGTGCCACGCTCGTGGTGGGGGTGGAGGAGGGGTGACGGGGGGATGAGGGGAGCTTGGCTGCCGATGGGTGCAGAGCACCCACTAATTTTTCCCCATGGGTGCTCCAGCCCCAGAGCACCCATGGAGTCAGCACCTGTGCTAGTGATATTTATATAACAGTGCAAAAAAGCTTTCCTTTGCTCTGAATATATGGCAACTGATAAGTTCTATCTGATCCATTCAGGTTTCTGGAGCAGTGGATGAATATGATGAGACAACTCTTTTATTGCATGGAACTGACAAGTACAAGGATACCACAGTACTTAGATTCCATGGTGATACATACCTTATAAATATACAAGAGAGAAACAGAAGGAGTCAACGCACTGCCCTCTTTGCATAAAATTTATCATAAACTAAGTTGAAAGTTTGAGAAAAATTAAATTTGCAAACATTTGGGTTTTCTATTGCTGGGGTGTTATGGTAGTGATAACAAAACTATAAACAAAGGACCTAAACTACAGCATCTAACGAAATTGTTAATGTGGCAGTATCCTTTTAAGTAGCAAAGAGCAAAGAGAATAATGTAGAGCTTAGTTATAATATAAGCCACACTAATGACAATCTTCCCTTTCCTTGCGGCTTATAAGGTTTATGATATTAACCATGGACTTGAAGGTCTGTAAAAAGGTATCAGACAGATGTTGCAAATCCTTATTCACATGAATAGTCCTTACATTTGTTTGGCTCACTATGGGCCAAAGAGAGAGCAGCCATAAAAAAACCCCAAAACTATATACATTTGTTAGTCTCTGAAGGTATATGTCTCATCCACCTTGAGCTAGGATGAACGTTGCCCCCATCTTGCTACCCCTTTCTCTGGATTCCTCAACCCATGGATCATACACGCTCTCCTATTATTTGAATGTTCCTACTATCTTAGACCCCCATTTCAACAAAGCACTTAACTATGTGCTTAAGTTTATCCCTAATCAACAAAGTGGTCCATTAAGCATATACTTAAATCCTATTGAATTAAATGGTACTTGGGCGCATGCTTAAAAGTTAAGAATGTGCTTAAGTGATTTGTTGAATAAGGTCTTTACCCAGCATTGAAAATGGTATTATGGGCCAAATCTTTAAAGGCATTTAGGTGACTAACTCCCATTGATTTCAATGGGAGTTATTGCCTAAATATCTTTGAGGATCTGGGCCCATGTATTTTGTCATAATAGGGAGAGATAATTAAACAGCTATATCTTTGTGTATTAACATTATCTCTTGGAGTTATAAATCTATAAATCTTTCACCAAAATTTTGTTCTTGATAACATTTTTCAATGTATAAATTTTAATATTCTTTTTGCCTTTTCATATAGTTAAGCTGTCCCAAAAGGCAAAAGTTTTGATAAACTATAGCTGCCAGCTTCCATCTAGCTGTATCTTACCCATGTCAACTATAAGTGAGTCTGCAACTCTGAGATATGTTGCTGAAAAGGAGGAAGAGGGAAAAAGAAAGACAATGGATAACGTCAAGCTAATTTTACGTAAGGTGCATCAAAGGCTAGGAATTGAGTGCTTTTGCTGCAGTGTAATTATTTTTGAATTAGAACTCTTCACTGAGGAGGCAATGGCATACTTTAGGCATGATTGAATTAGCAAATTTAAGAAAAGACTACCCCAGACATAATAAGCATTCCATTTTGCAATTTATAAAACATGTGGCTCTGATATGCAGCTTAGGGAAGTCATACTCTATCTTCATGGGTGAATGGCTTGAAAAGTGGAGGAGCTCACCGAGCATGAAGAATTCTGTGTCATAGTTTGGCAAGACCAGTTACTTTATCCAATGTGTAGTCTATTTATTGAGGGGGAGAGGGATAAGCAATTTAAGAATAACTTTAATGCACATACCAGTCTTCTCAAACTGACTAGTTCTGTTGTAAACTTCCACGTGAGGGGGTGGAGGAAACTTTTTTAGAGAAGAAATGGTGTCAGAATTAGATGTCAGAATTGTTTTGGAATTACTCATATTGTCGTTCCTTAGAACCTGCCACTGGATTTTTAATGTTTAACTGAGAGCTCTCTTTAAAATGACAGGTTTCATGTCAATATTTATTTCCTTGGAAGTGCATTTGAATAAAGTAAAATCTGTGTCCTAAATACATTCCTGCACAGGCATTTGCAATGCTCTAAGTGCATTTTAATTCTGACTGAGCAATTTCAGCTGTGAGCAACTGCATAGAAAAAAGTAGATGAGTCTAACATGTTAAACTATATACATGGCTTCATATCAGAGGGGTAGCCGTGTTAGTCTGTATCCCCAAAAACCAACCAGGAGTCTGGTGGCACCTTAAAGACTAACAGATTTATTTGGGCATAAGCTTTCATGGGTAAAAAACCAACTTCTTCAGATGCATGGAGTGAAAATTACAGATACAGGCATAAATATATACAAGTATGCTTATGCCCAAATAAAAGTTAGTCTTTAACGTGCCACCGGACGCCTCGTTGTTTTTATGGTTTCATAGGTAAATTAACTATTGATAACAAAATAGACTGGATATGCTTTTCTATTTTAGCATTGGCGTGTCCAAATTGTAAACTAAAAGCCCCACCATGTGAAATGAAAAAACAGCTCTTGGAAGATTATGAATTCCATTTTCAGGGAGCTAAGATTCTCAATTGCTTGCAAATTTCTTTGTAAATGGTCAATTGAAATATGAAGTTGTCAAGGTTCCTTCCCCACTCTGAACTCTAGGATACAGATGTGGGGACCTGCATGAAAAACCCCCTAAGCTTATTTTTACCAGCTTAGGTCAAAACTTCCCCAAGGTACAAACTATTTTACCTTTTGCTCCTGGACTTTGTTGCTGCCACCACCAAGCGTCTAACAAATATATAACAGGGAAACAGCCCACTTGGAAATGTTTTTCCCCCCAAATCCTCCCAAACCCTACACCCCCTTTCCTGGGGAAGGCTTGATAAAAATCCTCACCAATTTGTACAGGTGAACACAGACCCAAACCCTTGGATCTTAAGAACAATGAAAAAGCAATCAGGTTCTTAAAAGAAGAATTTTAATTGAAGAAAAAGAAAAGAATCACCTCTGTAAAATCAGGATGGTAAATACCTTACAGGGTAATCGGATTCAAAACATAGAGAATCCCTCTAGGCAAAACCTTAAGTTACAAAAAGACACAAAAACAGGAATATACATTCCATTCACCACAACTTATTTTATCAGCCATTTAAACAAAACAGAATCTAACGCATATCTAACTAGATTGCTTATTAGCCCTTTACAGGAGTTCCGACCTGCATTCCTGCTCTGGTCCCGGCAAAAGACAACACACAGACAGAGAGAACCCTTTGTTTCCCCCCACCCCTCCAGCTTTGAAAGTATCTTGTCTCCTCATTGGTCATTTTGGTCAGGTGCCAGCGAGGTTATCTTTAGCTTCTTAACCCTTTACAGGTGAAAGGGTTTTTCCTCTGGCCAGGAGGGATTTAAAGGTGGTTACCCTTCCCTTTATATTTATGACAGAAGTGAGCCCTGACATGACTTCCCAGCATTCTCCTCATTTTCAATATGTAGTCATATGCATCCTACAGTCAGTATTTGTATATAATTTGGAACAGTATGTCATTTAGAGACAGGATAAATAAAACCCATCAAAACTGAAGGCTTCTGTGAGCAAAAGTGACGTTTGGAGGCCAACTGGTACAGTAGTTTGGGTAGTTCTGTGGGCAGGGCAAGAGGTATAGGAAGGAGGAGGGAGGAGTGAAGGGCTAGTTTTGAAAATACTGTTTCAAAAGTAGTTCTTCCCTGAATTGTGTTGCACCATCTGAAACACTAATTGGCTGGCATGGTGACATGATCCCCCCCAGAGTATTACATTTTGTCAATAAAGTCAGAACAGAGTCATTCATCATCGGGGGTAAGTGGATATTTTTGAGGTATGTATTGTGACAAATTGCCAGCACTACTTCGATGGGTCTCATGCTTTCTCTTCTTGGGGAGGGTTCAGAGCACCATTTCTCACCTCTGAACTGGGGTATTAACTGCCCCACTAGTGTCCTAGAGGGGACGCATGCAGAGGGAGGGACCTGGGCCCACCCTCTACTCCAGGTCCCAGCACAGGGGCCCTAGGGATAGCAGTAAACCACTTGAACTAGCGGTTCCTTCCCCTGGACTACTTCCATCTCCTGTCCTTCAGCTTGTGGGGCTTCCTGCCCTCCCTCTGCACAAACCAGGCATCCCTTTACCTGGGGTCTTGGTCTTCTTAGCCCACCGCAGCACTTCTCCAAACTGTCCTCTACTTCCCTCCAAACTGCTCTCTGCTTCAACTCCTTCCCCTGCCTGATTGAAGCAGGGGGGTTTTATCAGGTGACTGGCTTCAGGTGCTCTAATTGGCTTCAGGTGCTTTAATTGGCTTCAGGTGCTTTAATTAATCTACAGCAAACTTTCTTCCACCTACAGGGAACAAGGTTCCCTTCTAACGCTCTCCTGCTGCCCTCTGGCCTGGGCTTTCCTTGCTTTTTGCCCCTGCTTGCAGCTTCCCCCCCTGACCGGGCCAGACGCTCTTCTCCCTTTCTTCCCCCCCCCCCCGTTTTTTTTCTTTGTTTTTTCTGCTGTTGCTTGAGGGCTAGTCGGCTGCTGGCTGGCTGTTGGGCCCCCCCCCAGACGCTGCTGTCGCTCCAGCTGAAATCCCCCCCAGAGAGAGGGGGGGCCTGCTGACCCGCTCCCCGGAGGGCGGTAGTGGAGGGACCCAGCCCCCAGACCCAGCCGCTTGCTGTTTGTTTGTGGACCCGTATCCGGCCGAGAGAGTCTCTTATCATCTGTTCTGACATCCCTGGAATGCTACAGCTGCAAAGAAAACCGGAAAAGAAAGGAAAAAGCCGTCTACTGGAGGAACACTGCCCAGGGAATCTACAAATCGCCGTAGAGGGGGGGCTTAAGACTGAGTGACTTTCGAAGTGTGCTCTTGTGTGGGGGGAGGCCTTGACTGTGTCCTGACTGTGTTTGTAGGGACACTGGGGGTGTGGCACGGAGCTGCTCCCTGATCCATCTGTGTCCTCCCAACCCCCACACTACTATCTTCACCACTGCCCCCCTCCGCCGTCTTTGCTGGCTGTTTAACATCTGCATCTGGACTCAGCTGCTCGCCCTGATTCCACCGTGTGGGCCAGAAGCACCAGCCAACCAAACAGGACTCTCTGTACAAGCATATGGTGGTTCATGTGCCCCCCCCCCGAATTGTCCACCCCACAGCTTGTCCCTTTTTACCTGACCCCAACTCCTGTTAACCACCTGCCACCGCCCGCTCTGGGGCCTTGGCAATGGAGGGCACCGGGGTGACCTCCACCGCTGCCATGCCCATCGCCTCCCCAGACTCTAGGGGAGCCCCCCCAGCCGGCGGGAAAGGCCAGGGCAAGAAGAAGGGGAAGGTCCCCACTAAAACCACCAGGCCCTCCATTTTCCCTCCACCGCCCCCTATCACCCCAGGGCTTCAGGCGTGCCTAGAAGCTCCAGCCCATCAGGCACCCCGTCGGGGGTCCGCACCCTGCTTGCCCATTTTGTGGGCCACAGGGCTGCACCAAGGGCCCTGCCGGGGAACAACCGGGAAACCGTAACCCCACCCTCCAAAGAGCTGCGAGGAGAGCTGTAGAAGTTCTTAGAGGATGTCCGTGGCTCCCGCAACAAGGTACAGCTTGCTCTCCAGCGATGGGGGGACTTTTCTCAAATCCTCCAGGCCACAAGGGCCCTCATGGGGGAAGGTAAAGGGACGGGGAAGCGGGATGCCGCGGCCTACTGGCGGGTCCGCGTCTTCCGTGAACAATTACTCACCTATGGGATGGTTCAAGGACTGTTGCGCGGCCCGCTGGGGGATGCGAGCATCCCTGCCAGTGAGGATCCCCCCCAGCCCTCTCCATGACACCTCTCACCATTGAACACGTTGAATGTTGAACACGCAATGTTGAACACCCGGGGTTGTAGGACGGCTCTCCGCAGGTCCCAGATGCTCTCCTTCCTTCGGGAGGGAGGGTACTCTGTGGTTTTCCTGCAGGAGACCCATAAGGATCCGACTGCCGAAGACAGTTGGCGGCTGGAGTGGGGGGACAGGGTGTACTTTAGCCATTCCACGGTTCGACAGGCTGGAGTGGCGACCCTGTTCTCCCCTGACCTACGGCCAGAGGTGCTAGGGGTCGCCGAGGCCGTGCCGGGTTGCTTGCTGCATCTCCGGGTCCGTATGGAGGGGCTCGTGGTTACCCTCGTTAACGTCTATGCCCCGACATCGGGCCCGGCGGCTGCAATTCTATCAGCAGGCGTCCGCCTTCCTCGGCACCTTAGATTCTCATGAGTGCCTGGTCCTGGGAGGGGATTTTAATACCACCCTCAAGGAGTGGGACCGCTCGGGGACCGAGCAGAGCCCGGCCACCGCGGACACCCTCCGGGAGATAGTCGAACATCACTCCCTAGTGGACATCTGGTGTGACCACCACGCGGATGACACTTCCACATTCACCTTTGTCCGGGTGGAAGCCCATCGGTCGAGCCACTCCCGGTTGGACCGCATTTATTTATCACGCTTCCATCTCTCATAAGCCCACTCCTCCAGCATTCGGCTGGCCCCATTTTCTGAGCATCACCTAGCCACCGTGACAGCCTCCCTCTGTGCGGAGAGGCCGAGGCCGGCCTACTGGCATTTTAACAACAGCCTGTTGGAGGATGAGGGCTTCGTGACGTCCTTCCGGGAATCTGGCTGGCCTGGCAAGGGCACCGGCGTGCCTTTCCCTCGGCGCGGCGATGGTGGGACCTGGGGAAGGTGCGCGCCCAGCTTCTCTGCCACGACTACACCTGGGGCACCAGCCGACGGAGAAATGCGGCAATAGAGCAGTTGGAACGGGAGGTCTTAGAGCTGGAGAGGCGTCTGGCTGCCAGCCCCGAGGACCCGCTCCTCTGCGGAGCGTGCCGGGAGAAGCGGGAGGAGCTCCGGGCCCTCGAGGACCATCGGGCCTGGGGTGCCTTTGTTCGATCCCGCATCCGCCTCCTTCGGGAGATGGATCGCGGCTCCCGCTTCTTCTATGCCCTGGAGAAAACGAGGGGGGCCAAGAAACACGTCACCTGCCTCCTGGCAGAAGACGGCACCCCCCTCATGGAACCGGCGGAGATGTGCGGGAGGGCCCGAGCCTTCTACGCAAGTCTTTTCTCCCCGGATCCGACCGACCCTAGCGCTTGCAGAGTGCTCTGGGAGGAGGTCCCTATGGTCAACGCGAGTGACTGAGACCAGCTAGAGTTGCCTCTCACTCTGGCCAAGTTCTCGGAAGCCCTCTGTCGTATGCCCACTAATAAGTCTCCAGGCATGGACAGGCTGACCGTGGAGTTCTACCGCGTGTTTTGGGACGTCCTCGGCCCAGACCTAGTCACCGTCTGGGCCGAGTCTCTGCAGAGCGGAGTCCTCCCTCTTTCGTGCAGGCGAGCTGTGCTTGCCTTATTGCCGAAGAAGGGGGACGTCCGCGATTTACGAAATTGGTGTCCCGTCTCGCTCCTCAGCATGGACTACAAAATCGTAGCGAAAGCAATCTCGCTGCGGTTAGGGTCTGTGCTGGCGGACGTGATCCACCCAGACAAGACCTACACCGTCCTGGACCGCAGTATCTTTGATAACCTATTTCTGGTTCGGGACCTTTTGGAACTCAGGTGTAGAGACGGTCTGTTGTTCACCCTCCTGTCCCTAGATCAGGAGAAGGCGTTCGATAGGGTGGACCACAGGTACCTCCTGAGCACTCTGCAGGCGTTTGGCTTCGGACCCCAGTTTGTGGGTTTTCTCCAGGTGCTGTATGCTTCCGCAGAGTGTCTGGTTAAGCTCAACTAGACCCTGACCGAACCGGTCAGCTTCGGGCGAGGAGTACGGCAGGGGTGCCCCCTCTCGGGCCAGCTGTACGCTCTGGCGATCGAGCCCTTCCTCTGTCTCCTCTGCAGGAGGCTGACAGGGTTGGTGCTGCGGGAGCCAGAGCTGCGGCTGGTCCTGTTGGCATATGCTGATGACGTGCTCCTCGTGGTCCAGGACCCAGGCGACTTGGTGCGGGTGGAGGCTTGCCAGGCCATCTATTCGGCAGCCTCCTCCGCCCGGGTCAACTGGGTCAAGAGCTCTGGCCTGGCAGTAGGAGACTGGTGGCAGACGAGCTCCCTCCCACCCACGCTTCAGACCATCCGGTGGAGCGCAGGTCCACTGCTCTACCTCGGCGTTTACCTTTCCGCCACGCATCCCTCTCCGCCGGAGAACTGGGAAAATTTAGAGGGCGGGGTGATAGAGCGGCTCCAGAAATGGACGGGATTACTCCGATGTCTCTCCCTCCGAGGGAGAGCGCTGGTGCTTAATCAAGTAGTCCTGTCCATGCTCTGGTACTGGCTCAACACCCTGGTCCCGGCCCCGGGTTTCCTGACCAACCTCCGGGCATTGATTCTGGGGTTCTTTTGGTCAGGAACGCACTGGGCCCCTGTTGGGGTTCTTCATCTACCCCTGAAGGAAGGAGGACAGGGCCTGAAGTTTCTGCACACTCAGGTCCGTGTCTTCCGCCTCCAGGCCCTACAGAGGCTCTTCTATGGTGCAGGCAGTTCGGCGTGGAGCGTACTGGTGCACGCCATCCTGCGCCACATCCGAGGGCTCCGATACGACCGGCAGCTCTTTTACCTCCGTCCGGGAGGTTTTCCGCGAGACCTCTCCGGGCTGCCGGTCTTCTACCAGGAGCTCCTCCGGACTTGGAAACTGTTTTTAACGACCAGGTCCGTGGCAGCCACCGAGGGGGCAGATCTCCTCGCGGAGCCCCTGCTACACAACCCCTAGCTTCGTGTGCAGGTGGCGGAGTCCCACTAGGTGCGCCAGAGCTTGATCCTGGCGGAAGTCACGAGAGTCGGAGACCTCCTGGACTACAACCGGGGAGACTGGCTGGATCCCCTGACACTCGCTCGGTGCATGGGGCTCTCCAGACCTCGTACCCCCCCGGCGCGTACTTCAGGAGGTGAATGCCGCTTTGCCGCCCGCTGCTCGAGCTTACCTCGACCGAGTCCTGCTCGAGGGCACGCCCCGCCCACCCTCTACCCCAGGCCCGCCAGACCTTTTAATTGGACCCCTGCCCCGTAGACCCAATCGACCCCCTCACCCCTTTACTGCGAGACGGCTGCATGAACTGCAGCCGGTATGCTTCCAGACCGCACCAAGGAAACATCTATATATGCTCGTGCTCCACACCCTTCACGCCCTCACCCCAGTGTCCCGCCCCGACACAAAGTGGCGAGACCTTCTGCCACCTTTGGAGGGTGAGCAGCCCTGGTGGGCCAACCTATATTCCACCTTGGTTCCAAGGCCCGTCGGGGACATCAGTTGGCGGCTCCTTCACGGAGCTGTGAGCACGGGCACGTACTTGGCGCGGTTCACCCCCATCCCAGATGCTTGTCCCTTTTGTGGTGTGAGGGAAACCCTGGCGCACGTATATTTGGAGTGCGCCAGGCTGCAGCCCCTGTTCCGTCTCCTCACAAATCTTCTATTATGTTTTTGGTTGCACTTTTCCCCTCACCTTTTTATTTATGCACTCCCCATCCGTGGCCTCACAAAGTCGCAGGATCTCCTAGTTAACCTCCTCCTGGCCCTGTCTAAAACTGCCATCAATAAAACCAGAGAGAGGAGGTTGGCCCATGGAGTTTCCTGTGACTGTGGGGCTGTTTTCTGATCCTCGGTCTGTTCACGTATCCAGACGAAGTTCCTCTGGGCGGCGTCCACCGACTCCCTTGATGCTTTTGAGGAGCAGTGGGCGCTGTCCGAGGTTCTCTGCTCGGTGTCCCTGTCCGGTTCCCTTTGTTTGACCCTTTGACTGGGAGAGACAGTAAGGGACCCCAACCCCAGTCATTGCTGATGCGGACACCACCACCTTAGAGGGGTCCTTTCACACGTGGGTGCACATGCCCCCCGCCCCCGGATTGTCCACCCCACAGCCTGCCCCTCTTGTTGGGTGCTTTCAAAGGAGGGAATTGTTGGTGACACTGGGCGTGACGCCAGGTAACTCGAGGGGGTGGCAGACCTTGAGAGCTGATGAAGCCCCCTCGCTCTGGGTCACCAGGTAACTCGGAAGGGTGGAAGACCATGAGAGTCGAGGAAGCCCCCCCGCCCTGGGCCCAGGCAAGCTTGAACACTTCTCTCCCCTGAAGCTAATAGGAAAACAATTGTGATTGGTTGCTGTGTTACACATTGTATATGCTGTTGTTTTTGTTTTGCAAGTGTGTTATGCAAATAAAAACACCTTTTTTTTTGCTCAGAAAAAAAAAACCCACTCTTTTACTGCCATCTGGCCATGCTGTATCACAGTATGTACATAGGCAGAAAAAAACCCACACAGAACTGTTTAAAAGTAAAGAGGACCTGAAAATACCTAAAATGAATGAAATATAGGGTTACAGGCTGAATGCCAGCCTCATACAGTAAGAAATTTTTTAAAATTCAGAATGCCTGGAACCCTAGTCAGATGGGTTGCTATTCTGCTGTGACACCTCAATATGCCTCTATGATGTCACAATTACAGTGGAACCCAGTGAAGCATATAGCTGCCCTACTGAGCAATAAGGTAAACATATTGTTAGTATAGGGAGTGTATTTGCAAAGTTATTGGATTGTTATTTCATTAGTTTACAGCAGTCTCTTTTAGGCAGACCTATCTATCCTTGCTAAGGCCTGTTAAGTACTCACCTTTAGCAGTTTTTTAGGCTCAAGACCAATAAATAGGACTGACAACCTCAGGAGGCTATCATTTCTGAAGATCATTAAGGTCTACCTTTGTCTTGATCCTGCACAGACTTACATTTGTGCTTGACTTTAAGAATAAGCATGGTCTGATGGAGTTCAGTGAGACTACTCACATGCTTAAAGTACATCATACTCATAAGTCTTTGCAGAATTGAGGCCTATTGATAAAGTTTTCAAAAGTGCCTAAGTGATTAAAGAGCCTATCTTTCATTTTTAAAAGTGATTTAGGCCCAGATGTTTAAAGGTGTTGCTCCACTCAGTGTTGCAAGGCCTAAGGGTGGGTGTCACGGGGCTGGCCCTTTAAGGGGTGTCGGGAACCAGCCTACCTGTGACAGACTCCTGTGAAGGAGAACAAGCCAATCCAGTCCCACTGAAGTTAAATTCCTAGGTGGATGGTTGGCAGCTAATTAGCTGATGAACCTGACACAGAGTTACTGGATTCAGAAGGTATGCTTCTAGGGACAGTGAACTTCCAAACAGTGTCAGGAAGCCCAGCCTGTCAGAAACAAAATGCTCCAACAGAAGAGCTGCAGTTGACAGATCTCTGCAGGCCTGTGGCTCCGGGGAATGATTTCCCCCAGAATCAAGGCTCCAGGAAAGGGAATCAAGCTGAAAGAACCCTGCTGGAAGAAAGTGATGGACCAAGGTGGGAATGGATAAAGTGAGGCTCACTGTCTCTCAGCTAAGATGCTGGAGTAAAGACTTGCTTGTATTTTCATTGGGTCTTTGGTTAATACACTAGACCCTTTCAGAAGGTGCATTATTCCTTACATAAAGCCTTGTTGCACTTATTGATAACGTAGGTGCTTCCTGCCTCAGTTTTGACTGCAGTGCCACCCTTGGCCAACAGGGGTGCTAGGGCCTGTACAACCTGTGAAGGTGGGTTTTTCAGAAGTGCCCAAGTGAGTTAGGTACCTAGGTTCCATTGAAAGTCAATGAGAATTAGGCAGCTGACTCTCTTAGGTGCTTTTGAAAATCTCATGTTAAGTGACTTGATGGTGAATTCCCAATTTCAGAAGTGACTTACGCACTTAGGAGCCTAAGTACCTTTCAGTTTGGTAAATGGGACTTAGCCCTTGCAATATCTTTAGAAGTCTGGACCTTAAGCACTTAGAGGCTAGCTTCACAAAAGGACTTAGGTGCCTAACTGCTGTTAATTTTGGTTTTAAACCTCGTTTACTTCTGCCAAATTATTAAAATATATGTATAAAGTTAAGATAAGTTCTGTGAATCAAAGACCATTTTGTTTTGTAAGAGGACAAGCTGACCTCCATTTTGAGTCAGGTTCTTGTTCCCTGGTACCAAGAAAAGGCGGGAAAATTACAAAGGCGGGAAACTAGGTTTGCCAGGCAACTGCTCCCTATAAAAGTATGTGAGGGGAGGAGCTTTGTGCTCTTGGTCTCTGGAGCTTTTGAGTTATCAGAGGTTCAAGTTCCCGTTCTCTCTCGTGGTGTGAAACCATCTTGGCACTAGCTATTGGCCTGCAATAGCTACTTACTAATTAGTTTGGGTTTGTTTATTCTTTTATTTTGGGGAAAGCAGACTTGCATACACGGATTTAGTCCGATTAGTTAGATCAATCTCACGTGCACAGACGATGCAAAGCGGGTTAGGGTGGGAGTTAAGATAGGGATACATACCTGTCCATTCCATCTGCCATTCACGGTCGGTGTCTGTCAGTCCATCGCTGGCTTCGGTCATCTGGATCCTGCAATCTTCATCGTGGACATCTGGAAAGGTAGCAGAACATCTTGGTACCATTGAGTGTATGTGTGAGTGCAAGTATCAACCCAAATCTCCAGTATTGTTAATCCATTCCCCTCTCCTTCCTTCCTCTTCCTTTAGTTAAATAAAATATTGTTGTTGTTTATCTTTACATTTGGTGTGTGTGTTGTTTTATGGGAATCCAGCTCTGATAGACGGGCTTAACAGGGGGACTCAGCGGGAGGTAACTGTAAGGCTCCCTGAGATCTTCTGATCAGATAGGCCTCCAGCAATAAAAATCCTTACACTGCCACTTTAGGCACCCAAATCCCACAGTCTGACCCCACTGGGACTCACAAAACCCTGCCCAGTAGCTGCTGAACACTGTAGGTGCCTAAACTTGCTCAGTGCCTAAAGTTTTGCAGCAAAAGTTCCTTAGGTGCCTATGTTTCTGCCTCTCTAGATGTGCACATGAGTCCAGATGCCTGAGCATCAGAGTGAGGCACAACCTGGGAAGAGAGAGATGTTCTTCCGCCTAAATTGTCTGTGGGGCCTGATCTGATAAGCGGACTCTGAGCCCACCTATGGGATTGGGCACCTACAGATGAGCTTATACAAAACAGGAGTGGGAGGAGTTCCCTTGTAACTTTTAGCCCAGGGGTACTCACCTGGGATGTGTGAGACTCTCAGGTCAAGTCCTTCCTCCAGCTGAGGGAGAGAACAGTATTTGCCACCTCTCAGATGAGTCTACTAGCCACTGGACCATTGGATATTTGGACATAAGAGTGGCCAAACTGGTCCATCTAGCCTAGTATCCTGTCTTCCCACAGTGACCAATGCCAGATGCTTCAGAGGGAATGAATACAACAAGGCAATTACTGAGTGATCCCTGCCTTGTCATGCAATCCCAGCACCTGGCAACTGGAGGCTTAGGGACATCCAGAGTATGGGGTTGCATCTCTGGCCATCCTGGCTAATAATGCAAGATAGATCCATCAATGGCTAACATATCTAATTCTTTTTTTAAACCATTTATACTTTTGGCCTTCACAATGAGTTCCAGAGTTTGACTGTGTATTGTACGAAATCGTACTTTCTTTAAAAAACAACAACAACCCTGCTGCCTATTAATTTCATTGGGTGACCCCTGGTTCTTGTGTTATCTGAAGGCATAGATAACACTTCTGTATTCATTTTCTCCACACCTTTCACTATTTTATAGATTTCTATCGTATCCCTCCATAGTCATCTCTTTTCCAAGCTGAACAATCCCAGTCTTTTTAATCTCTCCTCATGCTGATGCTGTTCCATACCCCTTATTTTTATTGCCTTTCCTCCGTACTTTTCCAATTCTTATATATCTTTTTTTTTAGATGAGGTGACTACACACAATATTCAAAGTATGGATATACCATGGATTTATATAATAGCACTATGATATTTTCTGTCCTATTATCTGTCCCTTTCCCAATGATTCCTAACATTGTTAGCTTTTTGGACTGCTGCTGCACATTGAGCAGATGTTTTCAGAGATCTATCCACAATGACCCCAATCTCTTTCTTGAGTGGTAACAGCTAATTTAGACCCCATCATTTTATATGTATAGTTGGGACTATGTTTTCCAAGGTACATTACTCTGCATTTATCAACATTGAATTTCATCTGCCATTTTGTTGCCTAGTCACCCAGTTTTGTGAGATTGCTTTATAACTCTTTGCAGTCTGCTTTGGACTTAACTATTTGCAGATGATACAAAATTACTCAAAACTTTACCACCTCACTGTTTACCCCTTTCAAACCCTGGGCTCCATCCCACACAGGACTGTCAATACTGCTATTTTCAGCCTGGTAGCAGGAGCCCTGTAAACCTGTGTCAGTTGACCCAGGCTTTGAGACTTGCTGCTGCAGGTTTTGTGGTTGTTTTTTGTTTTGTTTTGTAGAATTGATGTACTCCAAGTCACTTTTCAAAGTGGGACTTTGCCACTTTTGAAAATTTTACCCTCTGTCTGTACAGCGCCTAGAACAACAGGGCCCTGATCCTAATTGGGGCTTTTGGGTGCTACAATAATATGAATATTAAATAACAATAGTAATAATAAACTGGAGAATTCATACCTTCCAATATGTATATAAGGGCCCTTATATTAGTTGAAATCTGATAAAAATGACTGACTACTTTTGGTGACTTCTAAAATATTTTGATCATTTAGCCAGTATTCAGTTGTCCCTAATGAATGAATGTGCCAAAATTCAAGATTTTAGCTCAACCAGAACATGGGAATGAATGTACCAGTCAGTCATTCAACAGCTGACCTGTTACAAGTACATGTGTATTTTTTGAGATACTCTAAGAATTCTGAGGAGAGATACTGTTGCTCTTTCAGATGGTCCTCAATAGACAACGCTAGTCATGTCAAGTTATGCCAACTATGTGATGGTTTTGTGATGGGAATAAATGTCCCATGAGGTGGATTTAATTGAAACCACCAGCCTCATTGTTAGTGACATAAACCAGATTTAAACCTAAGTGAAAGCCTCCCCACCCCCGCAAGATCTCATCCTGCCTCTAGACTTAGATACATAAATGACATTTGTTAACTACCCCCCCAAAATCTTCCATTATGTGTTTGTTTACCAACATTCTACTGAAGAGATCCTGCACTGTGATGCATGAGATTGGCAACCCCACCTCCACAAAGAACTCTGTTGAAGTCAATAGGGCTCCATGTGTGGAGAGGTCTAGCCACATGGAGTAGGCTTGGGCCTAAATCTATGCCTCTTTTTCTTGCATTTAGAACAAGCTGCTTATCCTGTGATAAAAATAACTAATATTTGATTAGGGTATTAAAATAAATGGAAGAAATACATTTTCTTGACATGTTGGAACTTGTATACTACCATAATTATTAATTTAACTTAATAGGAGTTGTACATGTAAAGCCTCATGAACTAAAAGTGGCAGTCTAAGCTTCATCAGATGTAGCCCCATGTGTTATGATAGCATTTCTGTTATTAAATTATATTATGTATTAGCCAATTATGTTTGAAGGAATTCTATTATTACTACATATCCCTGTTATAGAATTTAAACAGGAATAACTAATCTTATAATCAAGCAATGGATTTTCCTCCGATAATGCATGGTAGAATTACTAATCAGCAGAGAAAGGCATTGATTTTTTTTTAAACAATTATAAATATATTTGCTGTTCAGCAAATTTTGTCCTCCTCATTTGTTGCTATTTTTACTTCTGCAGTCTATGATTTCTGTGCTCTGAAGGACGTTTGAACAGTAACACACAAGTCTATAGCATAGTGTTATTGCAAGAGCACAATTTAGATGTTGTAAAGGTGCTGTCCAATAACAGTATCAATAGGAACTTTGCATTATCATTTCGGTCTTAATATGTCAATAAATCCTGATTTGTCACCAGGAGTGACATCCCCATTAGTAAAAACACACTACAAATAATTACCCCCTCTCTCTGAGTGCACTATCAAGATAAAATTAAATAAGTGATTTTTTGGGGGGTGCTGCCAGGAAGCACTTTATTTGTAATCCTCGGGTAAAAGGAAATAAACATTCGCCTCTATGATGAATCACATCATTCATTTGGTTTAGAATATGACAAAATGGACTGTAATTTTGTGCCTCTGATAAACTTACTATATCTGTATCTGGAGATGATCATTCAATTTTTAAATAGTTCAGTTTTGAATTCCTTAATGGATTCCACAAGTATCATTCCTGACTAACCAGTCGTCATTTCTCTATATCTTATTTTGTCATTAATGTATTTAGTTTAATCAAAATAATAATTTATATTTGGCTTCTGTAAACGTGACACATCAACAAATTTAAATATATATATTTTTACTTAGTGTAGGGTTGTTTTCTACAGAGCAAAAAGAAAATATATATTACACGTTCAATGGAAGTGAGCATTTTTCCAGTTCAGTGGTTTCTGCTGAATTGTAAACAATTGAGTTGCTTCTAAAGGAGGTTAGCATGGCCTGTAACTACAACAGCTAGTAGCAGCTTAGTTTACGGCTTCTACCACCTGCCTTCTGGCTTAATATTGGAAGCAAGAAGCATGCAATTAAGTATGAGGAAATGAAAATAAATGACGCTGTTCATTGCACATTACAAAGTGCCTGGCAGAAAGAATGCTGTTTATGTGGACCTGATGACCCTTGGAGAAAAACATGTCTCGTGCCTGGGAAGACACCAGTGAATTAGACACTGACCCTAGTTTTATCTGTTATCAAATATAGCAGTTTTCTTTTTAACACCTATAAACTTCATTTTTAATTATACAGGACTTTTGAAAAGCAGAAAAAAAAATTAAAATGGAGCACAGTCTGCATATGCTGGAGGCACACCATTCCATAAATTCAGAAATATTTGTTTCTGATTTCTCAAGAAAATCCAGTGATTAAATTCCTGTCACTTAGAAATATATTCACAAAAGAATGAATTTGAGCTGGCTATAAAATCTAAATTCTGTTCTAGGAGGTGAACAGCTTTTTAAAAAAATAATTAAGTCTGAACTAATTCACAGTTAATATATTTCCTAGTTGATAATTAAGAATCACCCCCTACCCTGAAATCTCAAAACTTCAAGCCTAATGCATTTTAAAATGCCTAGTCTGTAAATGGCATGCAATTTTACTACATGTTTTACAAAGTTAGGAAATAATAATTTGCTCTTAGTAGCACTTTTCATCTATAGGTCTCTAAGTGCTTTTACCAAGATGAATAAGCATTGTTACAGAAAGGCTGGGGGACTGACCCAAGATTACACAGCATGTCATGATGTAGGTGGAAATAATATCTCCTATTAAAAAAAGGAAAATGAGTTTAAGATAACCAAACTCCCTGAGAGTTAATAGATCAAATTCATCCCTTATGCAACTCCAGTGACTTTAATGGATGAATGTGACCCACAGTGCAGGATTTAAGTGGCCATATGTAGAGCTTGGTAAAGCTTTCAAAACGAAAGTATAAACAAGGCAAAACTTTCCTGGAGTCAGGTTCTGTTACAAACCAAAGCTCATACCAGGTTTGCCAAAGTTTCTAAATATTCCTGTGAGTCTGGGCTAAGTTGCCAGATAACATGGGAAAACATATCATTTCAGGTAAAAATAATGCCATAACTCCGGAATTTTTTGGCATGGTTTTGATCTGAAAACAGGCAAGTCTTGATAGCTTCATTTGCATATTGTTTTGAGTGTTCTTTTGTTCAACCCCAAAACCTTAAGTATAACTAAAGGGGTGCAAATTCAGGAGGAAATAACTAATCAGGTTCATAAACCCCTTCCAAACTGAAACCACCAAGTTTCACACATCTGACCATACCATATCTCAATGTGTAATTTCTCTCTGTCTCTTTGCACTGTCTCTTAAAGGGAAATTTTTTTCACCCATAATTTTAGGCAGTATCAGAGTTTCCCTATGTTATGAAAGGAACATGACTTTATAGCACTTAAAATGATGTCAAAAACTCTTGGTACAAAGAAGTACACATGTTTCAGTCATTGAGTTTCCACTAGTTAAAAAGCAGGTCTTTCCAAGGACATTGTCTGTCTACACTAGTGCACAATATGAAATAAAATTGACAATTGTGTTATCACACTGAACTGCCAAGCAATTCACATCATACACTTATAAATGCAATTCCTTTACAGCCTTATGGATGTATGGAAAATTTCCAACACAGTGGCCTTGGTTTACAGCCTTATGAATGTACTTTATATAGTCTTTGGTTTCCATTAAAATCAATAGAGTGCAGTTCAACTGGCTTTTCTCTAAGTTTGTATTGTGTGTCACTCAGGGTTAACAATAAAACACTGTGTACAGTAACAGGTTTCAGAGTAGCAGCCGTGTTAGTCTGTATGTGTACAGTAGATGCCATTAAATATGGACTTTAGCACACCAGAGTGCTTACAGTGGTATCTCCTTTATTTAGAATGGAAGCTTCTGTGGTGATTTTAACTACTCTGCCTGATTAAAGTCCAGTTTTTAATTTCACCCTCACTGTATCCGTAAAGAATGAATAAATAAAATCATAGTCACACTAGAAATATTTTCCTTCAATGGAATGGACCACCAGTAGCTAGGAAGTTCGGTTTCTCTGTTACGCTTTTAGCACCACTACCATTGCCCTAAGTTAAGAGTGAGAGTCAGTGGCCATTGCATACACACTCACTAGTGACAGCATCTTGTTATATATCCCTCTTTCTTTCCTTCCTAAACCCAAATTTTTCATCATAATGTTTCTCTGATAGGCAAGTTAGAAAAAGACGACAAGCCAGGAGTATTTACAGAAGCCGTTAACATAAGTGAAGTAAACTGATGGCTTTTTTAAAATATGGGCCCCAAATAAACAAGGTTGTGAAAAACCTAGTGTTATTTAGAAAAAAGAAAACAACCGTGGATGAAATCTTAGCTCCAGTGACTTCAGTGAGGTAGGATTTCACACATTGTATTGTTCGGGTTTTTTGAGAGGGGGAAGGAGCAAGAGTGGGAAGGAGGTCTATGTTTATATGGGGACTTTCCAGTTTTTTTTTTCACATTTATGAACTTTGTCACTCTGAAGAATTTGCATAACATGACATTTGAAGGTTCTTTTCATAATAGAAACTAGGCTCTAATTTCAATCTGCAAATAATAAATTTAGTTATTCTAAAATGTTAAGAGAAATAAGACCATCAAGGTTCTTGTCATGTTTACTGGGAAGAGTAGGAAAAAATAATAAATTTACAGAATTGTTTAGAGGCCCAGAGAGAGAAAGGGAATAGGTGGAGTCATTGGTGGATGTGTGTGAGTGGAATTGACTGTCATTGGATGTTGTTGGGGAGATTGTAATGGGTGGAGCTGTGAACTGTTAAAAGCATTTGGTTTGCTAGAATCCAGGACCTTCTGGAAGGTGAACAGGCTATCTGAATATGTGATTTCTATATAAAGGTCATTTTTTATAGTCTCAGTGTTGAATTCACTAGGTGGTTGTTTCTCATTCTAACTCGTGCATGTGAAAGCTGCTGATCAGATAAACAGTATTCTCTGCAAATAGTTCTGTGATTGTCAAACACCATTGTACAAATTTATCAAAATAAGTTGAAGTAGTAGGAAGGAGGCAACTGAAAAGACTGAAGTAATGACAATAGATATTTCTTCAAAAATAAAATGCAAGTATTGTCAAAATTGTTAGTAAGACAAAATATTCTGGCTAATATCAAAAAGTACAGAAAGTTAGTTCTTGGGATTCTTCAAAATCAGAGGAGTCATTGAATGACACTTGGTCCATTGAAGTGGAAGAGCAGAATATTGATAAGTTTGTGGATCCTGCAGATGAGACATTTGTGATGCCATCATCATCAGTGAACTGTCATTAGTTAGTCATGCTAACTTAAATCCTTGTTGTTACTGGGCTCTGGCAGCTCTTAAACATTATTTATTAATAAGCAGTATGGCAAAGATCAGTTACTCAGTGCACATAAAACACCATAAAAACACAGAAAGCAATGAAAGGCAAGGATTGAACTTGATATGAAGTTCCAATTTTCTTTTATGCTAAAATTAGTACCTTCAATGTAACATAAAACGAGCAATTTAAAAAATGGTATTTCTTTCCCTACGTTATGCTCCATCAGACAGATTTTAACCTGGTGGTCAACTACTAGATGCAGCATATAAAGAAATGGGAAAAACTGAAGGAAGAACTGAAAGAATCAACACAGACATTAAGGCAAGATGCTTGGTCCAACGTGAGAAATGACTTGATGGTAACTGAACTGCAAGCAAGGAAAATGCATTCCTACTTAATACTACTGATTCTATATATCTGATCCCCCCACCCTCCACAGAATATTCTGTCCAAATTGCTGAAGGTGCCACCCAAAAATGTAGAGAAAAGTATGACAAGGAATGCACTGCCATCTAATGGACTCCCAAAGCATACTGTGGGTGCTCAACAATTCTTCGCCAACCACCACGAGCCTCGTGGTTGGCTGGCTGAAAGGGGTGCTGAAGAACACTTAGTGGAGCTCTCAGGAAGACTGCAGACCAGATTCTCAGCTACAGCCAAGAAGGGAAGGTTCATGTTCAAAGATAACATTAAATCTTCTTTGCAGTCCCCTGGTCCTGTGCAAGGATACTCTTACAGCCTGAATTAGAACAGCCCTTGAGCTGCTCTACTTTTTCAGCTGCTAATGCCCCCAGGAGCTGAAACCACAGCCAGGGTAGAATTGGGGTTCATTAACAGTCAATGGGACTTAGACTTACAAGTTACACAGGCACTTTTGAACATTTTCGATTTGCGTTTAAAGTTGGGCATGAGCATATGTGCTGTCCTAGATGGGAGCCTTAGAGACAAATCTTCCCCTCAGCACACTAACAGGCATGGAAGAAGATACCAAAATCATGGCTCCTGGGCTGCTGGCACTATGCCGCACTGGCAAAGATTATGGTCTTTACTCTAGACGGGTGTCTTTGATCAGACACTGCAGTTATGTTTTCAGAATTGTTAAGTTTGAAAAATAGCTGTTGTGCAGAAATGAGTCTACAGCATTATTGAAATTGGGTCTTGGGATTGTATTGGTCTGGTGATCTTCTGTCCCAGAAAGGAAGATCTGACAATATAAAATATAATGCAATAACATAATACAGCTTTGGCAATCAAGCATTATAATCTCGTATATTATTTCAATTGGTTTCAATAAGTACATAACATAATGAAATCATATTGTGTATATATACACATAAAATCTCCCCACTGTATCTAATAGCTCTATATATTACCTCTATCTTTCAAGATTAAATAAACACAAAAAGAAATGCACTCTACACATTTGAGATTAATTATTCTCTATTGAAGTTAATGGGAGTCTTTCAATTGATGTCACGATGGATCTGGCCTTAAGTGATTTGCTGGCAATTGTGACACTGCACCACATATTATTCATAGTGCTATTATTATGATGTGATTATGACATAGTTATAATGTATTTTATGCAAGATAGGTCATGTGCGATATCATTGAAAAGGTTATGATTTGCTGAATATGATTATCCTATTTACGTGCATGTATCATTTTTGTATCTGAAGTTAGGAATATTGACTATGTATCTGTATTTCAAATGTGTTTACATCTGGGGAACACCCACTACACAAGATGCTCTCAGCCTAAATAGGGGGTGGGGAGGGGCCATTAGAGAGAACAGTAGGCCTTAGGAGAAGCTTATCTCCCACCTGAGGAGCCTTCCTAAGGACACTACAGACAGCCTCAGAGTAATGGCTGCTGTGACACTACAGGAACATGCGACCAGGTCACCTGGTGCTGAGTCCAGCATCCCATCTTGGGACGTTAGTATTTTTCCACTGACTAGTGTGGGAGCCAAGCGTTGAAACAAAGGTTCCAGCCATATACAAAAGCTATATAAGGCAGGGGAGTGACATCATTGTGGTTCTTCACTGACTCCCCCACCCAAGAAGACTCCTGGAAAGACCCGTGGAACGAAGACTGAACTGGGGGAGGTGCTAGACCCAGGCTAAAGGGATTTCTAGCTCGTATATGGAACACCTGGGGATTCCAAGCAGTAAGCAAGTGCAACTTGCCCTTTGGGAATCTGCAGTCTGCTTGTATCATCACTTAGAGTGAGAATGTGCTATTCATATCTGATCTATGTAGTATATTAAGCTTAGTTTGCATTTTGTGTTTATTTGCTAGGTAATCTGCTTTGATCTGTTGATCTATCCCTTATAATCACTTAAAATCTTTCTTTTGTAGTTAATAAATTTGTTTTTAACTTTGTCTAGTGTGTGGGAATCATAACTCGGGGCAGAAAGTTGTACATTCCTCTCCACATTGAGAGAAGGGGTTAATTTCATGAGCTTACCCTGTAGAGTTCCTTGTGTGGTGCAAGATGGTATAATTTTGGGTTTACGCTCAAGAGGTGGTGCGTGCCAGAGTAGTACGGAAGTTCTCTAGTTGGAGCCTTCCCATGCAGGGGCTGGTCAGAGCGTCTGCATGTAACTGCAGCTGGGTGTGTCTCTACCTGTATGTGTGCTGGTGAAAGTGCAGACTGGAGCCTGGAGAGAGCTTGTCAGCTTGTCACAGCAGTACAGTGTAAAAGGGAGCCTAGGCTAGGGGAACCCGTCACAGTGATGATATAGCAAATCCCACTTTGGTGGAAATGGGATTAGAATTCAGGAGTTTCTAGCTTCCAATCCTGTGCTCAAGTCACCAGAAAATGCCGTCGCTTTGGAGTGAAGTAAAGCAGCTTGATTTCAAAAGGAGAAGTTAAACATTTTAATTTTCTTCTTACTGAGCCTGCTCCTGTGCTCATTGAAATTGGTAGCAAAACACTCATGAACTTCAGTGGATGAAGAATAAGATTCAACATGATTAAGAGTAGTTTTCATTAATTAAAGATAGAAACAAAACCTAGTAAAACACAATATTTCAGAGGATATGGACATATAACTTTATTAGAAATTTTTTTAGGACTAAATATTGTGGCACTGGGCTTTTTAGCCATTATTCCAAAGCAATAGTGTATTCCAGAGTTTCCCTAGTAGAGAGGTAAGTGCTGTCTGTATTCATATTATGGAACTGGTCTATAAAATGAAAGGCAACTGAGATTTGAATAATTTTTCTTTCCTACCAAGTAAAAGAAATGGATAAAATAAAAACCCTTTAAAATATCACTCTGGAAATGAGGTAGAGAAGAATTAAGAAAACAAGTATACTTCACACTAAATTTAATATATCAAAGGAAAAACATGCACCTGGAACTGAGGTAGAGAAGAATTAAAAAAACAAGTATACTTCACACTAAATTTAATATATTAAAGGAAAAACATGCACCTGGAACTGAAATATTAAGTGTACAATGCAAATGGATTATATTTAATAATACATATCTTACTTATGTATTATACAGTAGTGAGAATATTGTCATTTAATAATTTCATAGATTTACATGTGAGTGCATATATATAACATGGAGAACGGGAAAGAGGAGAGAGAAACAAATCACATTAAAAACATTGTAATGTAAGGAATATTATGGTATAGAATGTGGTTTTAAGTAATGACAAATTCAAGATTTCTCAAAACATCTTACAAAGCAAGGCCTCAGTACTGAAATTGGCTCTACACAGACTTTAATCAGGCCTGGTATGGAGTCCACCTAAGTGGATCCAATTGCAGAATTGGGACCCAATTATTAAAAATGAGTAGGGCAGTAATTATGGGTCCAGTCCTGCCCCGGTTGAAGTCAATGCCAAAACCCTCATTGACTTTGGTGGTATAGAAATCAGCAGATTTGAACCAGTGAGCTCATTATAAGCACCCTGTACTTCATTCAGCCTTGGGGCAACTTCCCAGAAGATAAACCTCTTGCCTGACTCATTGACATAACATCTCCCTACCTACAACTCTTTATTCTGTTTCTAAAACCCAAATCAAAATGCACTGCATTTGTGCTGTAAAATGAAAGTGTAGTAGGATCCTGCAACCAAGCCCTTTTGTTGACTCATTGCTTGTACTCCCAGCTGAACAACCTTCACTTCTTGGTAAAAGTGACAGTTTACAGTAAGACCTAGTAATTACTGTACGTAGTCTAGCACACCACTTCACTGTCTCTACTCTGGGTCAAACCCAAGTGGGAGTTTGGTCTGAGAAATGAATGTAGGATTTGGCCTTTAGCTTTGTTTTCAAATATATTTACTAAGTGTGAATTAGAACTTCTTGGTCAAAATACAAAACAAAAAGAAATTAATTTTAAATTCATTAAAGTGACAGTCTAAAATAAAAGAATTCTGATTCAAGACCCTAATTTTGAAAACTGCTACTTGTATAACCTTTTTTCCTTTGTGTTCTTCGTGCATGAAGTATATGAAATGAAACTAGTCCTGTTATTTTCTAAAACATTTGTAATATGAGAAGATAACGGAAAACAAGTTTAAGGGATTATGTTGTAAAAGCTATAAAATAAATCATTGTTTTCTACAAATATTAACTTTTACATGTCAACTTTGTTATGTATGGTCTAATGTGGTATTTTTTCCCTGCTGATAGGTGGCTATATGTAATAAGTTATGCTTGCAATGTCAGCATGGGTGTCTTGCAAAAGCTAAATAAATAAAAAGTGACTTAGCTTTTATCTACCTTGCAGCAGGTGAACAAATAAGGTGACAGTGAAAAAAAAATATTTTTCCTGCCAGCTAAGCATGTCATCAGACCTTCTTACCAAAGTAATGAAGCAGTGAAACAATATTTTGTTTGCTTTTCACCTCTGGTGTAGGAGGTTCAAATAAAAAAGGCAGGCAACACTTTAACTTTAAGGGCAGCTACAACATGGTATTTTGGCCTCTCTACCAAGTCGTGTGTCACCTTCCCTGTAAAAACCAATCTGAAATGGTTTTGGATTATCTTTTCATCAATATTGCCTCCTAGCAATTCTTAGAATAAATGCACATGAACTACTTCTTTGGGTCTCGGTCATGGACATTTTATTAAAAGAACAATGCTGTGTTTAAAAGTGGCCATCTTCTGCAAATATTCAGATGCTTGTAACTCTTACAAATGTGTGCTCCAAAAGTGTGCTTACAAAAAAACAAACAAACATAAAATGCAGATGGAAACAATATATTTTTTATTCACATCTTTGTTCATTCTTATCCATGATCCTCCATGCTGATGTCTGTGGTGTATGAGTGAGGGGGTGCTATCTGATACAACATACCTTTAGAAATGTTCTCCTTTTAAGAGGATCATGATGGTAATCTTCTGTTACTTTGGTAGCATTCCAGTGTTGATTTTCTGTCCGGACTCTTCATACTCTATTATCATATTGCATTACCAGTCTCACATTGCAGAAAACCTTTATGATATGTACACCTGAAATCGTTGAAAATGAACAGAGTGCAGGTGGAAGGAAGTGTGTGGAATGAAATACTGGGCTAGCTTGAGCTCTGGGGTAAGTGGACACAATGCCATTAAACTCAATGGAGCTGTCTACATACACCAGGGCTGAATTTGGCCCAGCAAATAAAGACATCATAAAATTATACAGATTTTTTCCCTGTTGTAAAAATTCAGTTTAAGAACGAATCCAGTTTGGATCCTCTCCCTTGCTTATCGCTGGCAAAATCTAAATGGTTTGTTGGCATTATTTCAAGATTTTGGGATAAAGTTGTGGTTTCTTCTTGCATGAATAGTGGTCCTCAATTTAGAGTTATTTAATGGATATGGTGACTTTCTCCTGTTATGAATGATGATGCAGAGAGGGGACTAGATGATTGAATTCTGCAAAAGTTTTACAGTACATCCTGAAACTTGCTTGGTTTGGGATTTGATGTGAGCCTAAAGTTATTTGTGATTCTGCAGTTCTGTTGTAAATTAAGCCCCAGAATGCTAGTGTAAGGTAAATGGTCACTCCGGTTCAAATTCTGGACTCTGGCTTCTGACTACCTACTCCTCCTGTAGCAACTAGAAGCATAAAATCATAGAAGATTAGGGTTGGAAGAGGCCTCTAGTCCAATCCACTGCTCAGAGCAGGACCAACACTCACTAAATCATCCCAGCCAGGGCTTTGTCAAGCCGGGCCTTAAAAACCTTTAAGGATGGAGATTCCACCACCTCCCGAGGTAACCCATACCAGTGCTTCACCACCCTCCTACTGAAATAGTGTTTCCTGATACTAGGCATGACTGCCTACATCCCAGTCACTGATTGGGGGTTTACATGCTACTTCACACCCTTAACTTAAGCTGTCTTCTGGAGGGCATCAGTAGAGCTGGGTGGGAAACAGTTTTGCCATCCCACAAAAATTTGAGATTTCAGAAAAATGTCCCTTTTCACATAGGATGGAACTGAGACCTTTCAATATTTTCTGTGAAAAACAAGAGCTCTCCCCCAAAACAAGCTAGACTAGTTGGTAGCCCCATGGTTAGGGCACTCATTTGGAATATAGGAGACTCAGGGTCAAGCAGAGTAAGGATTTCAACCCGGGACTCTGACATAAATTCTCTAATCATTGGCTAATGACTACTCAGGGGGCTTATCTCTCACTGTTGTATTTTGGCCAGAAATGTAGTTCTGGACTTGAGGAAATCTTCTAATAAAAGCTGACCTGTGAAAAGTTTCAGTTTTGAAAAAAATCAGCATTTCCAGACTAAAATCTGCTCTGGTTAGCAGACCCTGTTTGAAGGAATAGAGTTGTATGGTGTCAGGAAATGTTTTGGGTGATCTTTTTGATGTAGGGAGTTAAAGCTTTTCAGGAGAAAGTTGTGTGGCATGTGAGGGGGTGAAAGTAGGGGAGATTGGATAGCAAAACTTTATCTTTTCACCAGTAGTTGGTTTTGCTCTTTGGTTGCTTAAAAGTGTTGGATTCATCTGAGCCTAAATTACCAATCAAATCTCTAGGGGTGTGTAAAAGGGTTGAGGCCTATCTTATAGCACCTTCCTTCTGCCAGACCAGGCAATGATCTTGCTGAGTCAGCTCACTCCCTACGTTAATTCTGTCTGAGCTTTCTCCAGGAATTTAGGGAAGCAGCTTCCAGCAGAGTTAGTTGTCTTATTTTAAGCCTTCTTTACAAACAAATCAGAGCCTTACAGATTCTTCCCTCTAAAGTCTGTGCTGGCCCAGCAGTCCCTTCCTCAAGTTTGTCCCTCACATCAATAACTTCAGCAACTCTTACCTCAGAGTCTCAGCAATAAAGGACTCCACACAATCTTTTGTCTATTTGGTTTCTGGAGCAATTCCTCTCTGAGGTAGCTACCCACTTGGGGCGCAGTCCCTAGCCCCACAGCTTTCTGAAGAGTGTTGCAGTCCCCCTCTATTTCCTTCTCCCTCTTTTATAATGGTCAGCTAATAAGTTCCAGCTCTTTCTCAGGTGCAGTGGGCAGAGCTAATCAGCCAGCCAGACATCTGTAGGCCTCTGATCCCAGGGTAATAGTATACCTTATGTTTTCACAGGGCACAAAACCCAGGTGAACTGAATGTACCAATTCCTTGAAACAGTGTGAACTGACACCTGTTTTTCACAGCAAAACAGTGTGACTCGAGGGGTTGTTAATGGCTGTGAAGCCTTAGATCACCACTTTGAATCCTATCCAGATCATTAGTGAATAAATGAAAAGTCATATTTTCTATCAGAAGGCTGTTTGCTGATTTCTGTGAAAAGATTAGGAATTATCAGTTCATTTTCTAGTGGTTAAGTCCCCACAGCATTAACTGGAAGCCTTGTTAGCAGTCTGACTAGAGGCCAAGATTTCAAACTGTCACATTCATAAATGATCTGGAAAAAGGAGTAAACAGTAAGGTGGCAAAATTTTCAGATTGTACAAAGCTACTCAAGATAGTTAAGTCCAAAGCAGACCGCAAAAAGTTACAAAGGAATCTCACATAACTGGGTGACTGCTACGAATCAAGGAAGAGATCTTGGAGTCATTGTGGATAGTTCTCTGAAAACACCCACTCAATGTGCAGTGGCAGTCAAAGGGCTAACAGAGTATTGGGAATCATTAGGAAAGGGATAGATAATAAGATGGAAAATATCATATTACCTCTATATAAATCCATGGCACACCCACATCTTGAATACTCTATGCAGATGTGGTTGCCCCATCTCAAAAAAGATATATTGGAATTGGAAAAGGTACAGAGAAGGGCAACAAAAATGATTAGGGGTATGGAATAGCTTCTGTATGAGGAGAGATTAATGAGACTGGAACTTTTCAGCTTGGAAAAGAGACGACTCATGAGAGATATGATAGAGGTCTATAAAATCATGGCTGGTGTGGAGAAAGAAAATAAGGAAGTGTTAACACAAGAACTAGGAGTCACCAAAAGAAATTAATAGGCAGGAGGTTTAAAACTAACAAAAGGAAGTATTTCTTCACACAACACACAGTCAACCTGTGGAACTCTTTGCCAGAGGATGTTATGAAGGCCAAGATTATAACAGGGTTCAAAAAAGAAGTTGATCAATGGCTATTAGTCAGGATGGACAGGGATGTAAAATCATGCTCTGAAGTGTCCCTAGCCTCTGTTTGTCAGAAGCTGGGAATGGGCGAGAGGGGATGGATTACTTGATGACTACCTATTCTGTCCATTCCCTCTGAGGCATCTGGCATTGGCCACTGTTAGAAGACAGGATACTGGGCTAGATGGACCATTGGTCTGACCCAGTATGGCCATTCTTATGGTCTTATATTCACTCACATCTAGGTCAGAGTTAAGACAGATTCGTGGGTCATTGCTGCTTGTGCTATATCTCTCCCTTGCATAAATTCATTGATATCTACTTCCCATGTTGTCAGCCTAGTATCTATCAGCAGCACTCCAACAGAATGACTCTTGTGAGAAAGATGAGCAGGATTTGGCCTAAGATACAACAGCAGTTTGTCAAATAGCTGGATATTTGTTCTTTAGTAGACAAACAATTAAAATATACAACACATCTCTGAATCGGAAAAAAAATAACAAATCATTTGAAAGTACAATGAAATTAAAAAATGTTAAAAGTGCACTATGCATCTGCAAAATATGCAGTAGCACACTTGAGAAAGGAAAGGGGAAATGTGCATACAGGTATGGCATAGACTACTTGTGTAGTTTCTGTTATAAATGTATAATTACTTGTTTTGCATCTGCAATTCCATATTTTACACAAGCAACTTAGAAATACATTTCTGAAATGTGTCCAGTCACGTCACTTTTTTCTTTTCTACACACTTCTGTTCTGCACCCTCCCTCACTCCTTTTCTATCATGATATATCCAGTAACTTGGCTTCTGTCCCATACAGGCTATGCCCCACCATCATTCACTTAAAAACCTGCCCTCAAAGAGTTATTCACCATTCAAACCTACCCCTATTCATATTAAAAATAATGTGGCAAGACAAGAAAATACGAGAAAGTGATAGCCTAGCACTTGCAAATATGCACATTTTTTACTGCTTCATTTGCTCTACCACCGTGAACACTATCCTTCAGTTATGTTTCTAAATTATTGATGCTTTGCAATAGTTTGGAAGCCCACATCCAAATGCTCTATGCTGAAAGTTTTGACTGTATCTTTTTACCCTATCTAGAAATAGTGCAACTTATTTTTTAAGTATTTTGTATCTTAGTTATAAACTTGCAAAACAAAACAAGTAGAACTATATCTTTCAGTTCTGGAAGATGGAACATTGTAGAAAGAAAAAAGAAATGCTCTCCTACAATGACAGTAACAACTATTAACCAATAGAAATATAAAACAACTTCACCTTGTTATCTTGCTGCATTCAGATGCTCATAACTGTTTTAGAAAGCATGCCGCCCACACCACAGGATCTTGCTCCTCTTTAATTTTCCCTAATTTGTGTAGTGAATAACCAAATACTCATAATGCAATTAGAAGATAATCAGGCTTGTAATTATGTTAATTGCTGGAGACTTACATCAATCCTACAGCAAAGTGATAGGATTTCAGGGGAACTATTAACATGGAGAGAGAGAGAGAGGGAGAGAGAGAGATGGGGGAGTGGGTAAATTGATGAACAGCTTAGGCTTGTATCATTGAACAACAATGAGACTACAATGGTGCAACAAATGAAAAGGGCCTCAAGGGGAGAAGCTCAGAAAATGAGGTTTTAGGTACCAGCAAGTCAACCTCTTTTGTCTGTTTTCTTCCCATAAATAATCATGTTGTGCATCTATATTTATTGTAATAAGCCCAATTCAGAGAAATCAGATCCATAGCTGAAGGGAGAACAAAGGGGAACTGTTCAGCTAAGCAGCAGTTTTCCTTGTCTCCCACACCACTGAAAGAGCCACTGTATTACCTTCTGTCCTGGTCTCCTGGGGGTATTCTTTTCTCATGGTGATGCCCAATATTACATTTAAAGCCATAACACTGCAACTGCAGTGGCTGGTCTCAGGTTTGTCATGGATCAGTCATAATCCGTGAAAAACATACAATGTGTATTCACTGACAGAGTTTATAAAATGCCCAACAATAAAGGTGATTTTTTAAAAATAATTATTGGCGCTCCATTTGTGTTGCAATGACCGTTTAATCCTTTTGACAGACTGTTCTCTATTTAGTCAGCTGAAATCTGATATAAACTGCGTAACATGATTGTATTTTATTAGTGTGGTTACTCCTGAGTTTAAAATGCAGTTTTCTGTGTCTAGGTTACTTGCCCAAAGTGGTGTAGCTAGCCTAAAAGCTGGTTAAACTGTCTGTTTAGAGAAGTTTCAAACATATTGTATAGAGGTGGAGAAACTAGTGTTGGCCATCATAACTGTGCTCCGTTTTGCATCTGATTACCTTGTGGGTGACATTTCCAGAGATAATGCTTCTAAAGAGTAAATCTCTGCTGACAGCACATGCGGGGTAAGGTAAATTAAGCAAGAGAAAATCCTAACATGTTATTAAGATATTAAAAAATGAGAGAGAACCCCCAAATAAAACAAGTAAGCAATTATGTGCTGCTGTTTTGTCACATGCTTTATAATCCAGGATTGCAAATTTGACATGAAAATTTACTAGTTCTACAGTAATAAAATCTATTAGCCAACTGTTGCCATATTGATGATGAAAAGATTAATGAGCAAAAATAAATATATTTACTTGACGAAAGCAAACTCTTCCCCTAATCTTTTGTTCTTTTTATTTAAATGTATGTACATACAGTGTTCAGTTAAACCAAAGGCATGTGCAAGATTTGATTAACACTGAGTATGCAATGGTGTGTGAGAGTACCTAGTGATGGTATTACCTTTTCTGCAACCACGCAATAACATTTATTTTTAAGTAGCACACACCTTTCATACTGGGGGTTACAAAAGTCTTTATACAGAGAGTGTCAATAATAAACTAAAGAGAAGAAGAAGGTTTTAAAAGAAATATTTAGAGAGGAAATGACCTTTTCTTATATGGAGCTTCCGTGACTGCTTCTGGGTTTGCGTTTTAATGTGCTGAATCTTTATCATATTCCCTTCCATGATGTCAGTGGTTATTTTTCCATTTGTTATTTTTGAGTTAATGTGAGGAGCCTGATCTCTCCCTCCTGTGGGAAAACCCATGAAGCAGGGGCCCTGGAACAGTTTTTATGGTGGAGGTGGTCACAGCCATTGAACAAAACTGTCAACCCTGTATATGATGGAAGCCATGCATTTGGTTGCTATTATTACTTCAAGCCAGAGTCCCCAGCATCCCTTCATTGGAGAGGTGTAAAAGGACAAACACTCTGCAACTCTCCTAGAGGTTTCTTCCCAGTTGTCCCACCACTGGCAGGAGGGGCGCTATTTACCTCTTCATGGTAACATCCATATGGCTCATCCAACCGAATAGCCTCCTTCCCTGGCACTCCACTAGATCCACAAAGATCCCAGGGGCTCAGCATGAGGCTCCAGCACTCCTCCTTTGTTCTGTCAATCTCTGCTTGCTACTCCTGGCAGCACAGCTCCAAATGGAGCAGGCCCTGGGATCCCCTCGGAGGGGGATTTCTGCTGTGGAGCTCGGGAGGGGAAACACAAATCTAATACAAGTCTAATATGTATTACATTTCCTTACTGAACTCTCTAGATCTATTGGGAAGAGAGAACTCACCCCATACCACCCCGGCCTGCCCCCACTGGTGTATCTATTTTTTCATGGAGAGCCTGCTGCAGGGTCCTGCTGAAGATGGGATGCTGAGCTGATACGTAAAAGGCCTTCACACAGATTTCTCTGTGTCTCCAGGGTCTTTCCACAGGGTCTTTCTACAGAATTGGACAACTGGACCTTCATATTTATTTGTTATTTGTATATGGTAGTACCTAGGAGTCTCAGTCATAGACCAGGACCACATTGTGCTAGGTGCTGTACAAACAGCCGCAGGCCTGAAGAGGTTACAATCTATGTACAAATCAAGAGACAACAGATGGATACAGACAGGTACGGGGGAACAGGGAAACAAGGAGACAAAAAATTTCATCACTATAAGCACTGGTCTCAGCACACCAGCAGACTCACCATTGTCAAGCTTTTTGTAGGCCTCATAGCAAAGTACAGTTTTAAGGAGGGTTTTCAAAGAGAATAATGAATTTGTTTTGCTGATGTTTATGGGAAGCTTCTCCCAAGCAGGAGAAGCAGCATGGGAGAGAGAACAAAGGTGCTTGTTTGAAAATTTAACAAGTGGGCAATAGAGACGAGCGTAAGGGCTGATTGGAAGCGTGAGGGGACTTTTTGATGCTGAATGAGATATAAGAGGGGGGAGGATAGGTCATGAAGAGTCTTGAAAGTGAAGACAAGTAGCTTATGTTTGATTCAATAGAGAAGAGGGAGCCAGTGAAGGGATGCAAAGAGAGGGATGACATGGTCAAAGCAACGGGCTGGGAATGTGATCTTTGCAGCAGCTTTCTGAATGGATATCAGTGGTGCAGAATTGCATTTGTCAAGGCCAGAGAAAAGGATGTTGTAGTAAATGAGATATGAGCTGATAAGAGCTTGGACAAATAGTGTTTTAACTGTGTCAATGGATAGGAAAGGCCATGTCTTAGAAATGTTATGCAGGCAGAATCTGCAAGACTTAAACATAGCTTGGATGTGACAACTCTAGCTGACTTCCGTGGTAGTACCATTACCTCTGAAAATTAGGCTGTAGGTGTCAGAAGTTAGCCACCCAAAACTGACCTACCCATAATCAGTGGACACTTAAAAAATGTTGCCATTAACTAACCTCTCTTGACTTTATGCGGTGTAATTGTAGCTGTGTCAGTCACAGGATATCAGAGAGAGAAGGTGAGCGAGGTAACATCTTTTCACTGGACTAACTTCTGTTGTTGAGATAGACAAGCTTTTGAACCATACAGTGTTCTTCTTCAGGTCTCTTCTGATGTGAAGAAGAGCTCTGTGTGGCTTGAAAGCTTGTCTCTCTCACCAACAGAAGTTGGTCCAATAAAAAACGTTACCTCACCCACCTTATCTCTCTCATGACTTTGTCTGATAAATGGGCATAATGACACTTACCTACCTCATGTTGTTGTGAAGCTTAATTATTCAGTGTTTGTATAGCACTTTGAGATCTTCAAGTGAAAGCTACTGTATGCACAAAGTATTATTTTATTATTAAATTTTTGTTAGATATAGTAGTAGAGAGTAATGTAGCATCTCTTACAATATAATTTTAATTAGTGATGACTGATGGTTTTGCTGCTGTAGTGTATGGTTTTATGACAAGGATGAGTGAGGGTGTGTTCATTTGTGTCTAGGAGCTTGCGCTGGGGGATTTTGTGTTGATTTGTATGGTTGGTGAATGAAGGGTGGATATGTTTTTTTGGGGGGGTTGTGCATTTGTATTCTGTTGTGTATGGGTAGAGTTGGGAGATTTGTGCCAACCTGTGCACGTGGCAAATGAGAGTTGTGTTCTGCAGTGAGGAGTTATGTGTGTTTGGGGTTATTGTACTGGTTATTGTGCTGTATTTGAAGAACTGTAGCAGTTAATCCAAGTGTTCCACCATCTGTGCAGTCTCATACAGCCAATTAAACTGTTGCATGCAAATTAGCTGTACTGTCAGAAGTATTGATTGGTTGAGTTACGTCTGCTATCACAATAGATACATGCCTTGCTGTCCCTCAGGCATAGTTCATAAAGTCAGAATAGCATTGGACAGTAACAAACTTCCAATCCCAGTGATGTTTGAACCTGGTAGTACTCTGAGCAAAAAGAGCTCTTGACCATGCTTGTAGCTGTTTCTATCACTTCACACTGACTCAGACATTCTCAGCTTCAGAGTGACACACAAACAGGTGACAATCCTGAAATCTTATTATATTGATTCCAGAATCATAGGTGTGAATAATATTTAAAAAAATACTCAGGACAAGACTTTTTCCTGGTGTAACTTTACTGACTTCTGTGGAGTTATGTGAGGAATGAATTTTCTCCACAGGTCCTTGTCTAATTCCAACTGGACAGATACATACAAACAATTAGAGGATGAAACAGACAGAGAGTTCCATCAGCAATGAAAGGCTAGGTAAAAGAAGTGAGTTTCAAGCAGAAATGTGCAGGAAAGCAAGGCTTTCCCTCGGTTTTAGGCCAACCTCCCTTCTGTCTAGACATAAAACTCTTAAACCTGGGCTTATATGTGCTTTGAACCTGGACTTGCTTGTCTGCTTGGACAAACCCTCACTTCACTACTTTGCAGTCTGGATGCAGTTGATGCCCAGGTTGCAGAGCTCAGGTTTTGATTGTCCTCCAGTGCCATCCCACAGTTCCACAGGCTTGTATTTTCCATCCCTTTCTGCCTATGCTACCCTTTAATCTACATGTAGATGCTTCCAATAAGGGACTAGATTCAGTTTTGTACCGATGTCAGGAAGGAAAACTGGGAGTTATGCATTATGAGTGAAGAACACTAACTACAGTTGAGAATTATAATCTTTCTCAGGAAAGCTGGAGTTTCTAGCCTTGAAATGGGCTGTAACTAACAAATTTTGTGACTACCTCTAGTATGCACACTCTTTTCATAGTTTACAGTGATAACCTGTTACCTACATCTTCATCTCTGCCAGCCTTAACACCACAGTACACTGGTGAGTTGCAGAATTATCTGACTTTAACTTCAGTGTTAAATATCATCCAGGGAAATCTAATGTGGAGGCAGAAGTTCCATCCAGAATGCCCCTTGATATGGAAAAATATGACAGAATGCTCATAAGAGACAAGTAAAGATGGTAAGGCTGTTTTACAGTCCTTGGATGTACAAACAAATGGCAAGGTATCTTGGTTAGCAGCTAGTACTGCCAGTTCTTTGGTAATAGGAGACTTCTCCAGGGCATTAAATCCACCATAAAGCCTATTTCAAGAGAAGACATTTTGGCAGCACAGAAGGAACTTCCAGTGATTGTTAAAGTTCTTCATGATAAGTTCTTGGGGCATAAACCAAATCACCAAGAGAACACAGGAGGATGTGGTAAGATATCTGCCCTGATGCATGAATGCTATTTGTTGCATATGGATAAAGATGGAATACTTCATTGGAAAACCAAGTTACAAAATCAACTGGTATTACCTGAAAAATACAAAAGGCAGGTAAGCAGTTATTTAAATTAAGTGTCAATTTTGATGCAAGAACAAATGGATATAAACTGGCCATCAACAAGTTTAGACTTGAAATTAGATGAAGGTTACTAACTATTAGAGGAGTAAAGTTCTGGAACATCTTTCAAGGGGAGCAGTGGGAGTAAAAAACCTAACTGGCTTCAAGACTGAGCTTGATAAGTGCATGGAGGGTATGATATGATGAGACTGCCTACAATGGCACATGGCCCATCTGCAACTGCTAGTAGCTAATATATTCAGTGGCCAGAGATGGGACACTCGATAGGGAGGGCTCTGAGTTACTACAGAGAATTCTTTCCCAGGTGTCTGGCTGGTGGGTCTTGCCAATATGAGCAGTGTCCAACTTATTGCCATATTTGGGATCAGGACGGAATTTCCCCCCGGGTAATATTGATAGAGACCTTGGGGATTTATCACTTTCCACTGCAGCATGGAGCATGGGTCACTTGCAGGTTTGAACAAGAGTAAATGTTGCATTCTCTTTAACTTAAAGTCTTTAAATCATGATTTAAGGACTTCAGTAACTCTGCCAGAGGTTATAAGTTTATTACAAGAGTAGGTGGGCAAGATTCTGTGGCCTGCAATGTGCAGGAGGTCAGACTAGATGACCACGATGGTCCCTTCTGGACTTTAAGTCTATATCGAGAACTACATGAAGAGATGGGACTCTTAGAAGCAGAGCAAGTAACCAGTCTTGCAAGAGATTGGTTTTATTGACCACAGATGAAGAGAGGCATTGAACATTTTGTCAGTAGAGTCTGTACAAAAGAAACCTCATCAACCTACCAGCACTCCATTAACTAATATAATTACAACAGAGCCATCTGAACTTGTTTCAATATACTTCATACTTCTAGACAGAAGTAAAGGAGGATATGAATACATCTTAGTCCTAGTGGATCACTTCACTAGGTTTTGTCCAAATCTACTCCACCACCAAGTCAGTAAAGATTGTGGCAGACAAGAGCCTCAATAACTTTGTTTTAAAATTTGGTTTCCCTAAAATAAATTATCATGACCAATGGACAGAGTTTGAAAATAATTTATTCATAAGGTTACAGCACTACTATAAAATTGAAACATCTTGCACAATCTGATATCACCCATAGGACAATGGGCAAGTAAAAAAGGTGAACTGAACTCTACTGGCTGTGTTGAGAACTTTGCAGAAGAACAAAAATCAAACTGGAAGGACTCACTTAATAAAATAATTTATGCCTATAAGTGTACTTGAAATGAGGCTACAGGGTCCTTATCCTTCTATTTATTATATGAAAGATCACAACACTTGCTTATTGGCATTGCATTTGGTCTACCTATAAACGCTGAATCTGTACCTCAGGACAATAAAATTACACTGAGAAATGGAAACAGCAGATGAAAGAAGCTTATGCACTGGCATCAAAATATCTGCAAGAATCACTCTGATCAGAAAGCGTATGGTGCTGCCCTCTTGCCAGGTGACTAAATATTTGTCAGGAATCTTTCAGAGGGGGACCAGGCAAATTACAATCTTACTGGGAAGATAAAATTCATGTAGTATTTGAAAGGAAAGGGGATAGTCCAGTCTATGAAGTACAAGCAGAAAATGGAAAAGGAGGTATTAGAGTTTTTCACTGTAATCTTCTACTTTCCTGTGACTTCTTAGTTTACCCTTAAGAACATAAGAATGGCCACACTGGGTCAGACCAAAGATCCATCCAGCCCAGTATCCTGTCTACTGACATTGGCCAATGCCAGGTGCCCCAGAGGATGTGAACCTAACAGGTAATGATCAAATGATTCCTCTCCTGCCATCCATCTCCACCCTCTGACAAACAGAGGCTAGGGACACCATTCCTTACCCATCCTGGCTAATAGCCATTAATGGACTTAACCTCCATGAAATACCCTTGAATACCCTTGAATATACGAAAGCCCTCCAAGTCACCACAGCAAAAGACACAGAGAACAAGGCAAACTAGCACAACAGGAAATCAAAATGAAGGCAGAGATTCAGTCTCTAGTGATTCTGATAGTGAGAGTGAAATGAATGACATTACGTGATGTTACCAGATACTGCCCTTGGCACAGAGGCTCTGAATCCAAAGGCAGAAACATTTCATCCACACGTGCGAAATGAGGATGCTGTTGATTCCATAAACTTGAAAGTTGCTGATCAGACTTATGTGGCACTCACGCAAGCTGTTGAAAGACCAAAATCAGACCATGGTACCTGAAACCAGGCGCTCACAAGAGGACAGATCACCAGAACAACCCACGGACACTCAAGTTTGTCTGACTAGAGAGAGAAGAGCCCACAGATATTGACATATGAACAGTTAGTGACACCTGGTTATCAGTGTTTAAATCCAATTGTAGTACTGATGAATGCACCATGAGGTTAGCTTCATGATTGTCACATGCCATACCTAAATAACAATTTGCTGTTTTGAGAGACAGACAATGTGGGGGAGGTATATCTTTCATTGGACCAACTTCTGTTGATGGAAGGGACAAGCTTTTGAGCTTCACAGAGCCCTTCTTCAGGTCTGGCGAAAGAAACCAGAGGATTCAAGCTAAATAAAAGGTGGGACATATTGTTAACCCTAAAGGGTTCAGATGTTGTAGGAGACCTCTTAAAGTGAAGTGGGCAATTAACACCTCTGCAGTCATAAGACAATGGAGGATTACTAGACAGCAGGGTGTGTTTCAAGTTGTTGCAATCGGCCATAAAACTAGTATCTCTGTTAAATCCATGGGTTTTCAGGGTCCAGCAGAGTTATGAATCTAAGTTCCCAGGCTTGTCTTTTGAAGACGTTGCACAGATTTCCTTTGAGGATGAGGACTGAGAAGTCAGATATAGTTTAATTGCTTTGTGAAAAGTGTTCGCTCATGCGGTGTTTTTGCCTTTTATCATTTTTCTGTGTGGGTTTGTTTGAGAGTATAGTGATTGTCTGGTTTCACCCATAGTTATAGTTGGTGCATTGATGCACTGGATGAGTATTATATATGTAGTTGTGATAGCCATGTGTAGAACCCATTGATCTTGAAGGGTGTGTTGTGGGAGGTACTGATCATCACAGCGGTGCAAGTATATTTGCAGGTTTTGCATCTGCTGTTTTGGCAACGTCTGGTGCGGCTTTGAGCTGGTGTGTCCCTATCCATGGGAGAGCTTGCTTCTTATGATGAGCTTGGCAAGGTTGGGGATTGTCTGAAGGCCAGAAGAGGATTGTTGGGAAAGATTTTTTTTCAGAACACGGTCCCCATCAAGTATGGGTTGTAATTGTTTGGTGACAAAGGAATTACACTTGTCACACATCATCTGTATCACATGGACATGATAATAAGTCATACTGATGGACTGAATGTTGTATATTTTGTTATCAGAAATGTCAAGATGACGTTACATTTATGAGGGGGGAGTGTAGTGCCCATGAGGGAATGTCAGGGTTTATTTGCCTGTACTCTGTCCCTTTAAAGACTGGAGAATTGCTGACCAGGAAAAAGCATGGGAAAAAAGTTGGGATGCATGGTGTGGTCCCAGGAGTGTTGATTTTGTTGTGTTCCAGTGAGACTGAGTTGGTGTGGGGCTTATGTAGGCTACATTTGTTTGGATTTTTTATATTAAGCCTAATAAAACCTTGGTTTTAAAAGCATCCCTGGACTGGGGTGTAACAGATGCACCTGAAACCAGCATCTGTACAACAGCATCTCTGAGAGGCTGGCAGAGGAGTTCAAACAGACAGCCGTGCAGTGTTGAGAGAGAATCAGAAATCCCCAAGGTGGCCTCCCTCATGTGGAAATTCTGGATCTATTACTAGTCCTCACATAAGCCCGTGACACCTTGCTAGTTTTCCTGCACCAGAAGTGCCAATCTGCTTATGAGAAATCTGCAGGGATTGCTGCAAGCATCAGCTGTCTCCACTCTGCCATATTAACATCCAGCTGGCATGATCTCCTTGCCAAGACCTGCCACCACCTTCTAAGGGTCACATACCACTGCTGAAATGTCCTTCACCATGTTTCATAACCTCTGTTTGCGTTCTGCTACATAAAGAGTGCAGCACAGTTTATGCCTTGGCACCAGCCAGAATGGACAGAAGTGAGGAGAGTGCAGAGCTGGAAGAGCCTCAGCTAACTGTGTTGGCAGACTAAAACCACTTCCGTATAGGGGATGAGGAAGGGCAAACAAGTTCTCCCACAATATACCATGAAACTATTCCTAGAGTGGCTCAAATGAGAATTGTGTTAAGAACCCTGCGATACTCCCCAGAAATTCTGGCACTTAACGTAGGCCACTGCAGTGCCAGTGTAGACAATGGCTACCCGGGTATGAGTTGTGTACAGCTCTGAAGGATGGACACTGGTATATGGGCTTGGCAAGCCTGGGTGCCCAGGCCCAGGGGCCAAGACTTGGTTAAATTGTGTAGTAAAGACATACCTTTGGTACACATGTATCATGTAAAAAACAATTAAGCTCTTTTATGGAAGAGATAAACAATAGGATTCTCTGCCAAAAACACAGACCACATGCAGGAATCTGCACTATGTAGATTGTAGGGTGTCATTGGGTGCTGGGTAGCGTTGGATAACCTGTGGGGAGGGGAGGAGAAGTGACAGAAACACCACAGAGAAGGTAGCAGAAACCTGCAGCCAGCCAGAGAACACTGAGAAAATCTAAGAACAATAGAAAAAGAGAGACAGAGCGCTTTGGGGTAGAATGCTGGCTGCAAAGAGGCTTGGAACTGTGAGCAAAGAAACTACCTCCTGTTTGATTCCTACTGTATTGAGGGATACAGGATTTTATGTACACTTTTTGTAAATAAACAGGTTGTACCAAAGAAATACCTGACTCCAGCATCAATTTCTCTTCCTAATGGAAACAACCTGCATGATCCTGAATATTGGCTAACCACTCCGATCAAAAGGGGTAACATTTTTTTATTAAATTCAAATATTTACTGTATTAACAATTCAATTGCAATTCAGTGTACCATTATTTAAGAATTCATACTTTTCTCAGATATTTTGGCTTTTATCTTACTTGAGTTCCTCAAAAAGATGTTTGTAAATTCAGTTTCTGGAAGTTGCTTTAAAAAAATGGTGGTCTGGGGGAAAAAGGCTAGCTATTTCCAAGGTTTCCTGTAGATTTGAATCATTGCATAAGGTTGCCAAGTTTATTTATTGTTTTATTTAATAAGTTAATACAAATATTTAAAATGGTCCTCTTTTGGATTTAGAGTGATATCTAGAGTGAAATAAAAAGAAGACTAGTAGAACAGAAAGTAAAAAGAATCTCTTCCCTCCCCCTCCAGTACATTTTCAAAAGAATGAGAATAAAATTCCTTCAAATTTTGCCAAAATTTCCTGTATATTTGTCTTGTTTCTGCTGCCAAGTTTCTTCATACTGTGCCAACTTCTCTCTCTTGATGCTAGTTAATTTTTCCGTACATCAAATGCTTCACACCTGATTAGACCAGCTTTGCACTGCAAGTAGGATAGGGCACTGCCAATCTGCTGTGACTACAAGCCAGACTGTCTGTTGGAGATTTTGGCTCAGTTTGGAGGCTCTCCTAGGTACACTTTGTGCAGAATAATCAATTTCCATCAGGACAAGATACGTCTCAGACTGGGTCTTATCTCTTGAGATCATCATAATATAATTAAAAATCACTCTCAAGAAATCTTATTGGTTATTTCCACCAGCTGTGCTTTAGGTCATTCATTCTATCCTTTGGACAACAACAGTTCAACCCATCTTAAATAATCTTCAGTAGGTATTAAAACTTTGAAACAGAATTTTATATTTTGTTTCTATGTTAGTGGCCTACTGAAACCATTCTAGTCCTGTCCCAGGTCAGTGTTTATATATTGTTAGGGGTTTTTTTTAGATCTGCTTGCTTCAGCTTTGTCGTAAATCCATAATTGCAAAAGATTTGTTTTTGTAGCAGTCTTTTGCACAACAGATTCAAGTTTGAAAACTGAAAAAGGTTAAAATTTGTATCATTAAGGAATTAAACATGAGGATGATATTCTTATCTCTCAGCTGAAATAATCTCACTCCAGTACAAATAAATCTCATGTATAATTCCTTCTCTGAGCTGTGTACTAAAAGCAAAATGGAGACATGGGATATTATGTATATGGTTTGCTCACTTAGAAAAATTGCAAAATTCCAGGTCAATGTTACTGTATAAATGCAAAGATTTGTTGGATCTGTTCGGTTTATTTATTGAGTCCTAGTATTTTCCATTTTGGAGCTCTATGGACAAATGAAGTTGCCTGTCTTTAAAGAAAGCACCCTTACTAACTTCAAACCACAACTCAACACCTCCCTATTATTTATATTCTCCTTCTGGATACCTCAGCCAAGATTCTGACAACACACTCCTCAGCCTTTGTTAGAAGTGGCAAAACTCTCCATACATTCCTTGTCTTCTTAGGTCCAAATTTTGATTATCCCTTGCATGCCTGCTTAGGGGTGGAGAGGAGCAAGAAGCTTCCCCACCATGCTCTTATGCAACTGTACTGGGACCACAGCAGCAGCCCCTATACTACCAGAGAGCACAGGAACTACTCTTTCCTGCTGGGGAGCAAGACTGAAAAGGAACAAGGATGAAGCAGGCCCTGCCCTTCCTTCTGCACCAGACAGAAGAGCAGGGCTGGTGGACCAGTCATAGCATTCTGCAACATCCTAATGGATGCACATGGGAAGAGAGCATCTGCTACATAGTGCAACACTCAGACAGACTCAGTCCTGGAGGCACCTTCTCTCTGGTACTTCTCCTGAGGCAGTAAGACTCCACAGCAATCCATATACTGGCTTGTGTCTTAGAAAACACAGTCTAGTCCCTGTGTCTTTTTATGTGTTTGTCCAGTACCAGGAACAACAGGGTCTCAGTTCTGATTGGAGCACCATGACATCTCTCTATTACAAATTACGGTATAGCTTGTTTTCTCAAGCAAATGCATTAGCTCTAACAGCCATCTTCCAGGAACTTACACATTCTGCAGTACACAGACAGCACTAAAACCGGAATCTGAAGAAAGATAATACAATGAAACATAGATTAAATAGAAGCAATAAGACAGGCAACAGGCTGGTTTAAAACACAGATGTCCTAAGTACAAGGAAAATGACTTTGCAAATCCAACACACAGAGACAATGGCTTTTTAAACACTGACAATATCTTTTGAGACAAATACTGAAGCTAAACTACGTTCTCGCTGCTCCCCAGTCTATGTTTCCTTTTCATCATCCTGCAGCAGTAAGGTAGACTGCAATTGAGAAGGCAGTGTTTACATTACTTCATGAGGGAAAGAAAACAATCCTAGATGATATTTTCACATTTCACTGACATCTTCTAATTTACTTCCTATTGAGCAACCGAGAAATCCTGGCAATTCAAAAACAGGATTTCAAACAGAAAACATGCCTAGTTCACATTTTCATGGTAATTATCAGACTAGATAACTGTGAGAAGAGAAGTGATTCTGTCAGTTTTTGCATCTGTACACTGTGGCAGATTAGTTTTGCTAAACATGTATAATGTTATTGTTGTATACATTAACTGTATTAAAAACCAGTCACATTTTGGGGAAAAATTCTGACCTAGTCTTCAGTGTTATGAAGGTGGGATGAAAGGAAAGCTGCAGAGCACTAAGAGCAGTGTAGAAGGTCTTTAGTCTATTTTTCAGGGCAAGACAGTAGTGGGGATTCTGTGGGTAATATGGCAGCATAGCCATTGTTCCAGCAAGGGGCACAATGCATTCTCCCAAGTGCTTGCTCCAACAGACATCTGGGGCATGCAGCTTGGTCCAGTAGATAAGGCAGTGGTGTGGGAATCAGAGGACCTAAATTCTATTCCTAGCTCCACTACAGAGTTCCTGAATGACTTTTGGCAAATTGCTTCACCTCTCTCTTCCCATAAATTGTTTGGGTGGGTTTAGATCTCTTTAAAATGGAGACCAAAGGCTGTAGTTAGAACTGCTAGGTGCCTGCAGATGTTGCATGAGCTCTGCCATGTGTCCTTAAGTCTGATCTGCAACACCCTACTATTTCAGTTCTTGGCTTCATGACAACTGAAACTGCTCATTGTGCCAAATTTAGGGGAGGAGAGCAGTTTTTGTAATATGGGAAAATATCCACTAGGGAGGCAGTTAAAGCTATCAAATTTATTGAATAGGTTATACCCCATATTTAAAGCTGGGTTTCCAGAGGTCAAAGGCTGGTGCACTAATTTCCACTGACAGCTACTCTCTTTAAAAAAAAGTGTTTGCACCCCCTTTGTAGCTCAGTAGATGTTAGAGAATAGTAATATAGCTCTGTACTGTATTGAGCAAAATCAGTTTCCTTATATAAGCTAAACTTCAGGCCTTTCCTAATAGAAATCCTGCATACCACTTTATAGCAGATTTATTCTGTAGAGAAACTGACCACAAGTCCTTAATACAGCATCTCTGCTGCCTATTGAGCTTTGTATTCCTATAAATGTTCCGAAGGGAAATCTGAAGGCTGGCATGGGTAGGCTGTAGTTTTAAAATATCACAGACTGGGTGGAACCCTGACTCTTGTTGCTTATTATACCGATGATCTATCTCATGGTATTCTTTGCAGCTGAAATCTAATAAAGAGTAACATTTCTGAAATATTAGAAATTGGATTACAGCTTCTAATTGTCTCTTTCATAACCAAGGAAGGTCCATGTTAATAATTCTTTGCAGTGTCATTCAAAAGAAGACATCTGTTTAAGCATACATTGTCAGACAGATCTGTTCAACACAGCCTTTATTAATTTGTTGCTCTCCATGAATAAATGTGACTGCACATTTATTAAAATCTTTAGAAATGTGAAGGAACAAGCAGAAGACAAAGTAAAGTTAAATCTGAATTGGAGACGTTGTTAAGAAAGAAATGGTTTCTTCCACAGTAGTTGGTTACTGCACTGGTAGAAATGCAATGCAATAAATCTGATATATTCAAACTGTGCCTCTTATATTCACTGACTGAAAAAGGACAGTTCCATTTTCTTCAGTGCAAAAAAGAGTCACTCATTGAAAGGTCACAGGAAACTGTGGAGAAATGTCAGGCACGCAGACTGACCTATTCAGAATATAATCAAGTCTTCTTTAAAAAGACAACATCTACTTTATGAAGGGTAGCAATCTTATTGTGTTCTCCATTTTTTCACTAATGTGGTTAGTGTGAATAAAACCTTGAGGAAATCCTACCATTCCAAAAATAGAGAAGTTGGCTTATTACATAGGGAAGCTTTAGAAACGTTATAATTCAGCCACTGTCTCTATTTCACTAACAGTTTCAGCACAAGAGTGAAGGAATCATATGTTCAGTACATATGGAGGTTGGATTTTTAAAAAATTAGCTGTTATTAGAAGTGAATTTAATGCTGTTGAAATGTGTAAGAATAATAGCACTGACAAATTTGCCGCCTCGCCTCTGAGCCCACTGAAGGAAGGGATAAACAGGAAGAGTTTATCACATTTATACCACTGAATTATCTTCCCAACAGGGGCCTCCATACCCTTGTTTGCATTCAGATGCCACCACTGACAGGCATAACTCATTGAGCTTCTATACCAAGCTGTGCTGTGGATGTATCCATTCCAGGCCTGAACAAATGAGATCCTACTTTGCATGGGGAACCTCAACAATACACACTCTTTGACATCATTGTGAACTGAAATTTCCTTTCCTCAGGTAACGCCCTTCCCTGTGACACTAGCAGCCTCCCAACTAGGCAAGTTTCAGAGTAGCAGCCGTGTTAGTCTGTATCCGCAAAAAGAAAAGGAGAACTTGTGGCACGTTAGAGACTAACAAATTTATTTGAGCATAAGCTTTCGTGAGCTACTAGGTAAGTATTTCCTGCTTATGGAAAGCAAGTAGAGCATGGGCAGTTGATAGGTTTCCCAACACTGTTTATGGAGATACCACCTTTTGGTTAAATTGGTTCCAATGCAACTTCTGTTGGCAGACCCAGTAAAGGACACTGATTTGTCTGATGCTCAGTGTGTTCAAAATCAAAGTAATCTCTACGCCAGCCCTTCTCATCAAGCCACACAACCATGAGTGACACCATGTGCACTTTGTTTAAACTGAGCCTGCTGGGTGGGAGAGAGGAGGTTGGTACGTACAAGGCAGTGGGAAGGCTGTAAAAGTGGAAGAGAGTGGAGGAGTCTGACTGGGTAGTAAGACGGGAAGCAAAAGTAAGGGAGTATGTGTTCCACTTATCTTTTATTGTGGAGCATAATTTCTCCCACTTTAGGAGTACTGTTAATTATGCTACTCTTGTTCCCCCCCTTGAGATCTGTGAAGTGGGGGGTTAAGCATGCAGTTAATGACAAATCTAACTGGGACCTGCCCTTTTTTGGTTATTATAGCTCCTTTTGCTAATCTACACTCAGTAGATTGAGGTCCTGTGAATTGCTGTTATGTACAAACAGCAGCATATGAGACAGAACATAATAATATGGATTGGTGGGAGAGAGGGGGGCTCATTTTCTTGTGCTTTCAGGAACTTTTGCTTGGTGGAAGTACTCAGGAATATATACCAACATAAATATATATGTTTGTTTGACAACTTCTGCATTAGGAGACCAGTTGTTAGAATTTCACACCTATTTAAACATCCCTTAAATACATAGCACCAGCAAAATGAATCTCCATCAGAGAGGAAATTATAGTAATAGTGTCTTAATTAAGTAACAAGCTTCACCATTCAGTTACACTAAATCAGAGTTTTGAGATATGTCCCAAAAAAGAGGTTGTCCAAATTAAATGTCTCCCAATTAAGTAAAGAATATCGTAATTGTATGTTATACTTCTATACTACCTTTCATCCCAAATCACTTTAAAATTCTGTATGGACAGCACCACTGAACTGTAGTGGCATTTGGATGGAAGCATTCAACAGGCAACTAGCACAAAAGTACAAAGAGGGAAAATGAATACTGGCATTAGCAAGTTTACTGTATAGCCACTACACCAAACAGCTTCCCTAATGCATCTAGGGTGTTGATATGAATTTCAGGAAGTTGAATCAGTCTAATGCAGATTTCCTGAGTTCTAAAAATGCCAACATGCAGATTCTTCATTTACCAAAATGCATTGCCCTGTCACTGTCTGGTGAGAAAAAGAGTAGTGGCTCTTTTAAGGGTTCACTCTCTTGGGGGCTGGGAGAGGGGAGGTGGCCAGGAGTGGGGAAAGGCATTGCCTGAGCTGATGTGTGAGCCGGAGGGGTGCAAATATGCCATTGGCCCCTGCACACCAGTGGGAGGGTATATAAGACCTATTCCTCCAGTGACTGCCTGCAGGGATGAAGTCAGGAGCAAGAGGGATGATTCTGAAGTAAAAACCAAGCAGTGGTCCATGTTGGCAACTGCCAGTTCTTCCAGTCACTCAGGGTATGAGGTAGGTGGAATTTGACAGTTGGTGCTGGGAGACAGCAAGGAGGCCATTCAGGCACAGCTAAACCTCTGGAACATTGGTTCTTGACCAGTTTTGTCTAGCACCTTGAACATTCAGATGCATGGGGTGTGTGTGGAGGAATTTACTCAACTCCACTAGAGGGCAGGAGCCTTCTCAGAATTTGACACTACAGTCTGTGGTGTCCAGGCTGTTGGAAGGGTATTCTCTATACAGGCTGATACACATTCAGCAAGGAAGGAATCAGATTGGGCTTTGGAATTTAGGGATTTACAATGAGGAGATTAAATCTGACACCCTGGCTCTGAATGTCACAAAAACAATCGAGGGACCGTGAAGTGAGTCAGAATACTACAAGAGTGTGGGAAGACTGGGGTTTGCCCACTCAGAGCATTACAGACTTGCCTACTTGGGAGGCTGCTGGTGTCACAGGGAAGGGCGTTACCTGATTTCAGTTCACAATGATGTCAAAGAGTGTGTATTGTTGAGGTTCCCCATGCAAAGTAGGATCTCATTTGTTCAGGCCTGGAATGGATACATCCACAGCATAGCTTGGTATAGAAGCTCAATGAGTTATGCCTGTCAGTGGTGGCATCTGAATGCAAACAAGGGTATGGAGGCCCTTGTTGGGAAGATAATTCAGTGATATAAATGTGATAAACTCTTCCTGTTTATCCCTTCCTTCAGTGGGCTCAGAGGTGAGGCGGCTCTCAGTTGGCATGCGTTGGCACCTAGCCATGTGGCCCCTCTTCTGTTTATTGGCCAGGGAGGGTCACATCAATGGATCAGTGTAAAACTAGGGGAAATAATTATGGGATTCAGTAAGGGGCAGGACAAAGAAATTAGGGGTGGAGTTGGATCCAGAGGAACCACGAGTTATTTTTAAGTGGACAAGGCCATGAGATGACTACATTGGATGGTGGTTAAGTTACTTGAGTGGGAAAGGTACTCACTGCCCATCATGAAAGTGAATAAGGCTCCTGGGTTACAGGCAATTGGCCACAGGCATTCAAACTCGTATGCATATATGAGGCCCCCGCTTGAGAATCAGAATCCAATAATGGGAATATGTTAATTTTGCTGTCTATCCAATATTCAGGAGCATGAGAATGGGCCACGAGAGCTGGTGTCTGGCTCTATGGGCACACTATTGTTTACTGGAACTACTGGTGGGCAGCCAGTTTCTCTGGGGCTCACAGCTGTAACTTGGCAAAAGAGGCATGCTCTGGGATCAGCTGATGCCCCTCTTACACTCCGTGACAGCCAGGAAGCAGCCACCTTAAATTATTATTATGCACCTGGGTGAAAATGATTTTGCATTTTGTAGGGAGGCTTACTTAATCAGATCCAGAACCTGTAACTGTAAATTGGTCTGATGGTGCAGCAGAGAGTATGGTGGGGAGCTGTCAGGCCTCCACAGGTTGGCAAGGCCAGAAGATGTGGGAATCAGAGGGTGATTCCATTTGTACAGGAATAAATATCACAGTTGGCACCTGAGTTATTCAGAGATGATAGGGTACACCTCTCCAACTAGGGTGTGGTTATATTTTTGGCTAATGGAGATTGTTAACTATATGGGAATTTGGCTGGGGCTGGGAGGAGGCAGCCAAGTTAATTGCTAGTGCTTCTATGTGGTAGGGCCCAGTGCAGGTATGTGTTTCATATGTGTCCAGTTCCCTGATAAACTGGAATTGGAAATGGACTGAGGGGAAGGCATCCCCTCAAGAAGGTGGGGAAGTGGGTTGCGGGTCCTAATGTCTGTTAAAATGAGGAGGCAACCCCCTTTCCCAGGCACCTCGTATACCCCTCATATGAAGGCATAATAGTGGAGTCCAAGCAGTGGGCTGGGACTGGGTGTAGAGAGGAGGGGGGATGACGGCAGCTCTCCCCAGACAGAAATGATTAAGGAAGGAAGGATGACCTGCCCTGTAAGTTATTGCTAGGGAGTTCCCAGTTAAGTTAAGCTGATAAAGCTGTGGCCTAATTAAACCACATTCCTTGCATCTTGTCCTTCTTCCCCCTTGTCCGGGACAATACCTTACAATTTGCCAAAGGTACCAATACTCATCAAGACCAACAGGTAAAATTAAATTTTGAATTTCTAGGCCAAACAATTTGAAGTTAAAATGAGCCATAAACAAACCAAAACCAAACCAAACCAAACCAAACCGAACCAAACCAACCAACCACCCATCCCTCAAGGAAAATTCTCTCCCCAGCCCCCGCTGCCACAAATCCAAATACTTAGGAACATGTTAAGGAAATGAAAAGTAACTTTTAAATCGTCATATTTCTCAAACATATAGTCTGATTTAGCTCATGCTTTCTAGAACAATTCTGGTATAGGAGAGAACACACCTATTACATTTCATGTGGGTTCATTTAGATTGGGCAAAATTAGGAGTGAGGGTGTGTAAAATTATGTTTGTAAGAGAAGCGAGATTAAATCTTAATTATGGAGTGACTATCATACCTCCATTATATACAATATAACACATATACACACTGGAGTTTTTGAGGAACGTAATCTTACCCATTCAGCCAAATACAAGTTTTGTTCTTTTCATTTCTTTCTTTCTTTCTTTCTTTCTTTCTTTCTTTCTTTCTGAAAGATGCTAAAACTAGCACTTATTATATTTTCCCAGTATAAATTTAAGTTTTTTCAAATGATGGTGACCATTTTAAGGTAAGCTAACTTTTATTTAATGGTAATGTGATAAAAGCTGTATGAAAAAGCTAGCACCTCCTCCAAAATTTGTGCAGATATATTTGTGTGAGTAAATAAAAAGGGACAAAAATGGGTTAACAGCAGCCTAACAAAATAATTCAATAACTGTTCCTCTGATGTTTTAATTTGCAGCTCTGACCATCATCAGGGGGATAAATTAATGGATAGCAGCTGTGGACAAGTATCCAAGTTTGGGGCCTACATATCTTTTTCAGAGAGATGTGTTGAAAGTTAAACAGGCTCATCAGAGCCATGTTAAGTACATGAGCGTTATTGGTGTTTCTTTGCAGTGTTACAGCTTTGCTCCAAAAACAACACCATGAGATTACATGATGAGATACTCTTTAAACAGCCAAGGGACACAGAAACACTGTCAGAATCACTAGAGTGCTCATACAGAGCACTTTTATGAAGTAACATGAGTAATTGGATGTAAAAGTTGCCAACATCCACAGTACTAACAATGTCTGTGGTGCAGTATTTGAAGAATGCAGTGGCAAAATTATGGTTATCCTTCTGCAATGTTACTTTGCTCAAAAATAGCAAACGTTAAATGTTCCTACAGTTTTTCTTTCTTCTATTGCAACTGGCCTGAACTGAACTGAAAATAACTTAGTGCTGAGAAATTTTACAAAATTATAAGTGCTGCCCATCATTGCCACTTTAGCTTAGGGTCTATTAAAGCTTCCATTACGTGCACTTCTTTTTAGGAGGCTTATACAATAATTTGGACATAATAGTGTAGCACATTATGATCCAGATTCTGGTCCCCTGTTTCAGCTCTTCTGCACTACTCCAGTGGCACAGAAACCATAAATCTGCCCTAACAGGGCAGCCTGAGACTTCCCCAACCTGGGCAAATCCTCAAGTGAAATGAAGCTGGCACAGCCAGCTCTATGTTGCTTCATGTAAGAAGCAAGCCAGGGACTTAGTTTGGGTATCTGTCTAGTGTAATGGCTCCTTGAGGAGCTGTTACAACCAGATAAGTTATAGGTAAGGATTGGAAGAGCACCCCACGGTGGCCTGCAGTCACCTTCTTCACTTTGGGCCCTATACATAGCAGGAGAGGCAGTATCCAAGGATAAGTCCTAATACCTCTTATTACAAAGACTATATTACATATGAAGAAAACATCTACCTGATTCAGCATTTCAGAAGAATTATCCAAAAGAATCTTAAAGCCTTAAAATATTTTCAATGTGCTTTCTGGCATTTACCAAATGATTTGCTAGTTCTTAAGTAAGCCTCCTTCAGTCCTGCAGAAATATAGCAATAACCAACATTGGAATGTGTATGGGATGCTAGAGCTTTTAACATAATTCCAAGCACTGGCCACTTGGAGAAACTGTGGATGTGCCAAGAAAAAGCTCAATAACGGTGATAAGCTATGTATGATGGGCGGAGTGGGTGGAGCAGATATAGAATCAGCTCAGTTGCAAACATTCAGTGTCCAGCATTTGGATGTTTACTGTGTGAGTCAGAATCATTGCCATAGTTATCTGGGACCATGTTTTCAAAAAGTAGTCTCCATTTGGGTGTGCACAACTTAGGGCTAATTGTGAAAAGTCATTGCAGTATCTATGGAAACATACCAATTGTGCATATAGGTGTTTCTTAGTGCTTGAAAAATACTTATGCAGGTTGAAGGTTTGAAAATTTGTTCCTGGATGTCATAACTATCAATCGTACATATATAACTATGTATAAAAGAATGAATATTTAGTTGTTATTTATTATACTTTTTCAGGGGATGGTGTAACGTAATAGACAGAATGGCAAATAATGGAGAAAATGAGAAAAGATCACTTTGTACTGTTTGACACAATGAAAGTTAGTATAGTTATACCAATAAATCTGTGAAATGCAGAGAATTCCTTTGCTTGGGTGTTGTATTATGAATTCAGTAGCACAGTCCTTTATTTGACAGCTGGTAGCAAAACTTGAATTTCAGATTTAATGACGTTTCCACAGTCTATCATTAATGTCACTGGGTGCGGTTCAAGGAGTTTTCTTTTGACATGTGTAATATGTTAACATATTAACTGACTGCTCATATACTAGGAGCACGAATACAAGCCAGGGAAGGCATTTTATGCCAATTCTAAAGACACTAAAAATAAACTCATGCTACTTACTAACTTAGACAACTTGGTAAATGTCTGATTTCTCCTGTCTTTGAAGTGCTGTATCAGCACTTAGAGTTTAAAGACAATTCCTTCACTAGGCAGTTACACAGAGGAAGGATGGTATGGCTATGGGATGTTTACAGCAGACAGATCATGTCACTAAACTCATGTCAGGTTTAACAATACTGTGAAGGCAAACAATAGCAGCATGTCTGGCTAAAAAATATGGTCAACTATAAGAGTAGCTAATGAAGTCAGGGGGCAGTAACACCTGTCATCTGGTAGGAGTACAATTGTTTGTAACCTTGACCCAAATCACGTTGTGGGGCCAAAAACAGACCAGTTTCTAATCAGTACTCCTGTATATCATGCCCTTACTACAAATCAAACTAGGTATTGTGTGAAGTACACCACCTTAAGCTACATGACAGCAAGGTATAGTGTATCACCAGCAAATTGCTTGATGAAAATTACTATGGGCTATATTGTAATTTCCCAAGTAAGGATGGTGCATTGGTGCACATTCCCCAGGGCAGACCAGAGAAAGTGAGTTACAATTCCTCCCCTGTTCCTCTTTGTTTTAGAAGAAGTAGGTTACTTTACCCCTCTTCATGGAGTAGTTTCTTCTGTGTGCCTGGCCAGCTACTCTGGCCAGTGAGTAGTTGAGGAATTGGAGGACCCCTGCTTGCCCACAGAGGAACATATCAGGTGAAAAGCCCTAGTTTCCCCAGGCATCTGCAATCACAAGCTGAGAAAGAAGTAACAAGGAGCCTTACTCACCCAGGTGGCTGAGAAAAGCTGTGATAACCAGAAGTTACATGAGTATATGCAAATTAAACCAGCAGAGAACACATTTTAAAAAAACAATATTTAACATTTTATATGAATGCAGAGATTTAGGTATAATAGTAGATAATCAAGTAGGCATGAGTTTGCATTGTGATATGGCATCTAAAAAGGATAAGCTTCATACCCAGAGACATCATGTTACTGCTCAGATAGTTTACAGTCTCACCCTATCTCTTCAGAGGTGGTCCAACCTCTCCTGGAATATTACATTCACTATAAGCATCTCGTTTCCAGAAAGATATTGACAAATCTGAGAGAGTTCAGAGAAGAGCAGTACAAATAATTAGTTAGTTGGAAATACTGATTTTAAGGAAAGAAAGATTTTTAAAAAGCTATTGTAAATATTATTTTAAAATCTGTGCTTGGATCAGTGATGGGTAAAAGGGACATTACAACTAGACTGTGCACAATGGTGAAATTTTTTTCATGAAAAGGTTCAAATTTAGGCAATTTTGGTGTTTTTCAAAGCAAAGCTTAATTTTTTTGTGTTCCACATAAAACATACCTTTGTTCAAAAAGATATTTGAAATGTTAGCTTCTGGAATTCTGAATGAAAATGGGCCCATTTTCATAAAACACGTCAACTTTCACATACACACCCCCTCACTCCACCCCCATACATCCCACAACTCTTTAGTGTGAACATATGTGAAATCAAACCATTTTTGTGAAATCACAAAATGACAATTTGAGGATTTCCTTTACATTGCAAATTTCACATATTTCTAGTTCATCCTGGTTGCATGCACTGGAAGAATGTGATATGCATGAGGAATTGTTTATAGTGGTACAAGTTCCCCAAGGCAAGTAGGAGTAATGAGATGAAATTAAGAAAGAGAAAATCTTGGCTGAATATCAAAAAAAAAATTATGAGTGGCCCAAATCATCTTTCCCTGTTTTAATATCTGCATGACATGGCTCGGGGGGAGGCAAAGTGGGGGGAGGCGGGGAGAAGGGTGGCAGAAAAACATTTTCTTGTGAAATCTAGATATAAGGTGGCTCTGTCTGGACCTTTAACCACATTTGAGGAGTTGACCCAGGAACAAACTGGGAAAAAAGCTTTAATTTCTAAGATATATATAATTTTGATTGAAAAAGATGCTAATAGGAAAACATCCTAGATGGAAAGATGGGAAAGGGATTTGGACAAAGGAATTGATCTAGAGGAGTAGGTCTCTATATGGAAAATATTTTTTATTTAATTACTTGTATTGATCACATTTGAGTCTGGTTAAGATACATCATATTTTTGTCATTAGGGAGGCACTCTGTTGGAAGAGTTGTGGGGAAAGGAGAACATACTTGTACTTGTGGCAGTGTGTCCAAGAATTATACTGTTCTCGAAGGAAATTATTTCAAAGTTTCATGTTATAACACAATGCCGTCATCACAGAGACCCCCTGGCCTGCTTCCTTAATGCTCCAGTAAAGGATCTACATTTTAAACAGAACAAATTAACCTTGTTTTTATTAAAAAGAAAAGGAGTACTTGTGGCACCTTAGAGACTAACCAATTTGTTTGAGCATAAGCTTTCGTGAGCTACAGCTCACTTCATCGGATGCATACATGCATACATACATCGTATGCATCCGATGAAGTGAGCTGTAGCTCACGAAAGCTTATGCTCAAATAAATTGGTTAGTCTCTAAGGTGCCACAAGTACTCCTTTTCTTTTTGAGAACACAGACTAATACGGCTGTTACTCTGAAACTTGTTTTTATTGTTAGCAACAAGACGTTGTACTACATATTTTTGGAAAAATGTGACTTCTCCTCCTATGGAACTATGGTATAGTAAAATATGGACTGCCCTGGGTAATGGAAAAGCTTTCCCACCAAGTATGGACACAAAATAAGATAGGTATTTTCAAATTGGGTCATGCTTTTTAACATACACAAAAGAGGAGGGCTCCCCAACCAGCAAGCCAGAATCTTTAGCCAGGTTCTTTGAATATTAACGTGATTCTGAGTACGCGATGTATGATGTAGTATGTCAACATTTTCTTGTAAATTTGCCTTAATAAAAAGTTTAAAATAAAGTAAATTGTTTTAAAATAGATTGTGTAGATTAAAATAAAATACATTGTTCCTGCCCCTAACCCCATGAAACAAACAATTTCACACCCAGCGCTCAGATTCCAAGGCAGGGCTATCCACAGAGGGACTTCATAGATCTTTCCTGACTCCTGTGGCTCATTGGCAAAAGTGAACCATGGTTCCAAAGGAGCCATGCTACCAAGAAATCTACCCTCAGCTGCTGCTCCAAGGCCCTACCCCTGTAAAGGGGTTTCCCAGCGTGATGTGGGACCACACGAAAGTTAAATCAGCATCAGGGTATATTAACTTTACTCTGGCTTTTCCTCAGGGCTTGAGATGGCAGTGATGCCCTTTCTAGCTCCATTCTATCCATCTGGGACATAGAGGGAAAATATCATTGAGGAGGATGAATTCCCGCCCCCCTCCCTCTCAGTGCAGGTGCATGGATGGCATCCTCCACAGTTCTTTGATTGGAGTCCCCATCAAACCCAGAAAGAGCTGTATTGCAGTAGTGGCTAGAGTCAGGCACTGGGGCTCCAGCAGGTTAGGCACCATAATCTCCTTGAAGAAGTGGTAGGAGCCCCTTGGGACAGAAAACTCTTGCAGTGAACAAAGCAAGAGCAAATGACTGAAAGAAATGATCCAGCAGTGATAAGGAATGGACCAGGTGACCTAGCAGGCCTTTTCCCTTTTTTCATTTCTATGAATATTATATACAGTAGTAAAGTAAAATTTATTAGAAATATGTGGAGATGCTAATCAGGTAAGAATTGCAGGAGATTCAGGAAAATTTCAATTTTTGAAACGTTCATATTCACAGAATTGGCAGAAAGACAAGAATGGTCGAGCAAGTTGCATTATTTTAGTGTACATTGTTTCCTTAAAGTGTAAAGAGTTAATCTTATCATACTGCACATGGTTGAATTTATAAAAGATAAATCACAAACAAGTAATGCACAGTTACTTGTTACATATTCTTCCCATTACAGCTGACAGGTTCATTACTCATACAGTGTATTTTACTATTAGACGCTGTAAAGGAGATCAAATCTCTTGTAATTTTTCTTCTTCTCTTTCATTTGATAAGTGTGTTGTTTCACTGTGCAGATAAAATATGGTGTCAGTCACAAACAGTCCCATGAGGTTTGCACATCTTCAGTGAGAAAATTCATTCCTATTTGCAATGTAAAATTCCATGGAAAATGGATCATTCCCTTTTAACTTGACTGACACATTAAGTAAAATGCATATGCTTGAGTGTTCAGACAAGAGGTCATCGGGATTGAAGTGCCTGTGGAAATGAGCAATGCTTAGGTAATAGAAATATTGCTTACTGCATATTGAAAGCATTAGGTATGAATGCCCCTATTCATAACATAACATTGATTCATAATTAAGGCCCCATGAAAATTACAGAGAAAGTTGACACATTTCGTAAGCTGATCTTGTTAAATGTGGCAAGTTTTACAGTTTGTCATGACTTGCCAGTAAAGAACATGAGAACACAGATTAGATTCAGGGCTATATGCTGATAAAGAAAGTGATTCTAAGATACTAAGTTTCAAAGAGAGTGATTAACACAAATGGTCACCTGTGCAGAAGGCCCATATTTCTTCAGTGGAAATTAAGAAAGTCTTGCACTTTAGACATTTCGGATGACTTCTTCCTAATCAGAACCTTTTTATAGATAGAAAAAAAAAACTAGCTATGCCACTGTGACTGGTTGAGTCACAGAAACCCCCTTGGGAACTGCCACCTGATCAGCTGGGAGTACCTCTGAGCCCGTTTTCCCTGGCACCTTGGGTCTTCAGTGCCCTGCCTGGTTGTGCCAGACATGCTAGCTTGCTACAAACACAGACCCAGGTCTGAACCACGTCCCCCAAAAGCTGCAGGCCTAACTGAAAACAGCTTAAGAAGTGCTCTTGTCTCCAGCACCCAGATACCCAGTTCCCAATGGGATCCAAACCCCAAATAAATCTGTTTTACTCTGTATAAAGCATATACAGGGTAAACTCATAAATTGTCCGCCCTCTATAACACTGATAGAGAGATATGCACAGCTGTTTGCTCCCCCAGGAATTAATTACTTGCTCTGGGTTAATCAATAAGTAAAAAGTGATTTTATTAAATATAAAAAGTAGGTTCCAAGTAATAACAGACAGCACAAAGTAAGTTACCAAGCAAAATAAAATAAAACACACGAGTCTAAGCCTAATACAGTAATAAACTAAATGCAGGTAAATCTCACCCTCACAGATGTTCCAATAAGCCTCTTTTACAGACTAGACTCCTTCCTAGTCTGGGTCCAGCAATCACTCACACCCTCATAGTTACTGTCCTTTGTTCCAGTTTCTTTCAGGCATCTGCCAGTGAACATTCACACAGCCATCTCAGGCCCGACACCCAGCACCTAGCTCATAATCTACCAGGCCAAACTCTGTTCTCAGTTATACATGTGCAAAATCTACTGAGCTCAATGGATTTGCACAGATAGAGCAGAACTCAGCATATAATCTTAAACTCTTGGTAGAAGAAGGGAAACTCAAATACCTCACTGTTATGGAGAACTAGAAATATGGACTAAGAACCTGTACAACTTTATCCAATACTGTGTGCATGCAAATTTTACCAAGTAGCGTGCTATAACATTCATATAGGAAATTCAAGTGATGTAATGAATAAAACATAGTGCTACTATATATTAACTGATAAAAGAACAACAATATATGGCACATGAAAGACAACTTCCAGAACATATACATTATAGTATCTGGAAGATTTTTAACTCATCTATAATAGCATGGATAACTTTACCACAGCCTATGTAAAACCTTTTAGACCTTGAGTGATTATAGAACAGTTTATGAGTCATACATTTATTTATGTGTGGAAACTGGCCTTTTCCTGGTATGTACTGTCTGGTTAAAGTTGTGGTACCTAATCTACTTTTTGTTAATCATTGTAAAATCCTCTGGAATCTTGACCTAAGCTAATTAAAATGGATCATATTTTATTGCCAAGATTTCTTTTAAGACATTCTGTTAAGGAAATTCCAGCAACCATTGTTCAGGAATGATTTGCATAATATGTTAATGCAATAGTTTTAATCTTGTCTTCACCATGTATTGGGAAGCTCATTGTTAGAATGTCATGAGCTCAATATCAAGAATTGCCTAAGGTGCAGGAATCGTATGAGCCAAAACAGGAGCACTGAAAGTTAAAATATGGATTAACAATTAAGGTGCCTGGGGGGTGCAGGTGGAAATTGTCTTCCTATTGTGTGAAAATTTTTTATTTTTTTTTCTGTATGATCAAAAGTAGGAGAGCTTCCTAGTTTCAAAATTGTGTGGTGTAAATTCAGTGCTATGTTATTTAGTGGGCTGACATATTCATTAGTTGTTTTTTCTCCTGGCTATTAAAAAAAAAAAACTTACTTGATCCATTGTGATTTTCCCATCATCAGGAAAGCTCTTTTAATTAGGGTTCTTTTAGCTGAATAGGAAGTGAGGTACTTTACTTCAGCATCCCCTGTATGGTGGGAAAACTTCAATCTGTATCATTAATGAAAAGGAAACTCTCAAGTTAAAAAAAAAGGCAAAAACAAATGACATATTTTTGCTGAGCTTCTCTACCACAGCTGTAGTGTCCTTCCTTCACAAACCCCCTTTCCTCTGACTGCCCTGAATGAAACTCAGTAAGGAAGCATGCTAGCCATCAACAATTAAGGACAGCACTTGTATTAATCAAATATCAGGCTTTGGGCTTTCTAAGCCACTCAGAGTTAATGTGTACTTCTCATTTGTTACCGATCACTCACAACAGCACGTATAACTGGTAAACATAAGCAACGGCAAGTCTATATTTCTACTGTTTTAGAATAGATAAATATTGAAGTGACCCAAAAAGTCACATTTGAATTAAATCTATTTGAACGTATGGGTTGTTTAGGAGGTCTTCACTCCTCGCTATCATCAGGCATCTAGCATTCATTGGTCCCTTGGTAACAAGTGGTCTTCAACTGTTGTTCATTCCTTTGTCATACTATGGATTCCTTGGAATCCTTCTATTCTTCCAAAATTTAACTGTACAACTTACAACTAAGGGATCTCTCTCACATACTTAAAAAAGGGTTCAGATTTAACTCTTCATTTCCTGACTTGGCTGTTTGATTTCTGAAATTCAGCATTGCATTAATGCTGGTTTCTGTTCATGTAACTCTCCTACTTTTTCCAAGTAAAGAGGAAAAAGTAGATTTGTGCTAATTGCCTTTCAGAATATACAAGTTCAGCTGGCTTCACCAGCAAGTTGCTTGATCTGGAGCTATTTAACTAGAATCCTCCTTAACCCAAATGACCTTGTGTTCGACTGAAGCCTCCTGAAATCAATTATAACTGAGACCGAAATCTACAAATCCTATCTCATCATACAGGGATGCCACCAAATCATATTTCTCACTGAAAATTTTGTACCAACTACAAGCAACACCTAATATTACGATAGCTGAAGACGACGCAGAGAACAGCCACCAACATTATTCCAGGGTTGAAAAATTCTTACACTGAAAGATTTAAGGAGCTCAATCTGTTCACCTTATTAAAAAAAAAACGCCCAAGAGATGACTTGATGATAGTATGTAAGTAGTTTCACAGGGAGAAAATGTCAGGTCTTTGTAATCTAGCAGAAAAAGGCACAATAAGAACCAATGGCTGGAAATTAAAGCCAATCACATTAAATTAGACATATGGAACAGACTTTTAACTGGGAGGGTGATTACCCATTCAAAACATACTACTAAGAGAAATGGTAGATTCTCCATCTCTTGAAGTCTTCAGATCAAGATTGGATGTCTTTCTGGAAGATATGCTTTAGTCAACACAAATTATTGGGTTCAATATAGTAGAAACTGAATGAAATTCTGTGGCCCACGTCATACAGAAGGTCAGATTACATGACATACTGGTCCTTTCTGGCCTTCAAAATCTATGAATAATTTAGCAATATAAATTTATTTTGTGCATTTGACAGCATTGTGTGTATAATCATTTCCATTTTCCCTCATGTATTCCCACATATTTAGTCAGTTTCTCCCTTGCTGAAAAGACTCTTATAAGCCCCATCAGCAGAAGAGAAAAATCTTTGATTCTTTTTATGGATTCTTTATTTTAAAAATTTCAGGGCATATTTTTTAGAGTGTTGAATCAGAAACTGGAATTGTTTTCCAAATTAGTTAATTAAAAAGGTTGGTGTCTCTAATCCTGAAGCCAGACGACCCTGAATAGAACACCTATATAATTTTCCTACTAGAAATCATTTACTCGCATTACTCCAAAGATGGGTAAAGCTAGAAACCTGAAGTGAGACTGGCTTCAGATATTCAAGACAGACTTACAATATCAAGTCAAATGAAAAAAATTCTTTCCCCATAGTTCTAAAATTAGGGATGTTGAGAAGTCTTTAGAAATATGTCATAACTTAGACTTAGTCTAGGTCTGTCTGTAGTGATGTCTGGCAAGGGTGCCATGTTCCACTGAAGAAACCAACCAGACTCCATGAATTGTCTATAAAATGTCTTCTTCCTTCCCTCTTCCTTATGGGCAGAAAAAGCAACTTCTTCTCCACATTGTTCCTGGTCCAGAGGTGCTTGCTGATCTGACATCTCCTGAAGTGAGCTGTAGCTCATGAAAGCTTATGCTCAAATAAATTTGTTAGTTTCTAAGGTGCCACAAGTACTCCTTTTTTTTTTTTTTGCTTTCCTATTATTCCTCTTAATATGAAGAGTCACAAGTCATCCCTGTTGAGGCGAGAAAATTTTATGTATTTGAGACCTTGTTCATACAAAAAGTTAGGTACATTAAAACTCAAACAAATAGTGACTTGGAGACAATAGCGGTAAGATAAAAAAATACCTTCAGGAAAAAAGCAGTTCTTTCATTTATTCTTAGACTTAGACAATATAGCAGAATTTCAGGATTTTTCCCCCCCCCCCAGGACAATATTTTGCTGCTATCCTCAAAAGACTGTAAATATTTGCACAATATGTATGGTATAGAGCTATTTTATATGATCTGGTTCCATTTCAGTTTGATCCTTGAGTTCCTCTGTCTCCATGCAGGCACTTTTATCATCATGCCATCCGAATGGACACTCAAGATGCCTTAAAATTATTTCTTGCCTTACCTTCCAAAGTTCTACTTTCTAAGGTAGTGTTGCCTAGTACTTAGGTTTCCTACAACTTTATAGGAACAGGTTTCAGATTAGCAGCCGTGTTAGTCTGTATTCACAAAAAGAAAAGGAGTACTTGTGGCACCTTAGAGACTAACCAATTTATTTGAGCATAAGCTTTCGTGAGCTGTAGCTTATGCTCAGATAAATTGGTTAGTCTCTAAGGTGCCACAAGTACTCCTTTTCTTTTTATAGGAACAATTCACCACTGGTTTGTACCTTCTACAGTTGTTTATCTCTACAGTTGTTTATCTCTGTATAAACTACTACCTTTATAAATTCCTGGAGTATTCTAATTTGGTAGCATTTTACACTTTGCACAAGTGCAAATGACTACACAGGGTGTTAAGCTGTGGAGATTCCGACCTATAAAAGTATAGAATCTGACTAGTCCTATTGTTTTTAAAGAGTGGAGGAAACTAAATTAAATTGTGTTTGTGGGACTGCTGCATTCATAGCCCTCAGTAGACTCATCCTATCACTAAAAAATATGAACAAAAACCCAAACCTACCAAAACAAAACACTGCATTTCACTCACAGTTTCCCCTTGGGGACAGGATGAGAGAAAGAAGGAACCATACATGACAGATGTTAGTCACATTGCTTAATATACTACTGGAAGGTGCGCAGATGCTATGGTGATGAGGGTGGGATAAGAACCCATAGATAATAGAATAGCTATAATGTGAATCTTCCAGAGGTGAGTTGTATGAATCTCTTAGGCATACAGAAAATGGGGCTGACTTTGGGGGGAGATTTCCAAGGGCATCAAGGGAATTAATTGCATAGCTGCCTTTTCTGCATTTGAAACATTTCCCTTCCTCAATTCATTACATAGTACACTTTACTAAATATCTGTAATTTAAAGATTACTAACGCATATCCTCCTCTGGCCGAATCATCCTGGCTCAGTAGCTAGTAGTGATTGAAAGTGTGAATTGTGCATTATCTTTTCCCTTTTCCTACTGAACAAATATAGAGAAAGAAGGTTGACTGAGGAAAAATTAAGCTGGAACGCTTTGCCACTCCACAATTTTTTTTAGAATGATGTTGTCTATCTATAGAACGGGAGATTACAGAGAAGCTACATTTTTGGGGGGAGAGAGAGAGAGAATCATATTGTAATTGTTTCATTTAGAGGATGGAAAGAATTTCCTGTTCCAAATGTAAAAGCTGGACAGCCCTTGACTACTGCATCCAAGAAGGGCAACGTTATTACAGTCTTTCAGTTGTAACTACAGAATGGGTTGTTTTGTATTATTCCCCATTCTTGTTACAACTGCTGTCATGAGAATGGAGTCATGGTGTAGCATTTTCTATTCTCTTTGCAGTCTGTGTCACAAGAACAAAACATGGATGTTCGAAAGGCCTATCATATCCATGATGCTATTCTGCTTTAACATTTTACATAGTCCTTATTTTGATTGACTAGGCCTTCCACTTCTTTCTCCAAAGTTGTCAAGGTTGTTCAGAGGAAACGAGAATGGCCAGCCAATCAAATGATAGAATTCAGCACTTGTAAAAGTAGTGCAATTTATGGCCGTCTTTCACAGCTAGCATAAGAATTTTAAAATATCTTACTAATTCCTGAGACAAAGGTTGCAGATAGGAAAAAGAAGTCAGATAATGAAGCCATTCATCTGACCAATGATGATGATAATGAAAACCAGAGTGCACTGAGAGACCTTAGTCTCTCTCTTACTAAAAAGAAAAGGAGTACTTGTGGCACCTTAGAGACTAACCAATTTATTTGAGCATAAGCTTTTGTGAGCTGTAGCTCACGAAAGCTTATGCTCAAATAAATTGATGAGCTGTAGCTCATGAAAGCTTATGCTCAAATAAATTGGTTAGTCTCTAAGGTGCCACAAGTACTCCTTTTCTTTTTGCTAATACAGACTAACACGGTTGCTACTCTGAAACAACTCTTACTAAAATAATCTTGGGGGATGCTGCTTAAAATCTGTATTTGGGACCAGAGTTATGCAAACCTGCTCAAGTACAGTTTCAACAGGGTTCACAAATTTGTGTGTCAGACCCGCTTTAAGGGTTTCAATGGCACTTTTGAAAATTTCATCCTACATGGGTACACAGGCCCTGAAGTCTGAAAAGGTTTGGATTCAGCCAAACCCAATTTTTCCATGGTTGAGTCGTGTCATGAGAGTGGTTCAGCTTTGGCAGGATTAGACCTGGTGATGCCAATTGACCGATTTGCCAGAATGGGAAGTTGAACATGCCTGAAATCTGATACACTAATAGGCCCCTGATCTCAAAGAGCCAGCTTTCCCATTTTAAAATTAGACAATAAATATAAAATAATGGTGAGACAGTTCTACTGAAATAGCCTCTCCCTCTGAATATGGAGAAGAGGGTACACACTTCTAGGTCACTAGTCAAAATAGAAAACTAAATATATAGGTTTTGCTAATGACGAACTGCAAATTTTTTAGAAGAGAGTAAGTTTATATCTACATAGTAAAGGAAACCTTTGCTACATTGGATATAAGTGTGGCTGGCTAGGGAACCTGAGAAACTAAAAATAGAAAGTCAAAGTACAATAAGTTTATCTATATCACATATCTATGGGCCATCCACAGCTATTAATTTAAATTTTAGCTATTAATACTAAAGAGCTCTTTCATCCAGCAGAGAAAGGCATATGGCTGGAAGCTGAAGCTAGACAAATTTCAATTGCAAGTAAGGAACAATTTTTTTTTAACAGTGAGGGCAATTAACCACTGGAACAAACTATCAAAGGAAGTGGTGGATTCTCCATCTCTTCAGAACAAGACTGCATGCCATTCTGGAAGTTGTGTTATAGCTGAAAACGAGTTATGTTTTGGTCAAATGTGGGTTGTTGGACTCAGTTCAAAGGTAACTGGGTGAAATTTAAGGACTTGTAATGTGCAGGGCTTCAGCCTGGTTGATTTGTCATCCCTTCTGGTCTTAAATGCGGTGGATTCAACAGCAGCATTCTTCTGTATTCCAATAAAAGATCCATGCAGAGACAGATGCACTAATACTGCAAATAGTGTACTTCACATTCCACTAGTGAGCTCTGAACAGTCCAGCAGCCACAATATTGCCTCTTTCAAAAATCTCCTTCAACGATGAAGATGTATACACCTGAGGAAACCTTTGAAGCTCCACCTAAAGTTTTGAGCTAGATATACCAGCTGGTGCGTCAACTATAATAGACTAGAAATGACTAAATGTGTCAACATATTACATATAATTCAATTTTAAAATTTTAATCCAATGCTAGGATAATAATTTAGCCTTTTCTTCCTTAAAAAGACATATTCTATAGCCATGTTCTACCTGGGTCAACATATGAGAATTTGTTACTGTGTATAGGGACTATAGGGCCACTAAAAGGATATTTCTTACAGTAGGTAGGAATTTCCAAAGATTCTTTGATATTCTTTTGTATGTTATTACATACTGACAAATAACCACTACAATGTAGGAAGTAGGGCAACAGTACAATGTACACTGGTGATTAAAATTCTGATTTTACACTTTCAGGCAAAAAATCAACAGCAGATTGAGTACTTCTATAGACTTAGTGTTAAGGAGTTGTATCAAATATGATTTGGGCATTAATGCAGAGATATTTCCAAGAGAAAGCAAAATACTGTATGTATTTTACTGTACATCTTCCAAAGTTGAATTATCTTCTGATTGCTAGTTCTGACCAAAATAATAAGAAACCAGGTACCTATTGGCTTCATTGATGCATAGTGCTGAATCTGAGGTTCAAATATGCACCTTAGTGCAAATGAGTTTTCACTATTTGTTGGTGTGGTATATTGCTATTGTCATTCTAAAATAGCATGTTGGAAAGTATCAAGTTCATAAGGACCTGGGATCCAGCAATTAAAAAGAGAAACAGTAAAGTTCAATTGCACCTACAGAATTAATCATTATTAATGATTTTATTAACCATTTTTCTCAGATCTAGGGTACACATTTATCTTTGTTTTCTGTCTCTCTGATATTTATCTTTTTATCTTTGATTTCTGTCAGCTTTAACCCATATCATACATGCCTGAATTTCCTCTCTTTGGCATTAGATGTGATACTCTTCTTCAATAGCTCCATAGGGAATTCCCATTTTTTTTCAGTTTCCACCACTTGTCTCTATGGCCCTGATTTTGCAAATACTTATGGATGCGCATAACTTTATGCTTGTGAGTAGTCCTTTTGAACTCAGTGGGGCTACTCATAAGGGTGAAGTTATGCCTGTCCATATGTGTTTCAAACAGGATCAGGGCCTGTCTTTGCAATATATGAAATATCAAAGATCCAAAGTGTTTGGTTCCTCTTTCTAATTCAGGTGTTCTTCAAGGGAGAAATATCTGCTTCCCTACTGCCACATTAATCTAGACAACCTAGTAAGTGTGATTTCTTTTTAAATATGTAAAACTATACAGCATTTCTTAAAAGATAGAACAGCAGGAAGTATTGGATTTTGATACTGGTACGATCCTGTAAAACAGACAGCCATAGTACAGCATGAATGGGAAATAATATGGAATACACAGACATACCGAATACCAAATCAAAAGTCAGACAAGTCTGAACTGTACTTAGAAGTAATCTTTTTTTAGTAGAGAGTTTTCCCTCCTATATAATTTAATGTAAATATGCTGAATGACTTTTATTTCTCTACTTTTGAAGAGCAGCCTTGAAAAATAATATTAAGAAATCTGGTTTACATTATAAACTTTCGATTTCTGCTCTGGAGAGATTCGAGATTTGTTATATGAATGTAAAATCTCAGTCTACATAACAATTTCTCTTCCTAGCGGCTCCATGGTAAAATCAACCAATCCATCCACTGAGTGGGTTTGGCCATGATATAAAGTGGGTCAAATGGGAAGTGGTGGGAATGAGATGAAGATATGAAATAAAATAAACATGTATAAACCCAGAAATTCCTGGTTATTAAATTGAAAAAAAATACTGTTAAGGATGTAATAGTCTCATAAGCAGATGTAAAACACTGGGGTCCTGATTGCCATTTACATCAAGGTCACTTGCATGTAATTTACACCTATCTTAAAGTACCTTTACACTATCAGAGCAGTAATGACACAAAGGGCTATTGGTATAAATCACAATCAGACCCTGGATATAATTAAACAATATAATATGTACTGCAAGTTATAAGTATAATACTATTTTAACTGTTTTATGCCAGCGGGGATTTCTCACTGCTCTTGGTAGGACCCACTTTATATAATTTGTGTTATTAATTATTATTAAATATTTATATTATTATTACTGCACCCAGAGGACACAGTTGGGATCAGGGTCTCATTGTGCTACGCGTTGTACAAATTTTCAGCTCCTATCCTGCAAATACTTTGCATGTGAATAATATTATACATGTAATCAATCCCTATGAATGCTATTTGACTAGTTATGTGCATAAAGGACTCAAGCCATGAGCCCATGATTCTTTCCATTGATTTAATGGGCATCATATTGGGCTCAAAGTTAGTCAACGGCCCAAGTGTTTTCAGTGTTGGACTATAGATGTACATACAATGGCTAGCTCAAAGAGCTCCCACTAAGGAGATCAGCAACATATGAAAGCGAGAAGGCGACAATCAAATATGTACAATTAATATATATTATTTTTTAAATTGTTTGTATTTTTTAAAAAAATATTGGGTAATCACATAAAAATAACTAAGTGCTAACTTTCCCAAGTACACCTCTGCCTAGCCATTAAAAATGAACTGATTTCTTCCTCATGAAAAACCAAAAAGTCAGCACCCAAAAAACTTTGAATAAATTACATGGTATTCTGGTAGGGGAATACTTTTCAAAGGCATAAAGTGGAGTTAGGCACCCAGCTCCCATTGTCATACCCCTTTGTGCTTATGAAAATCTCCCCTTAATATGGTTTTAGATCCATATCCTGCAAATTGCATAGTTGGTTGTGCGTGTTTGCAGGATCAGTTTAAAACAGCATTAAAATATTATCCTACCAGAATGACAAATATTTTATATGTAGGGGCTACTTAAATCAGCAAAATCACACAATTTTTGCAGGTTCACAGGCAATATCATGCCACCCTTACTTCACCTCTGCTTCTGGCAGGCGGTACTGCCTTCAGAACTAGGCACCCCTACAGCAGCCACCGCTCTCCACTCTGCCTTCTGAGAGACCATTATTCATGGGGGAGATCATATTTCACTGTCCATGACTTGATTTTCACAGACACGAATTTAGTAGGCCCCTATTTATACAATGTTTCACTGCTCCTGACTTTTTGTTTTTTTTTGAGTCAAGTTCTAGGTCTCTGTCCTTATCTTAAAGGTGTCTAATGTCCTGGGGCCAGGATAACTGAAAATCTCCTACAGCTCTGGGATGAAGACAACTTCGCTCCTCTGGCAAAATGGAACTTTCTACCACAAGGGTAAAGCTCATTTCGGTGGCAGACAGAACTTTGTTCTTCCATGTTGGGCTGCCCTCCAAAACACTCCCATAGGAATTAAGACTATACACAAACCTCACTACTTGCTGCTCTAAGTGCAAGGTGCATTCCTTTGACCTTGCCTTTTCTAACAAACATGTAGCAGCAGGAATATATTAAAATCCCACCAGTAAAAATAATAAAAAACTCCACCAAAACAGAACACTACACTACACATACAGTTTCCCCGCTGGGGAGACAATGAGAGAAAGAGCAAGCTACGTGTGACAGACGTTAGTCATGTTGCTTTATGCACCACTGGAAGATGTCCTGATACTACCATGTTAAAAACTTATATAGAATAGAAGTGGAAGAAAGTGCATTCTCCGAGGACTGTATATCTGTGTAAATATTTGCAGGATCAGGCCCTCAGGTTGTCCAATTGAACCAAAGCTCAGTGAATCTAATTGGAGACTTTCCTTTGACTTCAATGAGCACTGGATCACACCTTTGTAAAGTGACTCAGTGATATTAATGCCAGCAAATATCAGTCTTTCCACTTGTTTACGGCTACTGAAGGATGAATTTGCATCAAAGAAATATGGACTGATAATATTTTTAATGGTAGTGCAAAAACTGGGAAGATTCTAGATTTAGCAAACCATTTAGGGCTCAATTGTGCAACCCTCACTCACACAAGTAGCCCCATTGAGTATGGGGTTGTTCATAGGAATAAATGTTCATAAGTTTGTATAAGGGCTGCACAATGAAGCCCTTAATGCAATTTTGGGAAAATGTTGTAGGAAATTTTATACATACACACTCGCTTTTTCCTCAGTCTCATAAAAAATACCCCAAATTTAACACTTCTTAATGACTGCTACTGTTTTCCTTGGGATTTTGAGTTTTTCCTCCTTTGTTTTTCTTTCCATTTTGTTTTTTTTTGGCATGCAGTTCAAAACATATCCCTGGAAAGCTCACTTTATTAGGAATTTGCTTCTGAAGTTCATAACCCTGGAAGCTCTACAAGGTCCATAAAACTCTTCAATCCAGGAGATTATTCCAGATTCTTCAGGCAAAAAAATTAAATGTCCCCTGGTAATTTTAATCATTCGTAGAGTTTGAAGGCCTAGTCTCCTCTCCCACTGATATATGAAATATACTCTTGACAAAAAGTGTCAGGGCCCTGATTCTGCGATATGATCTGCTAGTGTCTTGAAATCATGTGGAAATTTACTGGGTTTGATGAAACTCTGTATGGGAGCAATAGGCTGTACTAGCAAATCCTATTACAGTATCAGGACCAAATACCTTGTTGAGGCAGATTCTTCCCTGACAATTGCCAAGAGACTCATACTATGATAGATGGCTCTACTGCCTCTGCTGTTGAAACCGAAGTAGCAACAAATGACTGGCACAAATAGCCATTCCTGGATGACATCAGAAACTAAGCTAGAGCAGAAAATTAAATGATATATCCTATTGTTAGAGAAAAGAGGAGAGATGGTCTTGTGGTTGGAAGCCTAGAATTGGGAGTCAGGAGATATGGGTCCTATTTCAGTTGGTCACAGACTTCCTCTGATTTTGGGCAAGTCATAACTTCTGTGACCCAGTATGCCCATATGTAAAATAATAATAAATACTTCCCTACCCCAATACTTAGGGTTAACTAAGTATTGATTTTAAATTGCTTTGAGATGTTCAAATGGAATGTGAAAACTATTATTTCCTCTCTGTTCTGAATCAGAACAAAAAGTCAACGTTTTGAAATTTCTTATGGAATGAAAATTCTAAAAATTTGATTTTGAAACCCGAAAAACATTTTGTTTCTAAAATGTTGAACTGTTTCATTTCACTAAGGTCAATACATTATAATAATATCATAATCAATACATTATAATAATATCATAATATTTAATATATATTATATTAATATTTAAAATTATTATAAGTCTAAGTCAAAATGAAACAGTTCTACATTATCAAAGCTAAATGAGAATGTTGAATCTATTTGTTTCAACACTTTTCTGTCAAAATTTTCATGGGAATCGACATGTTTCCATCAAATGTTTTGATTTTGATGAAACTGCATTTTCCAATGGAAACTGTTCCACCAGTTTTTTTCAGCTAGCTCCAATTTGATTGCCTTAAGGGCATTGTGCTCTGCTCATTTTTTCCTTGGATATTTGAAAATGAGTGGGTATTTATTGGCAACGGTGGGGATTTGCATTATTAAATTGCCTATCATGGTTGTTATTGGTTATATTGAACTGCACTGGTGCATTTAGGGCATATTTGTAATGTATTTTTAACTTTTATCAAGGGTGCCTAGCGTGTGTTGATAGATCCTCCCTCCCCCCTGCAGTACAAATATTAAGTCTAAATGAAATAAACAAACATTTGCTTTTTGTCACTTTGCCCCACCCCCTGGGTCAGCAGCGCTATACTTCCCCAAATGAGATCCAGATGGCCTTACTACTACTGCAGAATGAAGAGCTCTGCCATTCAATAGCTTCTATGTCCTTATGTTGCCCAGAGGCCATAGGTAGTTTTAGGAAATAATTCAATTGTCAGCTCTTTCAATATAACTCCTAGTCTGAGGAAGTTTAATTATTGTACTTCAATTGCTAGACCACATGTTTAAAAGTTAGTATCTTTTCTATGGCATCCTATACAGCATTCAGCTAGAGAGTGGCTAACCATATGCAAATGGTAGCTTGCACCAGCCACAATCCCAATTTGTATGCTGCCTGAGTACAAGGACCTGGAGTGCACTGTACTACCAGAAACCTGAAAAGTGGAGCCTGGATGGAGGGGATTCTTCCTTCAACTATGTCATCCAGGAGATCTGAGCATGACTAGGGGAGGAGAAACTTCACTGTGTAGCAGAAGCCTCTTGTGTGTTCATTTCCTCTTTATGTCCAGAATCATCATGTCTCTTTGAGGCATAGTGCTCTGACACTGCTGCTGAGGAAGCTCCCCTCCACATATCCTCATACCATAGACTGTGGCTTAAAAATTACAACTGAGCCAAAATGCCAAGCCAAAAGAGTAACCCACTCATTCCCCTTTTTAGTCCTATTACTTCAAAGGTGCTAAACGGCCACTTCACATTGAATGGTCCCTGCAAATACGTGTTAACTACTTATGCTAAATAATCCATTCCACCTTGTATTTTTCTGTGACACTCTGAGTACATTTCCCAGGACTGCAGAAGACCTCTGGCAGCTCAAAAGCTTGTTTCTCTCACCACCATGAGTTGGTCCAATAAAAGACATTACCTCACCCACCTTGTCTCTCTAATCTCCTGGGGCCAACACAGCAGCAAACAAGATATTCTGTTATTCTAACAATTATTGACCTAGCATAAAAACCAGCATCAAACATGTTAATAATAATAATTAATAATAATAAAAGGAATGTGGAAACATGAAGCTTTGTTAGCTCTGTAGAAGGCCTAAGAGTATCATTATTCATAAATCATTTGAAATATTTAAAATGAAAGTCAGAAAATAAAAAAGAGACTAAAGCTCATTATAAAAAATGAACAACCAGTTCCTACTGTTACTATGGCAGAGCCTTGATATTTATTTACATGCCATTTGTAATATTAATATTATTGTGGTGAAATAAATCACTCCCTGGACTTTTACATTTTTAATTACATTTTACTGCACTTGTTCTCTTGTTTACAGTTACCCAATGAAATATTTATTGTTTCTTACGTATATGACAGGGCTTCTGTATTTTAATCAAATTTTACACAATCTTTCCCCCCCCTTTTAGTATCTTTTTTTATGACCCTACACACCACAGGATGTTGTTTTGTAGAAAACCTCATTATTTTTTAATGCATGGCTATTTATTAATGTATTGTATATATCGCACACTACACATTTCTTTGGATTGATGAATACATTTACATCCACTTGAGAATAAGAATTCCCTTAAGATCCAATCACACATTTCTCTGGCTATGCTACCAAAACAGTATGCTGACGGTGAGATGTTTGTGTGTGTGTGTGCGGGGGAAGTGGCAAGAGAGAAAGAGGCACAATAGGGTCTGTTTTATTTTGTTGAAGAGACATGCTTACAGCTTTACATATTTATTTTCTGATTGTAGAACTGAATATGCTGTGACAGAGTTCTGACCCATCTACCTATAGCACTGTTTTACATGGGTAAATGAGTTATAGGGAAAAGGCTCTGCACTGACCAGCTTGATGCTCATTTTTTGGGGGGGTAAGGTGTCACTGGGTGCACTCACTGCTAGGGAATGCTTCCTCATGGCCACTTAGGGGATTAGCTCCTTCCAGGTGCTGCGCTCTCCACCCATCTTCTTCTCTCATCCTGAGGCTTGTCTCCCTCCAGGACCTGCAGCTTCCTCTCTGTGACTTGGCTCCAGCCAAGTTACTATGCGTGTTTCTCCCTTCTGGGGTATCAAAGCCTTTCCTCCCTGGCAGTCTCAGGCAGTCTTCCCATTCACTGTCCCATGGTGTCACTCTCTCAGTGGCTGGCAAAGGAACCCAGGCCCACCCTCTACTCCAGGTTCCAGCTCAGGGACCCTCTAAACAGCAGCCAAGACCTGTTCCCTGTTGGATCTTACTGTCTTTCCCTGAGCCTTCTCCTACTTCTCTGGCTTCTTGCCACACCTCTCCCCCCAGGTTTGCCAGCCCAAATTCCCACTTCCCATCAAGATAGGCTACTTGCCTCTGTAGCCCCAAACACAGCTCCCTTTTCCCAGAGAATATCTATAGACTGCTTCCCTACAGCTCTCAGCTCTTGGGCTTTATACAGGCCCCTCCTATTCCCATCCAGCTGTGCCTCATCTAATTAATCCCTGCTCCCTGGCTCCTCCTCCAGGTGCAGCATGGGAACTGGCCTACCTAGTTACCTTAACCCCTACAGGCCTTGTGTGGAATGGATACCACATAACCTGAGGTAACTCATTCTCCAGCCCATATTGCCTATACCTGTATTTTGCAGTATAAAGTAAACAGAGTAACAACCTGGGAAAACAACTAACAATAATAAAGGTAAAAATGTGTGTTTAAAACCCAGGTCTTTAAGAAATATAAGGCCTGTTTTAAAGGCCACTGAAGTCAGTAGTACAGACTAGCTTCACTAATGCATCAGATAGGACCTCTCTGTCTTCTGCCCTTACCAACTCATGAAATGAGGAAACTCTAAAGGCAGTCCTATGGGTAGTACTTTATAGTACTCAACATTTTTTTATATACTCTAGTATTATATTACAAACTAAATGTTCAGCCAGCCTTTTTAAACTGAGCTCATGTATCCACTTACGAATGACAAAAATCCAACGCAGTTGAATGTACTAAAGGAGAACCTGGACATGCACAGATCTGTTTGAACATATACATGCATAAACCTTTTGTATGTGCAAACTAATGTGTCAACAAATATTTTGGCTGCAGTTAAGGAAGTCATTTGAAAAATCTTTATATCCTTTAATGATTTTTATTAGAGCTGGGTGATTAATTCCTAACAAATGATTTATTTGTAAATATTGAAGTATTTTCTCTTCATGCAACATGAGCAGATTGTGATTTTCTCATTTAATTATTTTAAATTATTTGTTAAATTTTTGCACACAGTTCTTGGCCTTTTGGTTGTTCGTGAGTAGTTTGATGCAAATATTTAATATCTGAAATATTGTAATCTGCTACTCCCAGTAGCTGACTGCAGCAACTCACTATACCACATCAGATGCAGATGGTACTATACACACACACACACACTGAGAAATCTCTTGCATACTAGCTAGAGAGAACCATCGACTATTCCACATCTAATGCCTGCTATTGAAATTAATGTCGAAGGCTAATGAGTAAGAAATGACCTTACAACAGAGGCTAAAAAGAAGGAAGTTGAATTGTTCTAGAGATTTTTTATTTCTATAAGTCAAAAACAACTTTAATTTGAAGGTCATAAATCTACAGTGTAAACAAAGGATAATACTACACCCTTACTGTATGAATACCTCCCATTATCATTAATGGGAGTTAATCCCACCGAGGAGTTAATATACCACTAGTTCTGTTTTTTCTGTTTTGTTTTGAGGAAGCTATGAAGGATAAACAAAATGATTCCCTTATTGCTGGTTTGTTTGTTTGTTTTAAATCAGGTAATGGGAAAATGTACAGAATTTTTTAATTGTCTAATGCGCTCAAGTGACTCAAAACTAGATTTATATAAAGCATTATTAGATTTTGGATCTATGTAACTGCTCTGCATGGAGCCTTTATGGTCGGCTGGGTAAACACACATTTTTTAAATGATATAAATACTTATGTACAAGAGAAACTTTAACAGTTTCAAAGGAGTGATTATATTGAGTAAATAATATGTGAATTTGCAATTGTTCTCTAAGTGTTTACACATACTATATTGTACACATAAAAGTTTGCACGATAGACTAAGAAATATCTGCTAGGTTCCTGTAAGGCATTTTTCCTATGATTCTTTCTTAATTTTGCTGCTGCAGACAGTCTCCTCCATGCTCTCTTTCTCTCTGTCCATCCAAATAGCATTTAAATTCTGTCTGGAAAAAAACATGCATTGACAGTCAAAATTAAGACTTGAACTCTGATGTTAACTCTGTCTGTTGCACCTTTGCAGTTCAAGTTATTTCTATCATCTTGTCATGCCCAGGCATAAAATGAGTCCAGGATGGAATTGCAGCCCCAATTCTAATTTTCATCATGATGGGGACTTTGCAGGTAACTAGACTACATTTAATTTGCTTACCTCAGATACCAGGGGAATGGGTGTGTTAATGAGTCTGATAGAGTAGGATTATGCATTCATGGTAACTTTGTTATTTATTTATTTTGATGTAATGTGATCATCACAGACTAATAGAAACAAACAAACAAAACAGACAAAGGGCATGGCTACCCTTGCAGATGCAGAGAGCTGTGAGTTAAACCGCCCTCGGAGAGCGCAGTAGGGAAAGCGCTACAGTGTGTCCACACTGTCAGATTCAAGCACACTGGTGTGGCCACATTAGCAGCTCTTGCAACACCAGAGAGCAGTGCATTATGGTAGCTATCCCAGCATGCAAGTGGCTGCAACATGCTTTTCAAATGGGGTGGGATGGAGCGTGACAGGGAGTGTGTTGTATGTATGTGGGGGGGGAGAGAGAGTGGGTTTTGAGGGGGCTGAGAGCATGTCAGCATGCTGTCTTGTAAATTCAGACAGTAGCAGACCTCCACTCCCCGTGCCTCTCTCTCTGTCACATACTCACAGAAAGCAACATTCCACACTTATGGTTGCTTTGTCCCCGAGCAGATAAGCAACCGGATGTCAGAAATGGAGCTTTGAAAGGGCATATCTGCATTCCTACAGCCGACTTCAAAACAATGACAAGAGTGGCCACTTGACTTAAGGGGATTATGGGACATTTCCGGAGGCTGATCAGAGCACAGTAATGCAACACCTCGTTCACACTGATGCTGGGGCATTTCAGCTGAAGTGCAGCAAGTGTTATGCTTCTCGTGGAGGTGGATTACAAGGAGCGTTCCAGCTGCAGAGTCCAGGTGGTCTAAGTGCCTTGCCAGTGTGGATGGGTCGTGAGTTAGGGCGCCTGGGGTTGCTTTAATGCACTCTAACTTGCAAGTGTAGCCAAGCCCAAAGGTCCTTGAATTGGACCCTTGCTTTTTGCAGGTCTACTCACTACATCATACCCTCTAATGTCTTATCTAACCTGCTCTTGAATATCTACAGAGATTGTGCTTCAAAACCATCAGTTTTGCACATCATTAAGAACATTTTCCTAACACCAAACCAAACTTTTCCTCTCTTATTTTCAGAATCTTTCATCCTTATCCTGCTATCTTCTGATACTGAGATTAATTTCTTTCCTTCATTTATATTGTTACCTTGACTTAAGTCATTTAAGGTCTGTTTGCCTACTGAATCTTCTCTTTTCCTAAAGAGGTACATCAGGCTCCCTCAGCACTGGGAGCAGAAAAGTCTTCTTTAGGGTTTTTTTTTTTTGGGGGGGGGGGGGGGGGGGGGGGGGGATGGTGAAAGCGGGGAAGGTTGGTGAAGATATTGCTGTTTCAAAAGCAACATGTCTGGAAAGCTATGTTAATTTTGATCTGAGGTGTGTGAGTACTGCACCACCCTACCCTGATTCTGTAACCTATGCTCAGTCTCTCCCCATAGGTCTGAGTCTCAGAGTCTGGGCTGGGTGGTGACAATAAAACAGAACCGTCAGAATCCATACATCAGCAGAGCTGCCCTAATTTTTCTTTCCTTTTAAAAAGAATAAGGTTGTTTACAGTTTCTCATTGTGATATTATTTATAGTATATTATCATGATGTTTCCTTCCAGGCCAGTCTTTATTGTAGTGAATAACTGATTTATTGGAGTTTCTCTGTCCTAGACATTTTATCATGGTGATTAACTAACAAATGAGAAATTACACACTGGTAACATCCAGCTTGTTAGGGATTATTGACTAAATAAATATTAGCAGCAACCATATCAATGCTTCTAAAAGATTATTTTGGGGAAGTCTCACTTAGGATAGAATAGGCTTCATAACAAAAAGGTTAATAAACAAAGGAGGTATCGTTCAGTATATCGGGCACCAATGGTTCTCAAACTGTGAGCTTTAAAGCTGTTCATAGTGATACATAGAATTAAATAGTTTGAGATAGAAACATTGAACTGGAATCTGGAGAGGAGAGGTGAGCTTCAAAAAAATATCTGTAAAAGGAAGAAACCCCGGACCTACCATTCTTCTGTCTATCAATATTCCGACAGATATTCCATTTTTCAAATATTAAAATTTTCAAAGGTTACCTTTTTAATTCCATGGTTAGCCTAATCTTGCAATTGTTCTGCATAGAGTTTAGGTGGGTCAATAACAGGATAGGGAAAATTAGCCACTATTTCACACATACAGTTGCTCACACAAATAATTGAAAATATCAGAACAACTAATGAGGTTAAAATTGTTATTTAGTTAGTATTAATATAGAGATGTTAGTGTGCATGGCCTTGAACAATATGTGAACTGTACCAGACACATAACTGAAGAGAATTGAAAGACAGTAGGAGGTAAAATACAGTACAATACAAAAACAAAAAAGTGTGTAGTCTTTATAGCTAGAGTGCTTCAAAGAGTCAATGGGTTTCCTGAAGTTTTCCAAGAAGATCCTTGGGAACGGTTAACTGAGAAAGCAGTCAATATTTACCCATTTAAATGGACAAAATTTTCAAAAAATGATGGAAATTTTTTGCATGGCCTATTGCATGTTGATTAATAAAGATAATAGAGCTTCAGGAGATTTATTCCTCCTTATGTATCTGTGGCCACACATTGGACAGATATGATGCATTTTCCTATTGGATCATTTGAACTCTGAAGCAGCCTCATAGAACGACATGATACAAGCAACTATTATAGTATAATTTTCAGACAGACTGATGTATCTAAGGGCTTGTCTACATGGTGTAATAGTGTGCACTGCCAGGGGTGTAAATTCTAGTGCATACCAGCATGTCATGTACTTACTGTCCATGTAGACCCTGCTGGCATGCATTAAAGGCTCCCCAGTGTGCACTGACATAGTCCCATTTCAAACAGTGTTATATCACCATGCATTAGGGATCTTTTAGTGCGTGCTAGCAGGGTCAGTTAGTGCCCGACATACTGGTATGCACTAGAAGTTATGCCCCAGCTGGCGCACTCTAGCACACCATATAGACAAGCTTAAAGCTGCAGAAAACATCCTCTTTCATCCTTGGCTGGGCAAGAGTTAGCCACTTCATCTTATAAGACTTGGAATTAACCCTGATGATCCTTGCATTCATGACCTCCAAACTTATCGCCATGCTTGCAAATGGAGCAGTTCGATTAATTTAGTGAGAAAGACTACCAATAGCACATTACTCCATTCTCTGTACTGCATTTCACTCAAAATGAACACAAAATAAAGTTCCAGGTTTAAGTCCTTATGTTTCAAAACTTCTCTGGGACTTGCCCAGGACATCTGAGGGAATGTCTCATTCTCTGAGCTCATGACCTGTACTGCTGCTGGGTGGCTGGAGAGCTGGGCAGCTGGAGAGTGGCAGCTGCTGGCCAGGAGCCCAGCTCTGAAGGCAGAGCCACCGCCAGCAGCAGTGCAGAAGTAAGGATGGCATGGTATGGTTTTGCCGCTCTTACTTCTGCGCTGCTGACTGCAGATCTGGGCCCTCAGTCAGCAGCCACCACTCTCTGGCCACCCAGCTCTGAAGGCAGCACAAAAGTAAGGGTGGCAATACCGCAACCCCCCCTAAAATAACCTTGTGCCCCCCTGCAACTCCCTTTTGGGTCAAGACCCCCAATTTGAGAAACTCTGGTCTCCCCTGTGAAATCTGCATAGTACAGGGTAAAAGCACACAAAAGACCAGATTTCATTGGGGGTGGGAGATCAGATTTCATGGTCCATGATGTGTTTTTCATGGCCATGAATTTGGTAGGTCTGTAATTATATGCCTGACTTTCATGTACATTGGTCTCTCTAATTTCTGCAGATATATGGTTCATATACCGAGCCTTTGCGCCCACCTCCCGTTGGTCATTTTCCACCCTCCACCCCACCCCTTTGGTCATTTTCCATCCATGGTCTTACAAGGTTCATCGTACCATATAAAACTCTCAGGTTTCCTTTGGACATGTCCATATCAACGTAGCCTAGCTTCCCTCAACCTATTTCACATTCTAATTAGTAATCAAAAATATTATGGGTCATATTTTAATGGGCCTCACCTGATTTGTACCTATAAGTAATTGCAGGTGAAAAATTGCAGGCCCAGTTAGTTGTGAGTGCAGATGCTAGTGTCTAAAGGTCTAACTGTAGTAGGTGATTTGCCAGTTGAAAGTTTGTACAAATCAAGTCTTGTACATATGGGAATGTGACAAGATGAAGAGGTGTCATTCAGAGGTTGATAGGGAAGGATAAACTTACTTCTTATGGGAAGAGGAAGGATAAAAATTTCTGGCCCCATGAGGAGGAATTTGTAGAGTAGAAACTCCAGCTGTGACAAAATAGATTACTTCTAATGCAACGTATTAATTATTATTACATTATCAGTACAATAGTATCCTACCTATCCTAGGCATCATACATTATACATTCCTACCTTGAAAAGTTTGCAATCTAAAATGAAAAAAAAACAAAAACAAAGAAAACAAACAGAAAAAGGTTGAGAGGGATGCAAAAATATACAGCAGATTCTGCCACTCGTGCTTAGTACTCTCTTGCATGTAACTCCACAAGTAACTACTACTCATTTAACGCCACACCTATTCTGTTAATCTACATTTAAATGCATGGGACCATATGTGTAATAAGAAACTACTCAGTGTGAGTAAGGGTGCCAGAATGTTCTCTTATATTTGTATGCATGGAGAGGGGGCTGAGTCTGGCAACAAGTGTGCAGCCTAGACCCGGTGTCTGGGGGTCCGTTAGCAGGTTTCAGGGGGTCCGTCAAGCAGGACCAGTGTTAGACTTGCTGGGGCCCTGGGTGAAAAGCTGAAGTTCCACCATTTGGGGCAGAAGCCCAGGGCCCTGAGCCCCACCTTCCAGGGCTGAAGCCAAAGCCTGAGCAATTTAGCTTCATGGGGCCCGGGGCAATTCCCCTGCTTGCTACCAGTCCTGGATTTCATATGCAGGAAAACATTTGTTGTAACACAGGTGAGCCGTGGAGTTTTTTTATCCTGTTGAGGGAGCCTGAGAAGGAAGAAGGTTGAGAACCCCTGGCCTAGACAACTTATTTGTGTGCTTTATTGATTGGCTGCTTAGTTTGTGGTGGTTATGTTTAGCTAGAATGCTGGGTATTTTTTGTGAAATTAGATAAGTCAGTAAGTACCAGCAGCTACTGGAATCAGTGATTCTGACTTCTGTCACATGACAGAGGTAAAATCTTTTGTAAACCTGCTCCTTGTCATGGCCAAGAAATAAAGGTCAGTCTCCTTCTATCAGTGCTGTGTGTCACATCTGTATTATACACCAACCAATTGCTGTACTTGGAAACATCTTGGAAGGCAGCGATACAAACTCTCATATGGTGCCTAAGGACAAGATATCTCAGATTCTTTGCCTATCCCTAAAATATGTCTAACACACAGAAGGAATTAATCTTTGTGTCTTTAATAGCACTTACAGTACTGAAAATTAAGTTGCAGATTGAGGCCTACTGTATGGCAATAGCATGATGTCTTACTGCATTTTGAATTTATTTATTTATTTATTACAAGCATTATTTCACCTCCTGCTTTTGGAATCTGTCCCCTTTCAGAGCTCAAAGCAAGTAAAGCAAAGTGCTTTGTCAGCCATGATATATGCTAAAATCACAGGTGGGGAGGTGTGAAGAACTTTTATTCTTACCTTTATGATGTAAATGATTCTCTTGACTAAACCTTTTCATTTTATGCAAAATTAAAAATTCATAACCTGTGAAACCCATGAAGAGACTTTTCAGAAGAAAGAACACTGAATATTTGAAGTATACCCAATCCTGTTTGTGCTGTTCTACACAAACAGGGGGAAAAAACCTTTATAAAAATTCGTTGACCCTGCTTTTTGCCATCTGAATGGTCATGGTTGATTGGAAAAATCAATGAAGTGCTGGGAGAATTGCACCTCACTCTTGCAGACAAGCCACACAAAAATCCAACTTTTCACATGAGATGAAGATTGCCTTTGGTTCATTTACTCTCTTAAGACACATTAAAATCAAATCTATCACCCCATTTGGCCATCTGTCAATTCTCACTACACCGTAAATGGGTAGACTTTGTTCCTAGATCACCAGAATAGGAGGATGTTTTGTTGTTGTAATAAATGGTTTTAGACCTCAGAGACAGAAATAAATCAATGCAATTTATAAAGTGGGGGTGAAAATGTTAGCTGCAGTTTTCCAAACTACAGGGAATTATATATGGATGAGTTACAATAAATAAAGCTCAGCTTTAGCAGCTTACAAAAATAAATAATGAAGATGAAAGAAATTAATGTGCAGTCCTTTATTTTGAAACCTTTTAAAACATGGATTAAATACAAGAGTAAATTGCACATCAAAGGTACAGCTACTTTATTGTATGAACATTTAAAATGAAATTTATAAGATCCCATTTCTCTCTCTCTTTTAACCAGAGCTTAGGTTTCAAAGCACAAAATGGACTAACAACCTGAAGCACATTTTCTAGTGCTTTCCTGATAATTGTTTTGCTATTTATCATCAATAGAATTAATTGTCAACAGTGGGCTTGAGATTCAACTTTAAAATTCAATTTTTGAGAAATAGTTTATAAACACAGGTTTCAGAGAAGCAGCCGTGTTAGTCTGTATTCGCAAAAAGAAAAGGAGTACTTGTGGCACCTTAGAGACTAACCAATTTATTTGAGCATAAGCTTAAAATGAGCTGTAGCTCACGAAAGCTTATGCTCAAATAAATTTGTTAGTCTCTAAGGTGCCACAAGTCCTCCTTTTCTTTTTATAAACATAGCAGCTCTGAAAGAGAAGAGGCAATATTACTGGCAACTATACCTGAGTCTTGTTGTGAATGAGTCTCCAAGATCCTGTGTTGTCTGCCCAATTAATAAACTGCTTCTCCAGATCCAGCTTGCACAGAGGTTCATGACAAAGTGAGGCCGCCTTCTCTGATGGCTATCTATGGTTTTGATCAACTCTTAACCCACTAGCACCCATCCTAAGAGATGTTAGTTCTCTTAACTATCTTCAGGATTGTTCAGTCAACTACAAAGGACATTAGAATGATGAACTAGAAAGAATGTGAAAATGCAAAGACTAAACAACTGGTCCAAAGTTGTTGTCCAAAACATCAATTTCATAGCTTCACAGGCAACACCTGTTATTAAAGCAAATTTATAAACTATAAGGGCCAGATTTTCAAAACTGGCTACCAAAATTGCATGCACAAAATTGTATTTATAACATTGCATGTGCAAAACTCACTTTAAAAAAGTATACATTTTTGAAGAGCTGGACAAGATTTTACATAACTACACGTCCAACCACCCGACCCAGACTGCTCTTCCACCTCCACAAAGATAACCTGCAAGACTCAAGGAAGATGAGCACAAGGAGGCCAGTAAAGAGATCTTCCTGGAAAGCCATGATCTGTTTGGACACAGGACCCTGATGCTGGACAGGTAGAAGACAAGCCCAATTCCTGCCCTGCAGCAACCAACCCCAAATCCCAGGCAGTAACCCAGGCCATGACTGAAGCTGATCCTATGGAATGCTTAGGACATTAGATGCTTATTTCAGGTAGCGTTCTAGGAGCTGTGTTTTTCCTGCCCTGGTCTCTCTCTGTCCCGGAGAGAATATAGTTATAGCTATGTAATTCTCTTCTTTCCCCGCTCTGAGTGTCAAGCAAGCTTCCTGTTATTCACGAGAGTTGCTTGTTGGGGATGCTCCAAAAAGTTAATTGGATTAACTAAAGGTATGAATTTAAAGTGGATTTATTAAACCATTGTGGATACTCTCATTCAGCATGAAAGTGGCCTTAATTTGGTTTAACTTAATTCACTTTCAGAGTGAATTCCAAAGGTAGGCAGATTTCACCCACTGATCTAAGACCAGGGAGAGTCTCACAGACCGATGCAAGAGCATGTGAAAACCTGTTGCCCATTCACCTGTATACAATGAAATAGCCTAGAGTTGCTTTAAGTGACTCAACCACTCAATTATTGTAATTTTGGGGGAAGTGGGAGAAAAATGTTTTTCTTTTCAATTTCCCCTGGCTGTGTCCTTTTTTTTCAGCCACAGTAACAACTCTTGTGTTGTGTGTGCTCTGAGCATATGCACACAGGAATGGCAACATGTGTAGGGACATTCTAGCAGCCTCATTACAATGTTCACAGGGTCAGCTGTCAGGGTCAGCATAACATCACCTCTCTTTTTGTTAAACTTCCTCATTTTAAAATCAGAATATTTTATACTAGTTACATTTTTTGTTTCTTGCTTTCTACACATTGAAGGGGAGAGCTATGCTCAGACCCCTTTTGTCAACTGCAGCATACACTGGACAGAATGACTAGGTCCCAAATGAACTGTAAGACATCACTAGGTTTACCTCTCTCCCTTTCTGTGTAAGTGTATGTAATGCACACACCATTTTCAGGATTCATCTACAGTAAATTTGTGTTCTTGTCCCCAGAGGAGGATTAAGGTTTACTGGGGCCCTGGGCACAAAGAACATTTGGGCCCTCCATGCCATGGGTCCCCACCCACTGCTCCTCCTCTTCCCCCCAAGACCCTGCCCCTGGCCAAGCTGGAGCTGGGCAGTGGTCAAAGCTGCCCTGGGAGCTTGGCCACTGTGGGGAGCCCTGGACCCTCCACTTGCCCTGGGTGGCATGCCTTGGAGAGCAGGGCAGCCCAGGGCAGGTGGAGGGTCCAAGGTGCCCCACAGCAGCCTAGGGTGACCATACATCCTATTTTGGCCAGGACTGTCCCCTTTTTAAGCCCTGCCCTGGACATCCCAACTTTGGCAAGAGGAAATGGGACAAATGCCTAGTTTCACCAAAAAGAGGTTGAGGGGGGCAAGCAGCAGGGCTTAGGCCAGCTTCACGCGGGGGGAAGAAGGGGGCTCAGGCCAGCTTTGCTGGGGCGGGAGAGGGGGGTGGAAGTATGGTCACCCTATCACAGCCTGGCTCCAGCTTCTGGCCTAGCCAGAAGGTCCAGCCTTAGGGGGAAGAGGAGGGACAGGGTGGCAGGGTCCCAGTGGGGAGGGGAGAAGAGCAGGGGGTGGGGCCACAGTTCTGTCACTGGTGGCCCCCTATTTTTTATACATGTTCTGGCATGCCTGTGGGGCCCCCCCAAATTGGCCAGGCCCCTGGGTACAGGCCCCATGCATTAATTCACCAATGCTTGTCCTACAGCTCACTTGCTCTCACCTATGTGGCAATCCACAGGTTTAGCTACTTTTATATGTGCTTACAATGCATTTCTAAAATTCTGGATACTCTGTAGTTGGACCCAATAATACACTAGGATTTTTCAATATTTGAAAAATAATTAAAACTTTAACTTGGGTAGCAAATTTAGCTCATATGGATAGTAGGTATTGACATGGTAAAGGTTAATGACCCAGTGATTAAAGGCAAAATAGACAGTTAAAATTACTACAAATCATTCCTCTGGATCACAGAACAATCTCAAGGACAATCCATACATGGTCTGCAATCTCCTAATGTAAAGGTTTCCTGATAACAGTAACGTGGAATGGCACCATATCATTAAAACAAAGATCACACTGAAGGCTTTATCCAGGCTCCAAGGAACTGAAACAAGCTTAAAATCCAAAATTATTCTTTATATATAAACACCTGTTGTCAGATTACATTAGAAACAAACTAAAGATAGAAGAACAGGAGTACTTGTGGCACCTTAGAGATTAACAAATTTATTTGAGTATAAGCTTTCGTGGGCTACAGCCCACTTCATCGGATGCATACAGTGGAAAATACAGTAGGACGATTTTATATACACAGAGAACATGAAACAATGGGTATTACCATACACACTATAACGAGAGTGATCAGTTAAGGCGAGCTATTACCAGCAGGAGAGAGAAAAAAAAACCTTTTGTAGTAATAATCAAGATGGGCCATTTCCAGCAGTTGACAAGAATGTGTGAGGAACAGTGGGGGGTTAGGGAGGGGGAATAAACATGGGGAAATAGTTTTACTTTGTGTAATGACCCATCCACTCCCAGTCTTTATTCAAGCCTAATTTAATGGTGTCCAGTTTGCAAATTAATTCCAATTCAGCAGTCTCTCATTGGAGTCTCTGAAGGTTTTTTGTTGTAATATTGTGACTTTTAGGTCTGTAATCAAGTGACTAGAGAGATTGAAGTGTTCTCCAACTGGTTTTTGAAGGTTATAATTCTTGACGTCTGATTTGTGTCCATTTATATCAATGTGCCATCCTGTGCCAGCAATGCCCCTCTGCCATGTACATTGGCCAAACCGGACAGTCTCTACATAAAAGAATAAATGGACACAAATCAGACAAAAATTTCAGTTTTGCAGATATTGCATTTTCCATCAAAACAAACACAGATGAGAAAAGGAAGAGCCAGCTCTTCTCAGCATCCGGCTCAGGAGCTGTGCGTGCACAAGGGTAGATCAACAATAGCAGTGGCAGACAACAATAGGGGCTATGCCAGCAACGCCACAGAGTCATTGTTTTTCAGACAGACAGTGTTAAGGGAGTGGCAGCCCACTTCCCACTCCCACCTTGTTAAGACTAAGGTAGCAGCTTTCATTTCTCCCTTCAGTTACTTGGCAAGTTGGCATTACAGCTGATAAGTGAATCAAGTACTCTAGATGAAATGAGAATTGACTCTGCTGCACACTTGTTAGTGTTTGGGTTTTACTGCTTGGATTCCTTTGTTGATGAAGTGAAGTATTGCATACTATTAAATTATCATTTCATGCTACTTATGATAATGTGCTGATATTATTACTTTCATTTATAACTGATCAACATGCATTGTTCATAGTGTGTTAGTGTCTTTTTTAAGGAAAGTGGAGAAATGTGAGATTTCAATTGGAAAGAGTTTGTTGTGTTCCTATATAGATTTTGAGCGTGCAAAGAGGAAAAGGAAAATAACAAAGAAAGAGAACTTGTGTGAAAAGATGTGAGCGGGGATAATGTTTGTGCTAGTAACTGATTTTATGTCTCTGTGATTATGGCATTGAATGGACTATGCTGAATACTCCTACAGTTAATAATCCTTTTACCTGCTCTTTAAGACACCTGGCTACTGAGTGTACTACTAAGTAGCACAGTGTGGAGCCATTTAATGAGGTTGTGTAATTCTATTATCTATCCCTACTGTTTATTCACCACCTGCCATATTTTTCTCCTCCTTTACAGGTTATGTTAACAAAATTAATCCCCTGGGTCTGATAATCCTGTCAGCTGTACACGTGTGACATGCATGTGATGGGATGCGGAGATCCTTTTACTGCAGTTTATATCTGTCATTCTTTGCTTGCCAGGTGACACAATAGCCAAGCACTGTATACAAATTACAGCATATGGATACCCATAAAATTACCTCTTCCCAATGTAATACTTCATTTGCTACCTGTGCAAATGAGCTCCATGACCTACATATATATGAATGTGTTATGTTGTTAACACTGACTCTTTCTGTAGGAGAAAGTCTGGAGGAATCGGAGTGTTGTGTAGATGATGGTAGTGTGCTACTATAATCATAGAGCAAATAACTGACTTCTCAGGGCCTGTGTGCCTATAGACCAGAAGGTGGAGAGGATATTGTTGCTGGGAAGGAAAAAAAAAATAGAACTGAAAACACACCATATGAATTGATTAATATTGGGTAATAATACCACTTCCTTTTGAAAGAACCTATCATGCTTTGAGTCCAGTCGGGACTAGAAAGTAGGGCTGGATGATATTGTCAAGAATGGTGTGAAACTGCGTGAAAAAACATTTTCCTGTGACATTTAAAGGGCCCCAAGTTCTCCATATTTTTTCACAAGTTAGCTCATAGCTTGACATTTTGTAATTTTGCCGATTTGGAATTTCACATGGAAGTTATCAGGGCAGCCATCATTGACAAATTTGGTTTGCAGAGTAATAGCTAGGACGGATACAGCAACACATAATAACTCCCAAAAGCATTGTTGTTATAATACAGATATAGACACACAGGCAGACAGATACAGAGAAGGTCAGGTGGGGCAGTCTGATATCACCGTCAGAACTGGCATGGAGATCTGTACCAGCTCCTGAACACGTTAGTCAAGAAGATGGAATTTGGGGTATTTGGAACACGCAAGTGAATGTGAGGCTAAGGATATCATGTTTGTTGTTGTTGGTATTCTCATGGCATGGCATTAATTATATTAAGCCAGCCTGTTTCCCACCAGATCTCTACACAAGATCCAAAACATTTAAGGATTCATACAACCTGTTCATAGCGAATTAAGTAAAGAACAAAAAAAGCCCAGAACTGATGTTGCCAAGTTACATGTAAAAAGCATACCCCATGTGTTGCAGTGGCATTAGGTGTCAGACAGATCCATCAGATTTTGGCCAGTTTTCTGCAACCTTATTGCAATTTAAATAGTAAACAAGATAACTGTTAACAGTGGCTTGGCATCAGTGAAAAGGAGGTGGTGACAGACGACCAAAGCTTTCACTTGCCCTTCCTTTTGGTACTCAAATCCAGAGCAACCTACCTGTCCAAAGGCCCCACTTACACCTACAGCTCTGATGGACTGCACCATTCCAAGGCCTAGCCAGTACCTACAGTCTCATGCAGGCTACTCCCCAGGGAAACTCCCGCCTGGCATTATAAATCCACTCCATCCATTAACTTCCAAGGAAGGGTAAATGGATATTTGTGATGACACATGGTGGAGCTGAATGAGGCCTGCTTTTGCCTTACATGGCATTTTATGAGTGATATCGTGGAGAAGGTCAGAAATATCTGTTATTTTTTATATATATATAATCTGTTTCTCAGTTTGCCTGGTTGGTATTGCCCTGCCTGACTGCACAGAGTCAAATCAAAGGCAGCTGTTGGGGAGAAACCAACAGGAAATGAAACAATGGTAAAGATAAGGTATGGTCCAGAGAATACCAGATATCCTTGAGAAAACAATGGAGAAGCTATTGCTTGGGGAATAGCCCCAGCCTGTCTCCAGCCAGGCTAGCAAGGTTTACTCTTCCCAGGTGTGAGCCTAGGATCAAAAGGGACTATAAACCATTAAAGGATCCCAAGCCTAGAAAGGAAGTGGTGTAGACTGAGTTATTAACAGCAACCAGATACAAGTTGTGACAGAGAAGGCTTCAGAGCAGTCTACTTCTCTCAGTGCAGAGATGGAGGTAACTGGGTGAATGGAATTTACCAAATCTGGCAAGGATAGGTTAAGGTTTAGGAAAGGGAAATAGGTGTATGGGCCTTTATTGTAACCCTTGTCTCTGATAGCGATGTAGCTGTGGGTGAGTGAAGAAACAGGGCCTTGTTTTGACACTATCGACCCTTCTTGAGTTACTTTAATCAGCCACTGACACAGGCTTCCAAAGAAAAAGGGATTAGAGGTGCCAAACACAGCTGGGTCCTGTTGTGTTCACATGGTTGGGCACCTGGTGGGCTGCCACCCAGAGCAGCTGGTCATGGGGTTCCATTTTTGAGAGACGTAAAGGAAGCTAAGTCTATCACCTGAAGGGTGAACTTGAGAGGGACTAAAAGGGGTCTAAAACACAGCTTGCACTGTAGCCACTCACCAGTCCCAGTGCCTTTTAGAGGTTACATCTTTTGTGGGAGGGAGACAAATCCAGCACCACTTTAAATCAGGTTTCAGAGTAGCAGCCATGTTAGTCTGTATCTGCAAAAAGAAAAGGAGGACTTGTGGCACCTTAGAGACTAATACATTTATTTGAGCAGAAGCTTTTGTGAGCCACAACTCACTTCATCGGGTGCATGTGGTGGAAAATACAATGGGGAGATTTTATATACACAGAGAACATGAAACAATGGGTGTTACCGTATAGCCTGTAACAAGAGTGATCACGTAAGGTGAGATACTACCAGCAGGAGATGCGGGGGGTGGGGGGGAGGAAAGAAACCTGTTGTAGTGATAATCAAGGTGGGCCATTTCCAGCAGTTGACAAGAACGTGTGAGGAACAGTGTGTGTGTGGGGGGGAAATAAACGTGGAGAAATAGCACAAAAACAAATCCACACAGACACACCCCTAGAACCCCGACCAGGGGTATTCTTCTATCTGCTACCCAAGATCCATAAACCTGGAAATCCTGGTTGCCCCATCATCTCAGGCATTGGCCCTCTGACAGCAGGATTGTCTGGCTATGTAGACTCCCTCCTCAGGCCCCATGCTACCAGCACTCCCAGCTATCTTCGAGACATCACTGACTTCCTGAGGAAACTACAATCCATCGGTGATCTTCCTGAAAACACCATCCTAGCCACTATGGATGTAGAAGCCCTCTACACCAACATTCCACAGAAAGATGAACTACAAGCCATCAGAAACAGTATCCCCGATAATGTCATGGCAAACCTGGTGGCTGAACTTTGTGTCTTTGTCCTCACCCATAACTATTTCACATTTGGGGACAATGTATACCTTCAAATCAGCAGGACTGCTATGGGTACCCGCATGGCCCCACAGTATGCCAACATTTTTATGGCTGACTTAGAACAACGCTTCCTCAGCTCTTGTTCCCTAATGCCCCTACTCTGCTTGCGCTACGTTGATGACATCTTCATCATCTGGACCCATGGAAAAGAAGCCCTTGAGGAATTCCACCATGATTTCAACAATTTCCATCCCACCATCAACCTCAGCCTGGACCAGTCCACATAAGAGATCCACTTCCTGGACACTACGGTGCTAATAAGCGATGGTCACATAAACACCACCCTATACCAGAAACCTACTGACCACTATGCCTACCTACATTCCTCCAGCTTTCATCCAGACCACACCACACGATCCATTGTCTACAGCCAAGCTCTACGATACAACCGCATTTGCTCCAACCCCTCAGACAGAGGCAAACACCAATAAGATCTCTATCAAGCATTCTTACAACTACAGTACCCACCTGCTGAAGTGAAGAAACAGATTTACAGAGCCAGAAGAGTACCCAGAAGTTACCTACTACAGGACAGGCCCAACAGAGAAAATAACAGAACGCCACTAGCCATCACCTTCAGCCCCCAACTAAAACCTCTCCAACGCATCATCAGGATCTACAACCTATCCTGAAGGATGACCCATCACTCTCACAGATCTTGGGAGACAGGCCAGCCCTTGCTTACAGACAGCCCCCCCAACCTGAAGCAAATACTCACCAGCAACCACACACCTCACAACAAAAACACTAACCCCGGAACCTATCCTTGCAACAAAGCCCGTTGCCAACTGTGTCCACATATCTATTCAGGGGACACAATCGTAGGGCCTAATCACATCAGCCACACTATCAGAGGCTCGTTCACCTGCACATCTACCAATGTGATATATGCCATCATGTGCCAGCAATGCCCCTCTACCATGTACATTGGCCAAACCGGACAGTCTCTACGAAAAAGAATAAATGGACACAAATCAGACATCAAGAATTATAACATTCAAAAACCAGTCGGAGAACACTTCAATCTCCCTGGTCACTTGATTACAGACCTAAAAGTGGCAATTCTTCAACAAAAAAAACTTCAAAAACAGACTCCAACGAGAGATTGCTGAATTGGAATTCATTTGCAAACTGGATACAATTAACTTAGGCTTGAATAAAGACTGGGAGTGGATGTGTCATTACACAAAGTAAAACTATTTCCCCATGTTTATTCCCCCCCCCACTGTTCCTCACGTTCTTGCCCACCTTGATTATCACTACAAAAGGTTTCCCCTCCCCCCACTCTCCTGCTGGTAATAGGTCACCTTACCTGATCACTCTTGTTACAGCGTGTATGGTAACACCCATTGTATCATGTTCTCTCTGTATATAAAATCTCCCCACTGTATTTTCCACTACATGCATCCGATGAAGTGAGCTGTAGCTCACGAAAGCTTCTGCTCAAATAAATTTGTTAGTTGCTAAGGTGCCACAAGTACTCCTTTTCTTTTCACTTTAAATCAGTTTCACCCTAGTATGCTAGGGTAATACAGCCTCTCTGTAGCCAAACTGCATGTAAAGCCCTCTGCGAAGCCGTCTCAGCATGATCAGAACACATACCAATTGAGGAATGAGAAGTGATCCTTATACTGTATAATCTGGAAACTATCCCAATGTATGAAAGGCCCCTCCAGACTATGCATCCACCGTAAAACTTTATATTCAAACTTTAACAGAAGGGGATGATCCCCAGTTCAGTCAGGTGCTGAAGCATGTGCATAATTTTTAGCCTGTGGGTAGCCCCATTGGCTTCAATGGGCTTCTCATGAACTAAAAGTTAGGTACATATTTAAGCAGAATGCTGAATCTGGCCTTAGTGGTCTCTTTCAGTAGCTCTTCATTCAACAGTAACTTTCCTTAGGGTAATAAGGCACCAGCTCTAATGCATTCAGAAGAGAGAGTTCTTTCTACTCCTTGGCCAGAAAGATGAATGATACAAAGGAGAGGAAAATCAGGGGAGATAGACTGAGTCAGAGATCATGAGGCCCCCTGAGGAAAAAAAAAGACTTCTCTCCTTTCAGAAAAGGTGAACTTTCAGAAAATTGGGCTAAGCAAAGAGCATTCATGTTTCCTTTAAACTGAAGACACACTTATCACATCCCTCTTGTTTAAATTAAGTAAAAATCTGAGCTATCCACAGTCCAAATAAGGGAAACATATGGCCCTTCCTTGGTAATTTAAAGGGTAATTTGGTTAAGGAACTGAAATAGGCTGGTGCACTAGGTGAAATAGGGCAAAACGGAAGGGAATACACCAATTTGGACATATACAGATTCCTTTCTTTTTTTAAGGACAAAGTGAGAGTCCATTTTTTATCTGAGAATTAAAATCTTCCCATGAGAAAAGCTAGGGAATATAGTATATTAGTTAAGAGTTAAAAATTATGGATCATGACCTTTGAACACTCCCCAAAGCTGCACAACTAGTGATGAGGTGGTGTGAAAAGCTATTTTTCTTATAATGAGATACCAAGCAGATTTATCTTTTTAAAATCTGGCATTTAAAAATATATTTACTTCTGTTATGTTTATGTTATGTTGTGTTTATTATAATCTTGACATACAATTGTAAAAGTCTTCTTATAAATTTTATTTAAGGAAGTTTTAGCCAATGATTTACTATATGTAAATTTTCTTCTCCTCCACTGTGCAACTGAGTAGCGTCATATGAAAAAATTAGGGAAAATGGACACCCTGATGACTTTTTTTCCACAGGACATCTGCTCACCTTAGACAATTGGCTGCAAAAGATCTGGATAAGACCATCTGGATAAGATCAGATTGAGGGGGATGGGAGAGAGAACTAAGAAAGATGGATTTGGGAATATTTCTTTTTACTTTAATGAAACAAAAAAGGGAAAGAAAAAGGAAATTACAAATATCTGTAGGAGAAAATTTATAAATTTTTATTAGTTTTAATGACTGCATAATTCAGTTCCAGATTTTTTTTTAAAAAGATAGCTTAAATTATTAAATAACAAAATATGTGATTCAAAGCAGCAATTGCACTCTTTTTACTGTCATGACCTCTCCCGTGGGTTAGTGTCGGGTTCTCAAACTAAATTTCTTTATACTTTAAACACTTTAATGAAATGTTATATAGATGGCATTAGATTACAGGATGCCTTTTTATGTTTATATCAAGATGAATACAGAAATGTACTGTATTCATGAGAGAATGACCTTCAAACTTCAATGGAAGGTCTTCTCCATTTTATACCATCCTACTCAATTTTAATTTTTTTCCATGCTGTATACAAATATGAAATTCATCTCATCATCTCTAACAAATATATTATCAATCAGAGGAGATGCAAAACCATCAATGTTTGTATTAGGTTGCTAGCACAGGCAATCTCCCCTAATGACTTAATAATGTCACAGTGAAACATGCATATGCTCAAGTATTTGCACTTGTGTTTCTGATATTTGTCTTTACTTGCCTATGAACCCAATCCTGCAAACACACATGCATTTAACTTTGAGAATGAGTAATTCCATTGATTTCAGTGGATCCATTCACATGCTCAAAGCTAAGTAGGTGCATAAGGTTTGCAGGACCAGGGCCTAAATCTGTATGACAAAAAGCAATTAACTACATTTTTTAAATAGAAGAGGAAAGGGTATTCTGGAGGGGCAGAAGGTAGATCAATACTGAAATTAAAAATCCCGATAAAACCTTGGAACAAACAAACTTTTGAAGTTCTTACCTTAGAGGTTACACACCAAAGATAGAGAATTGCTAGGGAATTACCCATAGCCAAGTTTGATGATGGCATTGCCCACCTATGTGAGGTGGCAGATAGAACTTTTTGTGGTTGACAAGTATGATGAGCTGATTTTCCTGATTAAATTATTTATTGTATGAAAAAAAAAAAACAGAAAAAAGGTATAAAAATGTAAGAAATAATAGGTCAATTTCATTGTTACTATAAATACATTGAGTATATGAGTTACACCGCAGATGGATTTGGTTTATTATTTATTACTGACATTTAAAAAAAAAAAAAAAAAGAAGAAGCAAGAGATGTGACAGTGGTGACAAAGGCTACTCAGCTTCAACATGTGCGCATGTGTATTGCAAATGTAGTTTTAGCTGCTCATACCCAATACACAATCCATTTTGTAAAAGACCAAGCAAGACATTTTTTAAACAAAAAAAGCTTAAGCAAATCTAGATTGTTATATGCACTACACATGATCACATGGGCAAATACAGCACAGACAGTGAAATGCCTGCTAGCGAAAGCCAAGCAGCGTGGAGATACCAGAAGATGCCAATCGACAAGCTACAGCTATAGCTAAGTAGTGTTCTAGGCTAGTATTACAGCCAATGAGGCTGATAACAATTGTGTTCAGGCTGCAGAAATCCTCTGTATCCTGGGCCAATTTCACAGGTGGCATGTAAGGTAATGTACATTAGACCTTCTTACACTAAATCTGACTCCCTTTCAATATATAATTTGGGGGAATTTATACAGCAAAGAATCAGAAAAAAGTGTCAGCTAAGAAGCCCCCTTACACAGGCTCTAGACAAGGGGCCAGAATTTTATCTTTGCTATGCAAAACACAATCTTTAGTCGGAGTTTTGTCTCCTTTTCTTCCACAGAGATTGGATCATTTCTGTGGGCTACAAACTGCATAGGAAGTGTTGTATACAGAGCTAACAAGAAGTTGGTAGGATGCAATAAACTTATATAGTGCAATAAGATTAAGTGAGAGAAGAAAAACAAAACTCCTCCAGACAAATACTGGGTCCTTGAGTGTTCCATAGCTCTTTTGACCAGTGTAATCTTTCCATTGGATAACTAGGCATGATGGTAGGAAATATCAGATATGTTTTCAAGTACCCCATTTGTGGAGCACAGTTTCACACTAAACTGGGCTTGAGTTGGATGTGTAGGGTCACATTTACTCTTCCAGATCTTCCATGCAACAGATTAGATTGATAAAGAAACTTAGTTGTTGTGGTGCTCAGCATCACCACCACTAACTTTTAGGTGCCTAGAAAAATCACTACGTTTCACAATGCCTAAGTTAGGCAGCTCCTTCAGAACGGGAGAGCTGGGTGCCTTAGAATGGGATTCCCAAAAACCAGTTCACTAGGAGACTCCGTGCCTAAGATAGCCTGTGGGAAGTGCCACGCTGTGGGGTGCATACTAAATCCTGCCCCTCTCTTGGAGATAGGTGCCCAATACTGGGTGGCAGGGAGAGGTATGCCTCTGCTTGGGATTCTCAGCTACAAACCCTCTCTGGGCATTGAGTGTGTAAGTGGTGACCTGGCACTGGTGGAGAATTGTCCTAACCTGCACTAGTCAGATGCACTTTCCTGTAATTCTTTCCATTATATCGCAATGGTCATGAACACTTTCCTCTGACTGCTTTCACAACAATGTACCAGCCCTTTTCAGTACCCCTGAAGATGAGAAGCAATGTGCCAGGATTGCCTTTGCAGCAAATCTATGGGCTCATTGCTGGTTAGTAGATAGCTTTCACCAGCTCCATTTCAGGCTGTAGTCACCTCCTCTGGTTGTCATGGAAGCTGCCAAAAAGGATCAGACTTTGTAACAGCACTGACTCTTCCCTACATCCTTATTTGATCATGCAGCATTGCAGCACTGAGACCTTGGCACATTGCTTGAAGACCATGATTCATGGAGATAGAAAGATGTAACTAGTATCACTTAACTGCAGTGCTTTTTGGGGGGGCATCTTTTCTCCCGGGTGAGCAGTTTGTCATTAAAAGGGATAACTAGGCTCTTGTTATTTATACATTGTTTTCCCTTGCTTAGGGAGATGATTCTGCATCTATAAAGGATTTTAAAATAACCCCTTCCTTTAAATTATCTGCCACCACAAAGGGAGAATGAAAAAGCCATGTAGAGCATAGACCTTTTGCTGGTTTCCCTGCTTTTTAAGTTCAAGCAATAGTCTTTCCTAGCCCCATTATTGTTTTAAAGGCTTTTCAAGATATTTTGTCTGGAAACCAAAATGAAATCAAAACAGCTATATGATATATTTTAAACTAATGGAGCATCCCCAGGAAGATTGCTCCAGATAGACTCCCCATAGAGGCAGCAACAGGAGTTGGAAGAATTTTTGTCCCTCAGATGAGTTTCAGTGGTTCTCAAACTTTTGTACTGGCAACCCCTTTCACATAGCAAGTCTCTGAGTGCGACTTTATAAATTAAAAACACATTTTTATATATTTAACACCATTATAAACGCTGGAGGCAAAGCAGGGTTTGGGGTGGAGGCTGACAGCTCATGACCCCCCATGTAATAACTTTGCGACCCCATGAGGGGTCCCGACCCCCAGTGTGAGAACCCCTGGTTTACATGATAGATGATTCCATAACAAACTGAAGAGGGAAGCTTTTGCCCAATTTACTGGATGTTTGCTCCATGCACAGCAGCAAGAGACATAGCTATACTGCAAGGGAAAATGGCAGACAACCGGCTTTTGCCAATCCTGTTTCAACCAATATAGGTTTTACACATTGAGTAGTACTTCACTCCAGAAGCATCCCTACTGTTGTTCCAAAATTGCAGCGAAGGCCTGGTGTTGTCACTTATTTTGACCAGTTCCTCAGGGTACAGGATGTTGATGGGGGCTCTGTATCCAGCAGTGTTTCCCTAATCTCTCCACATTTACATTTGGGGTCACTTCTCAGCAGCTTCTGCTTGGTCATATTGTCATCAGTCTTTGTCACCCCAGCTTGTGCTCAATTCGAAGTACCCCAGTATTTCTGTTTGGAGGTCAGTGCCTGGGAGGAGTTGTTCTGAAGGAGACAGATTCTCTGGGATCATCAGCACTTCCACAGAGGTATTTTGGGGCAAGGGATTTACAGAGGCAAAGATCTTTCTGGAATTCAGCCTCTTGGATAGTGGAATATGTCCATACAGTGAGTATCTTGGATCACAGACCTGGTTTTATCTCTTCTTTCTGCTAAAGGCATCCAGCCTGAGTGATGGTGGTGCAATTCTTGTGAGGTGGTACAGCAGGAGAGTGGGGGTTAGTTTCAAAGCTGCTGTAATGATCCTACTGAATTAAGTTTAGTATCAATTTTGTTTGCATGACTTGACTGACTGCATTGGGGCACAGTACACCACAACTGAATGACACAAAGTGAGACTGGTTGCTCAGAGTCATAGGCACGGGAACTAGGGGTGCAGGAGGTGTTGTGGTTCCCCCAGGTTTTATGTAGGGCTGTGCTGCCAGCCCCATGCCCAGGATCCCAGCTGCTGGCCCTGAGCCTGAGGCTCCACTCTTGGCCCCTCACTCGCCCCAAGCTGTGGCCCCAGCCTTGGCCCCCTTACTCCTGTCCAGGTCCCCCCATCCAGGAGATATGTCCCTGCTCCCAGCCCCAGCTCGGGGTGTGTGCTGACAGGGGTACAGGGGCTGGCTGTCAGCACCCCCCACTATTAAAAGTGTTCCAGCACCACTGCTCAGTGTTTGGGGGTCAGGTCCTCATTTTGTACTGGTCAATTTCTGGAGTACACAGGTCCTGGAGTTCACATTCTTTTTCAGCTTCTTGGTGTGCTCTTAGTATGTTAGCATGCAGTCTAGTGTGACCCCAAGTTATACCAGATGTTCATAGTGCTCATGGATTTGGTCTGGCAGTGTTTCAGATGGAAGGCACATATTTGTGTCTTGCTAGGATTGGCATTGATGGACAGTGTATAATAATATTCTCTAAGTACATTCAGGGAGCCAGTTAGAACTTGCTCAATATCCTCAAATCTTTTTGATTGGCTGGTGTCAAGGTTCCTTCCCCACTCTGAACTCTAGGGTGCAGATGTGGGGACCTGCATGAAAAACCTCCTAAGCTTACTTTTACTAACTTAGGTTAAAACTTCCCCAAGGTACAAACTATTTTACCTTTTGTCCCTGGACTTTATTGCTGCCACCACCAAGCGTCTAACAAAATATAACCGGGAAAGAGCCCGCTTGGAAACGTCTTTCCCCCGAAGCCCTACACCGCCTTTCCTGGGAAAGGGTTGATAAAAAGCCTCACCAATTTGCATAGGTGAACATAGACGCAAACCCTTGGATCTTAAGAACAATGAAAAAGCAATCAGGTTCTTAAAAGAAGAATTTTAATTGAAGAAAAAGTAAAAGAATCACCTCTGTAAAATCAGGATGGTAAATACTTTACAGGGTAATCAGATTCAAAACATAGAGAATCCCTCCAGGCAAAACCTTAAGTTACAAAAAGACACAAAAACAGGAATATACATTCCATTCAGCACAGCTTATTTTATCAGCCATTTAAACAAAACAGAATCTAACGCATATCTAACTAGATTGCTTATTAGCCCTTTACAGGAGTTCTGACCTGCATTCTTGCTCTGGTCCCGGCAAAAGACAACACACAGACAGAGAGAACCCTTTGTTTCCCCCCTCCCAGCTTTGAAAGTATCCTGTCTCCTCATTGGTCATTTTGGTCAGGTGCCAGCGAGGTTATCTTTAGCTTCTTAACCCTTTACAGGTGAAAGGGTTTTTCCTCTGGCCAGGAGGGATTTAAAGGTGGTTAGCCTTCCCTTTATATTTATGACAGCTGGTGATATAAATACATCTGCATAAATTAATCTTCACTCTTTGGGGAATTCTGGTTAGCCATTTGTGTAGACATTAAACAGCTATATCAGTGAGAGGATTTAAAAATCAATAGATGATTTTCAACAGGGGTCAGCAATCAAAACTCTACAGAAGTCAAAGAAGCTGCATCTAGTTTTGTCAGCAGGGAACTGGTCTATGGAATTATATACAGCTAAGTGACCTTATCATAAATATATCTAGAACCTGGGGACTTTAGCTTAAAATCTGGTGGCATGGTATGACCCCAGTGAAATCAACAACAGTTTTGCCCAATCGTCAATGGCAAGATATGGGTCTTAGAATTTACCTTCCCCTGATAAAAGTGCCCCTATGACCCACTCATGGAAACTCCCCTCAGAAGTTATGAGGTAACTCATCTCAAGGAGACGATGCCACATATTCGTATCTCAATCAGATACATTTCACACAGATAAGCTATATATTCTCTTCGTATTGCGTGCACAACACATACAGTACTATAACCAAAAATCCACATTCCAGCAGACACCAAACTTGAATATGTCTGCTAAAGTTGCAACATACTCAATTTATTTTATGCACTATAATGTAGTCTGTGAACACCAGTTTTCCTGTGTCATTAATTCTAAAAGAAACAGGCATCCCAAACAATGCTGACACAATTGGTTATGGATTGATGGTAACTAAATTACTGTCTCCACATTTTAAAAGTGACTATAACACTAAAATTATCTTATTTAGTTTGATTACATGAGTTATTTTCCACAGTATTTAAACTACTAAACACAGATTCTCAAATGGTTGCCAAAAAAAGCTCACATTATTAAATGGGTGGTGGGGGAAAGCATGGATTTAATTTATAATCAGAATAGCAGGTAGGTTTTTTATTTAACAGTGATATTAGGCAAAGTGGCTTAGCAATAAATATATATGAGCATAGTTTCTGTGTAAGACAAGTAATAAATTGTACGAATGAGTTTAATTAGAAACAATGGGCACTATAGAGTTAGTGTATAAAACAAAGAAGACAGGCATATTTAGGGAAAATGGAGGGGAGGGAAGACATAGTTGTCCCTTCTCCCATAAAAAAAATTCTGTCCCCAGGCTGAAATTCAAGCTACTGTACAATATGGTATCTTGAGATACATTAATTAGCCTAGTGGTTAGACTCAGAGGACTGGGAGTGAGGAATCCTCGATTTTATTCCCATTTTTGACCCAGATCACTTAAGCCCATATCCTCAAAGGGACTTTGCAATGCTGAGCCTCACAATGTCTCACTTTTAGCTTCCCAGAAAAATCCTAGGAACAGCAACGTGATCAAGAAAGTCTGAGTTAGGCTCTTAACCATGGGAAGAGAGAAGTACCTTAGAATGTGATCAACAAAAGCCAGAAGATTAGGTGGCAAGCTGCCTAAACTAGCCAATGGGAAATTCTGATGTGGGGTGTGTGTCCTAAGCCCCTCCCTTCTCAGAGATTGGTGCCTAAATCAGAGCTTCAGGGAGTCACCTAGCTGTGGTATAGAACCACAATGGGAAACCATCTCCTGGAGTCCGGCAGCTTACATGCCTAAATAGAATCTTGTGAAAATGAGTTAAGTGCCTGCCTCACTCCACACAAAATGGCTGGAGGGGGTGATGGTGCCCCCTTACAACTTTTCACCCAGTGGTTAGTGCACTCACCGGGAGGTGGGAGACATAGGAGAGGGGGGAATTGAAACCAGGTCTCCCACCTCTCAGGTGAGCGTGCTACCTGCTGAGCTAACATTTATAAAGCGGGGGACCCCACCACCACCTCCTTCTCCTCCAGTCAGATTTTGTATGGGCTGCAATCCTGTAAGTGTGCTCAGAGGTCACCTACTGCATTGGGCCCCGCAGGTGAAATGGGTGGAGATGCACTTATCTTTCCCTTGTCTCTGGCTTGCTCTAGGGTTTAGGCTGAAGACAGATGTCTGCATATGTAAAGTGAGGCAGCAGTGAACATGGCCAGAGGCAGGAGTGTAGGCACCTAGGGAACTTTTACAGTAGAAATGTAGGCACCTACAGGGTTAGATGGCAGCCAAGTGGGAGTTTTGAGGATTGCACTGGAGCCTAATCTGGGGTTGAGGTGTCCAAGTATCTTTGTGGATCTGAGCATTAATCTCTGTGCCTCAGTTTAAGCTGTAAAATGCAGATATTACCTACCCACTGCTTTTATTATGAATAATACTTCCATATTTTTGGAATTGCTTTGAGATTCTTAGATGAAGGATGCTATATACCAGTAAATGCACATAGCTGTTTTAAGAGCTGCATTAAAGGAGTCTTGAAGGTAAAAGTAGGGAAGGGAACATTTTTCATTGCAACATGAGCTAAGGAGAATAGTTTATAAAGTTCATTGTGTTTAGCTGTTATTCACCTTCTATAAAGGATAATAAAGATGGACAGAAGCCATTAAGATCCAGACCTAAACTTTTCTAGAGCTCAAGTGTGTTTGGATCCAACATTTTAGTTTTGTCCATAGTATATTTATATTAGAACTGAATGGAATTGATTTTTGTTTACCAATTATTTTACAAACATTTTAAGTGAATCTGAGCTACTTTTGGGAGAAAATCTGGATCAAGTTTCAGGTAACCTGAATTTATGGTTTCAAATCTGGTTTTGGTTTTGAACAGCTTCCAATTTGGGGCATGGCCAGAACTGAAGTTTTTAGTTTGACTTATTTGAGCATTAGGGTGTAACTGCAAAATGCAAGCCTTTGAACCTGAAGCCCTGAAAAGTTTGGGGGTGTTTGGATCCAAGTTATCTTTAGCTAACATTGAAGCAAAACAAAACTGCTAAGTTTCACATTGTGCTGATATGTAGATTAGCAGATGTGCAATAATCACATGGTAATACATTAATAAAATGTAGCAAGTTATAGAATATTAAATAAGGCATTTCCACAACAGAGGGGAAAAGAATAACTCATCACTCAGAGAAAAGCTTTGTTACCACAAATGCAGTACTCTAGAAATAGCACTGCTTTTAGATAACAAATCAATACACTAGATAGAAATCCATGCACTGATTTTAAAAAAATAAATAAAAACCCCTTCAAGTGAGAAAAGGGATGAAAAGCATTCAGGTTTTATTTGCTGGGAATTGAATTAATTGGAGTAAGTCTCCAAGCAATGGATAAATATCATAAAGGATAGGATTACTTATATAATGGAGTAGTATTTAGCATTTAAACTTTTTGAGAATAGATTTACACCAGTAAGCTATCATTAAAATGCAGATTATTTAACCAGAAATAGCACCAAAGAGAATAACACAACAAACTAGATTTCACTAAGTAGAAAGGGAGTATTTGATAGGAATGCACTTTCTGATTGAATGAGGGAACAGAATAACAAGGGTGTGACCGTTACTATGATACATCCCAACTTCCACAAAGAGACTTATCAATAAACTTACCTGTGTAGGAAGGTTCATGAAATGGTAAAACAGCCATAGAGTTTTCAGAGGAAAAACTTTGACACTAAGATTCCTAGGGGGAAAACACAATAGCAGTAGCTGTGAAGCAACCTTTAGCAGAGTGCTGCCCAATTATGGATCACTTCATGCCACCTGACCCTTTTGCAATGCTTTAAAACCTGGTGAGGCAGTAGCCTGAGCTAGTAGATAGGTAGGTTGTAAGAAGGAGAGGAGCTTTTGAAGTAGGGTTTTCATGGGTGTTGCTAGGTTCTAGTTAGGAAAAAGAACATTAGGTAGTCATTATATACCTATGTAGCTGCTGTAATGAGCTGGGCATTTTACGGGCATTTTACAAGCATATTAGAAAACAGATCCCTGAACTCAAGAGTTTACAAACAAAGCAGATCACATACAGACCTAAACAAGAGAGCGTACAACACAAGATTTTCTCTTTAGCAATTTCCACTAACAATTATTTAACTATAATTTGCCTTCCTTGGGGTTGTCTCTTTCCACATGTTTATTGTTACTAGCCTTTACCTTTTAATTGTCTAACTCATACTCAACTCTCTCTTGCTTTATAGCCTTTGTTCAATGTTTCCTCATTTATTTTATGCTTTCCTATTTACAGTTTGTTTACTAGCAAAAAAGTCTATAGAAATACCTGCCCTTATATCTGGAGGTATGTTCCCTGGGTTTCTTAGCATGAGTATAAAACCTCTGTGCTCATGAATAGAGCATCTTCCCCTAAGGATCAAGACCTATGAATCTATCAAATCAGAATACCATAGTTTTCCCATATAAACCAGATCTAATTCAGAAGACATAAAATGCCCTTTAAACAATTCACCATAAAATAATAGGCTTTCTCAGTAGAAATCCCTGTATTCCTTCAAGGAAAAATAAACCCCCATAAATAAGCCATGGGTTTCAAACTGGTAAGGAAAGACTACAAGCTAAGTAGTAAAAGGAGTCAGTACCAGCACAATATTCATGCTGGTTTGTAGTAGTACAGCAAAGGGCTATTTCATAAGATTATACAAGCAACCTCAGGAAACCATTCATGGTACAGATGGAAATGGAGACCAGTTACAACTATGTATAATAGCACTCTACAGCCAGCCACATGACACAGTGGTGGGTCCTGCAGGGGTCTGTCCTTGGTTCAGTACTATTCAGTATTTTCATTAACAACTTGGATAATGGAGTGAAGAGTGTGCTTGCAAAATTTGTGGATGACACCAAGCTGGAGGGGCTGCAAGCATTTTGGTGGATAGGATTATAATTCAAGATGGACTTGACAAATTGGAGAATTGGTCTGCAGTCAGTAAGATGAAATTCAGTAAAGACAAATGCAAAGTACTACAACTAAGAAGGAAAAGTCAAGTGCACAACGCAAGATGGGGAATAACTGGCTGGGCAGTAATACTGGTGAAAAAGATCTGGGTTGAGTATGAGTCAACAGCGTGATGCAGTGGCAAAAAAGGCAAATGTCACTCTAGGATATATTAACAGGAGTGTCATATGTAAGACACAGGAGATAATTGTTCTTCTTTGCCTGGCACTGGTGAGGTATCAGCAAAATTGGGCACCATACTTTAAGAAACATGTGAACAAACTGGAGAAAGTTCAAAGGAAAGCAACAAAAATTTTAAGAGGTTTAGCGAGCATGACCTTTGAGGAAAGGTTGAAAGAATTGGTCATATTTAGTCTAGAGAAGAGAAGATTAAGGAGAGCTTAATAGTTTTCTCTGGAGGTTTTTAAGAACAGGTGAGACTAACATCTGTCAGGGATGGTGTAGTTTTACTTAATCCTGCCTCTGTGCGGATGAACTAGAGGACCTCTTCTGATTCCTACCAGCCCTACATTTCTATGATTCTATTATTAAAATTCTACTACAAAATTAAGTTAGCAGTAAGGTAGGTTCCTGCTTCTGGTGCAGTTCACTCCCCACACTTGGATTATTCCTGTGGCTCATAAAATACTTCTGCGGAACAAATACTTTTGCTTTTGGAATGGACCAGTTTTACAAGTCTCAGGTACTTTCAAAAACTTTCCCAAGGCAGAACATCTCCTGCTCCTCCCAAAGGTATTTCGCTCTATCTGCCATATTGCACAAGCTGAACATTGTGCTATTCAATCAATGTACCCGACTTAGTTTTCTAGAACAAAATCTAAAGATTCCTAGCAAATTCATTTAATATAAGTTAATTTACCCTACTGGGGCTGCATCCTTCCTTGTTTACATAAGAATTTTTGCTTTAATTGGGAAAATAAATGAAAAGATTTCTTCATGCCCTCCTGCCCTTGTCCGGAGCCCACACCCTCCCAGAAATTGGGTTTATTATAGGTTAAAGGCACATTTTTGTGGGAGTCCTTTATTAAACATTGATAGCACATTGCTTGGCACCTTCATACCCAAGAGTTGTATTTTCTCTTGGTTAGGTTACAGGATAAGAGAGGTGACACTGAATAAGATTTGTTTAAAATTTAAGTTGGGGTTAATAACTTGTTTTAACTTTACTTTTCTTCCATAGAAGCAGTTGTGATCCTGAGTTTCTTTCTATTTACAGCCCTTCTAGCCTTTATGATGTTGACATTTCTTCCAGTTTCTTGGGAAAGGCTCTTTACTAGCACAAAACATTTATTTCATTAGGAAGCAGTATTTCTGATTGACTGAGTTACAACAGTGTGGTCCCTAATTTGTGAAGAAGCTTGGGCTGCACACTTTTCATTCCATATGAATAGTAGTGCCCTTGAAGGCAAAAATAGAACATTTTTCTGGGTAGGTTGTTTTCCTTCATTAGCAAATAGACAACTACAGTTTCAAAACTCCCTCTAATGGTATAGATTGCTTTAGGCAGCAGATACCATTTAAATACCTTACCAATCCATGCTATGTGACTATGGTAAAGAACCACAGAAAGGGTCATTTTCTCAGTACATGGAACTTGTAGTAGAATATGAAAAACAAGATTATCCCTAAAGCTACTCTGTTTTACTGCTTCGCTGTAGTGATGCCTATTGCTTTAGCCAGCACAACTCCTGCATGGCTTCCTGCTATAAATGTAAAGAAACATATCCCTGTGGCTGACTTTGCTCATACTGGTTGTGAAGGCCCTATGGAGAGTAGAGTGTTATGGACATAGTGCTATTCGTATAAAAGATCAGAGTAAGGGAAGCTAATTTACAAAACCCTTTTTAATTCCTTAAAATACATACCATTCAGGCAGTAAATTAATATTTACTTTCGATTTAAAAGGACAATTTCATGGACCGATTTTAAAAGGGCCTTTGACTCCCAGTGTCTGTGGGAGTTGTGCACCTTTCAGCTTATCTCATTGTCGATATAAAATATTTTTATATGCACAGTTCATACAATAGCTATTGGGAACTTTTAACTGGATATGAACCCTGCCAAAAGCCCAGGAAAAAAATACCCACAAAAGGGATAGGCGAGGGTTTGGCTTTTGAAACTGGATTAGAATTTCAAAGTTGAACCCACTCTTTAATGGGCTGAAACAAACCCCAGTATGGGAACACCCAAAACATCTGGAATGATTTTAAATCTGAATCTTGATCCAGATATAAATTTTGTGGCTTGGGTTCATCTTTATTTTCAGCTGCCTGACTGCAGCAGGCTTTTATAGGCACGAGGAACTGCAAAGTAGAAAAGCAGAGTAACATTTTGGCAATTAATTAATAAATAGGTATCCGTCTTCCAGATGGTAAACCTCAGTAAATACTGGATGTTTTTAATTATATCTCAATATTCATTTACAGTGTGGTACTTTTTGTATTAGCCTAAATTAAATCTGTATTAGAAACAAGTAATTTAAATATTTTTCAGAAGCTTTTGTGATTGTGAAAATAAATAAGTGGAAAGAAAAATCTGCTTTTCTGAGTTACTGTCAATGAAACATCAAGTTGTAAAATCTAGCATTACATGGAAAATCTAGTAGCACAGCACTAGTACCAGCAATTTGATTCACATACGCCACACAAGATTAAGGCATCTGCAAAGAAAAACTGTCAACTCTTCCATGAAAGTCTGGCAACAACAGATCTTGACATTACCAAGAATGTGATGGTATCACATTGATAGACCCAGTCTGAGCTCAGTAGTGAGAACACTTCCAGGCCACAGACACCAGCTCAAAGAAGGATAGGGAAGTTTACTTTTTTTTTTTAACCACAATGTACTAGTATATTGGGTGAACAAAGTAAACACTTTGGATTAAGGTCTTGTTTGTTGTTGATATAATGGTACACCAAAAGCTGTGTAACTATTCATTTTTGCACCTATTTAACTTAGCACTGAGTGCAGAAAACTCCTCTAGTTATAAACACCTCTAACCATGTATAAACTAAACAAGCAATGGTACTTAAGGGGCCTGATGTTCAGACAAATCTCAGTCTGGCTTATTTTTTCATGAGTGTAATTTTATGGGCCTATTATTGCACGCCCAGCTATGTATAAGTACAGGACACACACACACACACACACACAACTAGGTAGATATTTAATATGTAAGGGACAGCAGTTACTGAAATTTCCTAATGCTGATAGTGTCTCATACATTATAAAGCCAGAAGGGACAAAGGGACAGTAGTTGCACCTACAAACTGTGGGTAAAAAATGGGAGGGTAGGTATTAAAAATTGGCCCAAGATGTCTTCTCTTGATATACTCCAAGCCCTTGCCCCTCTTTTCCTACTCTCCTCAACAGAATCCCAAGCCCCCATGTCATAAAAACTATTCTTCTATGAGAGGAAAATGTTTCATTGTCCACTCTGGATTTTGGCATTGCTGGAGTGGTCACAAGAGTCTTTGCAGAGTAACTGTGGATGTAAGGCACTCTCCGCACATCAAAGGAGAATACAGCAAATTAAATTCTGCTCTCAGTTACACCAGAATTTGTTCCATAGCTTACGTAGTGCCCCGACACCCAGCTGAACTGCAATCAAATGGTCACTGATTTCAATGTAGCACATTATTTATTTATTTATTTATTTATTTATTTATTCATTTGTATTGCAATAGTGCCGAAAGCTCAAGATATAACCAAAACTGAAGTCTGTGTATCAAGGCGTAGAATTGGGCACAGTCTCTCTAATAACAGAATTTAAAAAAACAATGATAAAATTACAGCAACAACAGAACATATCATGCTAAACAGATGAGAGTCAACATTTGTCAGTACTGGTACATTTAAGGGGGAAGTATAAGAGGTGGTGCTTAATTGAGTTATGCAGGCTCAGTCTGCACTGCTGACTACTTCCACAGGGAGAACAAAGCTGTATCTCATAGTCACCTGTTATATGTAGTTTATAGTACTTTCATTAAAATTTTAACAATTCCAAGTTATTGGGAAAAACTTTCCCCTCCCTCTTAATTCTCTGCAATCTGCTTGTATGACCAAGGCCGGTCCTCAACCAAATGGTGCCCTAGGTGAGGAGCATCTTCAGTGCCGCCACCCTTCATTTGTTCAACTTTTGAATACCTTATTTTTATTGCATTTGTAGCTCATTTCACAAATTTAATGCATGATTTGCAAGCATGATTTATCCCTGTCATATAAGATGATAAATTTGCATGCTAGAATGTATAAATCTGTATTTATTCATGCCATATATAAACAATTTTTAAAAACATGTCCTTTATTAGTTTCTATTTACACTCTTCAAGTCTTAAAATACAAGTACACTTTCACAATTACACAATAAAACAAAGTTCACAATATCACATCTGGGCTGTCACTTCACCTCACTTCATTCTTATATTTCACTGACTGCCTGGCAACGCCCTGCCCGTAATATACCCCTGAGAACATGGCTGACAACATTCTAGGATGTTCAAGGAAAATGTAGTTCTCAGAAAGTCAGGAAGGTTCCATGAGATTCTACAAAGGTCCAGAACATTCTAGGTTAGTGAAAAATGAATCCACATACGGAATACCTGAAACATGTTACTGCAAGCATTCTATTTTCCCTTTTGTCGCTAACAACAAAAACAGCACCCTGAGCCCAGCGACACCCAAGTGTGGCATCCCAGGCAGTTGCCTGGGTCACCTGCCCCTAAATCTGGCCCTGTGTATGACCATAAATTACTTATCTAGGTTGGGATTCAATAGGCTGAGTTGTCAAATTGATTGTCTGAGTTGCTCTTTTTCTGTGCTTGCCAGTTAAAATGTTTGCATTTGTAGGATGGAAGAAACTAAAGTGTACTATTTAGAAGATTATGTTTCTGTTATTAGTAGAAATCAACATTGCATTAGTGGATAAATTGAGGGTATTATCAAGACTAAATAACAATAGTTCTCATTGAGGCATTTGATACATCTCTATGGAAACTTATTGGAAAACCTATGTGCAAGTGGGTGGATCTGGTATTTCCAGTCTCATCATCTCTTTTAAAAACTACTTTTTTTCATTTGAAGGCTTCCCTCACAATCAAAAGCCAAGATAAGTATAAAGCTTCCTCCACAGTCTAAGACCTCATATTTAAAATGAATGGAATGGGCCTGTCATATATACATAAGTATAGCATTTGGTGCTTTTTTTCAAAATGGCAACTTCAAGTCTTTATAAGTTTTGTTGAAGACTATTTGGTTCTTTATTATCAAAGTTGAGAGGTACATATGTCCGTGTCTTCAAGAACATTGAAGGGAAACCTACTTTTTTCTGGTGATTAACTTTTGGAGATGAGGAGGCTGCTAACGCAATAGCAAGTAGCCATGGGCTACAACTGGGCCAGAGGTTGCACTTTGACTCCTCCTGTGCTTAATGATTTCCAGGTCAGGTTACTCTGATTGCAGATCTCGTCAATAATTCAAATAATGTATTTTAAAGCCCATAAATTTAAAATCATCATTATTTTCCCCCCTTGGGTTATGTTTATAGTGTTTCAGAGAACACAATTTGACAATCCATTTGAGGTTAAAATGCTATTTCTTTTAAACAAATGTCTAATATGATCTTGTAAACTTCACTTTGTTATGGTGAGAGAAGCTACAATTTAGGCTGCTATTACCAAGAGACTTTCTGCTCCAGGCAGTGCAAGTCCTTGTCATTGAAACATCCTAAAGGACCCACTCCTAAACTGACTCAACCATTTCTTAGATACTCTTAGACACAGAGCTCTTGTGTCTTATTTAATCACAAGGGTATATTCCATACAATGGTGAAAAAATTCAAAGAGATCCTGCAGTGCACATCAGGGTTAGAACACTTGTACAGTTATTTAAATAAGCACCTGCTGTATGGTTCTGTGAGAGTGGATTTTATCTGGATGTGCTGCCAGTCTGGAGTTTCTGTTGGAGGAAGCTCTGATCTAGCTCATCTCCTGAGTGCTTTGGTCCCTTTTCTGACCAGCCCTGTCACCATTACCATTTTAGACTTCAAATGTGCCTTTCCCTCCTCCAGAGCAAGGTGGGTTGTGGCTGCTTTCTACTGCTACAACACATATACTTCCCACCTGGGGAGCCATTATCAGGGATGATGATGGCATAAATGCTGTTAGTTAATCTGAACACTGTTTTTCCTTTTGTTTCGCAAACTATTATTTATTGAAATTGCTTTTTCACATGGATTAAGAAAAGAGGTGGCTATGACATAACAGCTCAGTCCAACTAGTCTGTTGCGCTCAGGACTTCAGATCTCTGACACTCGACTCCTTACTAGTAAGTGTGCATAATGACACAAGCACAGTTGCTGTTGCTCTAGTGTGTACAGCCTACTGTGTCAAGGCCTATTGGAACTCTCCACAACACACGGGCAATTGACCAGGCTCCAGCTCATAATGTGGGATTGTTTGCTGTGTGAACGCTACTTAGATAGTTCTCAATATGTGTGCTATTGACTCAGTAAACTCTATTGGCTCTTTCTTGGTACTATGGTCAGCTCAGTCAACATTTCTGGTGGGTAAAGAACATTAAATCAGAAGCCCAAAATGCCTTAAGAACGTATGAAGAATATGCATTGAACACTTGAGGTAACCATTTTCTAAACTAAGTATCTTGGCCCTGAATACTTCACTTCACTGGAAAGCCTGAAGGGAAAAAAGAAGTCCCACCATTCCACAAGGAGCACTTCATTGAATTCCTGGCTCATGCTTCCCTCAGGGTTTGCAGCCTTGCAAGAGGTAGAGAAGAGGAGGGGAGGAGTGCGATCCTTAAACCCTGTGCAGACTGAAAATCTGTAGGCAAATCAGACTGTCCCACAAACCCCTGTGTATTGGGCGGGGCATCCACAAAGAGGGTCTGCCTGTCCATGCTGCTCTCTGAGTTTTCCTTACCTTGGGCAGAATGACTATCTCAGAAACTATGCTGCCATTGATGACCCCTGCAGCTATGCATTCTTACCCCATTCAAAGGAGACAATGACAAGGTGAGGGAATTAGTACTGGTTGGATCAGCATTGGATCTGTAGCAATTTGTCACAGAGTTTAGCTCCCCTTTACCAGAGTTGCATTAATTGTAAAGCAGCTCTTCCTTTGTCTCACCATGTCTTCTGAGTAACAGTGGAGTTCCAACCCAATAGTGGCAGTGTGGAAGGGCTTCTGTGGGCTTGGGAATGGAATGAGTTGGCTGAACTGGCTCAGCCTCCTCTCTCTTTGATGGCTCTTCGACCTACTCTCTCTCTTGGCTCCCCACTGTCCTGTGGAAGGGAAGGGGAGCATTTGGCCCATGGCAACTTTTTATTTTCTCCTAATTAAATACCAGTCTGCTAATGGCCTGTGAAAACTGAGTTTACTGAGTATAAGTGGTCTTGGATCAGAGAAGCGCGTACACACACACACTTTAAAACTACTATTATAGTAGAACCTCAAATTTATGAACACCTCAGGAATGGAGATTGGTTGTAACTCTGAAATGTCCATAACTCTGAACAAAATACTATGGTTGTTCTTTCAGTTTACAAATTTACAACTGAATATTGACTTAATACAGCTTTGAAACTACTATGCAGAAGAAAAATGCTGCTTTCCCTTTATTTTTTAGTACTTTACATTTAACACAGTACTGTACTGTATTTGTGGGTTGTTGTTTTTTTTTCTTTTTGGCTCTGCTGCTGCTTGATTGCATACTTCTGGTTCCAAATGAGGTGTGTGGCTGACTGGTCAGTTTGTAACTCTGGTGTTCGTAACTCTGAGGTTCTACTGTATAGCTCAACCAACATTTTCACTGTAAAAAATTCTTCTCTGGATAATTTTGGCCAAGAGTGTATGTTTATAGCTATTTTCTATACCACTAAACACGGGTAGTGAACAGAAACTCAGCCATGTGCCACTTGAAGTACAACACACATGCACATGTGCTACATTAATGGGATTTAATTGGCTGCTAATATTTATTGACAGGAACAACTGATATTTCTCTGAAAACAAAACATAGCAAGAGAAACAAAAATATGAAAGGTTCTGTGCTTTTGTGTCACATTAACACTTGCATAGGCACATAGATGATACAAAATTACTCAAGATAGTTAAGTCCAAAGCTAATTTCAAAGAATTACAAAGGGATCTCACTAAACTCGGTGACTGGGCAACAAAATGGCAGATTGATACTGATAAATGCAAATCAATGCACATTGGAAAAAAATATACCAAAACAAAATGATGGGGTCTAAATTAGCTGTAACCCTCAAGAAAGAAATCTTGGAGTCATGGTAGATAGTTCTCTGAAAACATCTGCTCAATGCAGAATGAAAAGGAGTACTTGTGGCACCTTAGAGACTAACAAATTTATTTGAGCATAAGCTTTTGTGTAGCTCACGAAAGCTTATGCTCAAATAAATTTGTTAGTCTCTAAAGTGCCACAAGTGGTCCTTTTCTTTTTGAGGATACAGACTAACACGGCTGCTACTCTGAAACCTGTCAATGCAGAATGACAGTCAAAAACTCTAACAGAATGTTAGGAACCATTAAAAAAGGAATAGGTAATAAAACAGAAAATATCATATTGCCACTCTATAAATCCATGGTATGCCCACACCTTGAATACTTCATGCAGTTCTGGTCACCCTATCTCAAAAAAGGTATATTAGAATTGGAAAAAAGTGCAGAGAAGGACAATAAAAATGGGTATAGAACAGCTTTCAGATGAGGAGAGATTAAAAAAACTGGGACTATTCAATTTAGAAAAGAGACCACTTAGGTATGAGTGTGTGGGGGGGGGGGAGGGGCGGAATACCATAGAGACCTCTAAAATCATGAATGGTATGGAGAAAGTGAATAGAGAAGTGTTCTTTACCCCTTCACATAACACACAAACCAGGGGTCATCAGACAAAATTAATAGACAGCAAGTTTAAAACTAACAAAAGGAAGTACTTATTCATACTACACAATCAACCTGTGGAACTTGTTGCCAGGGATGTTGTGAAGGCAAAAAGTATAACTCAGTTCAAAAAAGAATAAGATAAGTTCATGGAGAATAGGTTCATCCATGGCTATTAGCCAAGATGGTCAGGGATGCTACCCATTCTCTGGGTGTCCAAAACCTCTGGCTGCCAGAAGCTGGGACTTAGCAACAGCGGATGGATCACTTGAAATTGCCCTGTTCTGTTCATTCCGTCTGAAGCATCTAACACTGGCCACTGTCAGAAGATGGGATACTGGGCTATATGGACCATTGGTATGACCATTCTTATGTTCTTAAGTGAGTCAGGATCTGATTCCACTGCTTAACATAGATAAAAACAGTCATATCCTTTTAACAGTGATCACTGTACTGTATGCTAGGAAAACCCTTTATTTCTTCAGAAGAGTCAGCAATATGACCAGAGTTATCACATGAGGAGATACTTTAGTGAAGTTTATAACCTGCCTCTCCAGGAAAATGCAGCTTGACCTTGGGCTGACCTTGAAATTTATGAACAGAAGGAAACAGTCATTAAACTGGTAACAGCTTGCATAAGGTTTAGGTAGCAAATACTATCATGCAATGTAATTAAAGCATAAAGATCATGAACATAACCACATTTTTTTAGTTTTGTCAATGATAAAATGTTTTTCTGGCTATCCATATAGTAGATGGCAACCTTAAGAACAGCAATCTGTCTGAGGGTGTATTGAAAGAGAAAAGTAGTCTCCCGGTGACTGATTTCCAAAGATGTGAGCATGAACTTGTATGTACACAAATACCACACTTGTCCATGCAGCTTGCTTTTTATGCATAAATAAGGAGTTAGATGTGTTATTTGTTAAATATTTTCCATGTGCAAGCTGGGTATTTGCCTGAAGCCATCTTTGAAATACAGAATGCTGAATACCTACATTTAAAGTCAGTGTGGACTGTAGACAATCAGTACCTCATAAATCAGGCCCCTTGGTGTCTAAATTGTATGGAAGAATAGCCAGGAAATACAACAAAAACACTAACCCCGGAACCTATCCTTGCAACAAAGCCCGTTGCCAACTGTGTCCACATATCTATTCAGGGGACACCATCATAGGGCCTAATCACATCAGCCACACTATCAGAGACTTGTTCACCTGCACATCTACCAATGTGATATATGCCATCATGTGCCAGCAATGCCACTCTGCCATGTACATTGGCCAAACTGGACAGTCTCTACGTAAAAGAATAATGGACACAAATCAGACGTCAAGAATTATAACATTCAAAAACCAGTCGGAGAACACTTCAATCTCTCGATTACAGACCGAAAAGTGGCAATTCTTCAACAAAAAAACTTCATAAACAGACTCCAATGAGAGACTGCTGAATTGGAATTAATTTGCAAACTGGACACCTTTAAATTAGGCTTGAATAAAGACTGGGAATGGATGTGTCATTACACAAAGTAAAACTATTTCCCCATGTTTATTCCCCCCCCCCCCACTGTTCCTCACACGTTCTTGTCAACTGCTGGAAGTGGCCCACCTTGATTATCACTACAAAAGGTTTTTTTTTCTCTCCTGCTGGTAATAGCTCACCTTACCTGATCACTCTCATTACAGTGTGTATGGTAACACCCATTGTTTCATGTTCTCTGTGTATATAAAATCCCCCTACTGTATTTTCCACTGCATGCATCTGATGAAGTGAGCTGTAGCTCACAAAAGCTTATGCTCAAATAAATTTGTTAGTCTCTAAGATGCCACAAGTACTCCTTTTCTTTTTGTAGATTACAGTATGATTCTTTTGTGGTCTCATATGAACCAAATGACATTACAGCAATGTAAAACTGGAGTAATGTAGTGGTGAATTAGCTCCCTTTGAATTATTAAACTTTGAATTATAAATCTTTTGACTTGATCAGTGTCAGAAGATCTTCACTAGCAGATCAATGTACATGCTAAATAAGTTGTTAGCCTCTTTGCAAAGATTACCAACATGGTCATCTAATTGTGTTGGTGGACATTTTTAATGTGATGGACACTTGGCCACTAGGGTCTGGACTGATAACAATTTACTCATAGATGATGTTTCACAGACTTCCTTTGTGAACGAGGTACATTCACTTATTTGTTTTGTGCCTTGATTTCTCTGTCTATAAAAGGGAAATAATACTTATGTAGCACAGATGAATTTGTGAGGCTAAATTAAGTAATGATTGGAAGGTGCTACAAAAGTGTAAAATTATTATTATTATTATTATTATTTTATTTATTATTTTATTACACTACATTTACACAGCAAGGACATATCTTACACCCATTCCCACCTCACCAATATACTTCCTTTAAACTAGAATAAACTAGAAAACAAAGAAGTTAAACTATCATAAAACTGGAATAATGCTATGCTAAGTCAGTCCAAAAGTGGGCTTCAGTTTTTTTGCATTGCCTCTGATTGTCCCTGCCTTCCTGTTTGAGAGAAACATAACTATTTCCTTTAACATCAATTTAATATCATGCCCAGATGAAAACACTATGTGATATGAACTAGTATATCTGACTCTTTTTTCAAAGTGAATTACATTCTCATGAATAGTTACTTAATCTCTTATGAAAGGAAGACTGAAATTCTCTCTCCACAAAACAGGTACCACATGGGATCAACAGTGCAAGAATTGCACTAATATATATATATATATATATATATATATCTCAAACCTGACCTGGAGGGATCCCCTCTAGGGAAAAGAAGGTAGTTTGGTCTCCATGTCAAGTAAATCCAGTATCTCTGCTGAAGCTAAGAAGTAGGTCTAATTATGGTAGCATGTTTTGTGATTTGGACTTCTGTATACTAGACGGAGAGAACTAACTCATTTCGCAAAGGACCTGTAACATCCATCAGCAGATGGTAACAAATTTGGCCAGTCTGATCTGGGATGGATTTGAACAGGTGTTAGACTTTTTATCCCAGTCCCCTGAGCTCTCCAGCCACCAACATCTGGTCTTTGTGATTTTCAATAACTCTGATTTTTTCCTAAATTTTTGATGCTGTTGTTTATTGAGAGAAGAACATAGCTAAACATTCACTTTTGGATTTAAAATTCAAAATGATTGCTATGTGAGTGTATGCCTGTGGGGAAGCTAAAACAGGGCTGCTACTTGGAGAGATGAAGTGATTGAATTCAGTGCCTGAGGCCACAAACCTCATTTTTGTGACTGCTAATATGTAGAACTAACTGAAAGCCAACTTGTGAACAAGTACATGTTTTTTTCTTTGTCTATAAAACCTAACATTACACATACTAGTTGGGCGATATATTTATTTTGTAACAAAAAGAACCAGCAGCGTGGATCACAATCAAGTGATGAATTGCTCACAAGAGGACACTGTAGCAATAATTTGAAATTGTATCTAAAGCCACTCCTCGGTGAAACAGATAATTGCTAATCACACATTGTTTAACTCTGTGTAATATTAAGTAATTTGAGTTCCAATACTGCAAGCTGTTGGGTGCTGCTGAAGACAGTGGAGAGAGCTAAAGAGAAGCTTCCAGATGGTGTGGAGAAATCTGTATGGTGCTAAGAGAAATGTGATCTTGTCTCTATGCCATCATTGAACTGAGAACTGTTCAGTAGGGTTAAAGTGGAGCATGCCCAAGAGGCTTAGCCAGGGAACAGTGGCTTAAATCCAATCAATTGCAATTTTCATATTTCTAGATATAGAAATAGCATTTTCATTATCTCTCGAGACATTGTTGCCATCCTGGCGTACAGCTTTACCTGAATATGTGGTAGAGCTGATCTTAGGAAAAGTGAGGGCCAGCCATGTACTAAAATTTGCTTCTGATGGTTCCCATGAAACTGTCTGTGACGTTGCACCCCATAATGCTTTATAGAAATACGCTTATGAGTGTAAATATGACATAACTGGAATATGTTTTATGCTAGATATGCCATGTAATATATCTTTGCAAAGGTTATGTTCTACTGAATGTATTCATCCTATTCGTATGCATGTATCATTTTTATATCTGAAGTTATGAGTGTTGGCTCTATGCTTGTATTTAAAGTGTTTGCTGTAGGAAGCACATAAAGCAGATTTGGTCAACATCATGTGAAGGGTTTATTCAAGTAATTGGGAGTACTTAGCTAACAATGGACCTTGAGAGACGCCAATCCACATCTGAGTTTTCCTGGGAACATTCAAACTAACATGTAAACAATGGCATCAACCTGTAAAGAACTAAGTCATGCATGGACATGTGACTTGCCCATGTGACTCCAAAACTCCATCTTGTAGCTGTGATTCTGCACAGAACACAAGGGGTTTCCACCCCCAAGAGAAAGACTATATAAGACCCTGGGAAACCCCTACACTTTGTCTTCAGCTGGCTCAAGAGATAGCCTCTCCACCCCAAAGAGATGCCTGAAAGAAATTGGAACAAAGGCCAGTAACTATGGGGGTGTGAATGATTGCTGGACAAAGACTAGGAAGGCGTCTAGTCTGTCAAAGAAGCTTATTGGAACATCTCTGAGGGTGAAATGAACTGCATTTAGTTTCTTACTGTATTAGGCTTAGACTTGTGTGGTTTTGTTTTATTTTGCTTGGTAATTTACTTTGTTCTGTCTGTTATTACTTGGAACCACTTAAATCCTACTTTTTATATTTAATAAAATCACTTTTTACTTATTAATTAATCCAGAGCAAGTAATTAATTCCTGGGGGAGCAAACAGCTGTGCATATCTCTCTATCAGTGTTATAGAGGGCGAACAATTTATGAGTTTAACCTGTATAAGCTTTATACAGAGTAAAACAGATTTATTTGGGGTTTGGATCCCATTGGGAACTGGGTATCTGGGTGTTGGAGACAGGAGCACTTCTTAAGCTGTTTTCAGTTAAGCCTGCAGCTTGTGGGGGACGTGGTTCAGAGCTGGGTCTGTGTTTTCAGCAGGCTAGCGTGTCTGGCACAACCAGGCAAGGTACTGAAGTCCCAAGCTGCCATGGAAAATGGGCTTAGAGGTAGTCTCAGCACATCAGGTGGCAGTTCCCAAGGGGGTTTCTGTGACCCAGTCTATCACACTGTCAGCTACTCAGTGTCTCATAACACATGCAGGACACATTGTGGTTGCTGGCCCATCAGCCTGAACTGCCAACTTTGCTGTGTACACCTAACTTTAATGTATCATTAGCAGTGAAGCACCATGTTCACCATCCTTACTACAGTCAGCATTACCTCAAGCCTTACCTTACCCAACAGTAAATAGTGCTTTCTCATAATCCTCATCTGTACCCCTTTAGTTCTACTATGGAGTGTTGACAGCTGTGATAGGTAAACTTGATTTTTGCCAATTTCCAAAATCCACAAAATAAAATTATATAGCTTTCACAAGTGATAGATTAGGCCTGGGGCCGATGTAGAATTGTTTTGCCAAAAGTTAAGTGAATTGGACAAGGCGTTCCTGAATTATGGTACCTTAAGTAGAAAAGCTCACCCAAAATTCAGAAGTTTTCTTACATTTTTGCCATCTGTAGAGAAGAATAAGGGGAAGGAGGGAAGAGAAAAAGTAACAACCTTTAAATTACTGGACTCCCCTTGTTGAAAACTGGCACACAGCACCAAATTTTAGTTGATTGTAGTCTAATTTCTTATTTATTTTTTATTGCATTGCTATGGATCATCAATTCCAGTGAGCTTAATTTATCAGCTCAAATGACTATTGGAGACCTAAGGCTTCATTTAAAATAATGAAGTCTGTGTCCCTTTTTATTTGTTAAGATAGACCTTAAAATGTAATCTGACCAACAAGAAGTTTGGTTAATGAACAATGAGTTTTTTTCTGCCAAAGACTTGCAAGGGAGGCTGACAAGTTCCTTAAGGGTTGCAGAGGAAGAACAAGCTTCCTAAAGCTCCTGAAGGATGCTGAGAAGCCTTCTCAGGCTCACTGGGATCAGAACCAGATGATCATCTTAAACCTTGGAGAGGCCCCAGAGGCCTCCTTAATTTTGCTCAGGGTCAATGACTTGGAAAGCCCCATGGAAGTGTAACGCCCATAGTGAGATTTAATTGCAAAGAAAGAGAGAAAGAAGTTAGCTATGAGAATGGGATGTTTTGGATAGGAGCACTATGTGTGCTAGTGATTTTTCCATGCTGCTTTCCAAATGTCCACTCAGGAGCAGTTATGAGAGTTATACATACATTATCTGTACAAAGGTAACCCAGTAAATGTGAGATCATATCAGATTGTGACCAGGGATTTCTGATGGTAGTATAGAGCTACACTAAATTACTAGCTTTTGCTTTGTAACCATTCATATGAGAAGATGAGTTTTCCTCCTTTTTACTTCCTCAACATTTTAATACTGGAACTAAGCATTTTTAAAAACTTTTTTATAAACACAAAAAAAAGAATAAAAGTTTCCCAAGTTTTACTGAAAGCTAGATCTTTTTTTTCACAGCTGTAGATAAAATCATCCTTTATCATCCCTACAGTAATTTTATCACCTGTATGGAGATGTTTTGTCCTGTGCATAGATCTGATCTTAATCTCCACATAATGCATGGGTTAATAAATGAATTATGAGCTCAAGTGATTGACGTGACAAGCTATGCAGTATCACAGAGATGAATTTGAAAGAATCATTAAATTATACAATAGCTTGACTAAGTGGGGACACTATGACTAATACTGTAATAACGCCAAAGAGGAAGGGAATTGTTTAGCGTAGTATAAAGGGGAAAACCAGGGGGCAGATTCTCAGCTGGTATAAATTGTCATAGCTCCATTGAAATTAGTAGAGTTAGAACAGTTTACGCCTGCTGAGGAATAAAGGTAATAAAGAAATTAAAATAAAAGAAATTGTATTTTGCTAAACAGGATTAAAGCATCCTGACAGTGAGAAATAGGGGAAATGGTTGGAGTCTCAAGCCTTGAACTACGCAAAACAATACTGGGCAAAGCAATTGGAAATATACTTTAGGGACCAATTTTAACTGGCACAGGGATGAAATTAGACAGCCTAATAGGTCCTTTCCATCCCTGATCTATGACTGCTGAAGACTGGCCGTATGAAGAAAAGAGTAGGAAGAGGTTGGCAATGTTTCGGCATATATTTTGTGTACATGGTTATCCCTCAAATGGCTGAGGGGGTATTATGCCCAGGGGGAGAGGTTTCATTGCAGGCGAAGTCCAATGTATCATTTTTATACATTTCTATTGGGTGCAATGTTTGTAATGAAGAGCTTTTTTTCTGACATAACCTGAGATGGTGAAAATAGGGCCTGATTTAAAGCCCATTGAAAGAAATGTGAATCTTTGCATTGGCTTCAGTGGGCTTTGGCTGAGATGCCCGTAAAGCTGAGGTCTTTTTCCTTGGGCTGATAGTGTGATGCAGTACTTGCATTGGCCAGAGCAAGAGCAGCTGTTAGATTATATTGGAGACTCTGTTTCCAGCTTAAAATTGAAACCTGGACTTTAAATGGGGGAAGTGCAACATTCATCCCAAAAGAGCATCTTCAGTTTTCATATACATGTGTGACTATCATTTGTTTTAACTCACATTCAGCTATCAAATTTTGTGGTGGACTATAAACTTGTTGAGTCATTAGCCTGGCTGCTTAATGGAGGAAAACTAAGTTCCTGTTTCTGCATAATGACACTTATTCACAGCAGACATTTGCATCACTAGGAAACGATAAAACCACATCCTTCATAATGAAGTTCTGAGCTGACAAAGAGGAAAATATAGTGTTGTGGGACAGCTATGAATATAAAACAAGCTTAATAAAGAAATAGTGACAAATTATAGGGTGTGAAATGCAATGCGATAAAGTCGGAAATGTCATAAATAATCTAAATAGTTTTTGACTGTCAAAGCCTTGAAAAATATATTCCTTTAAAAAAACGAGGTGCAGGATAGATGCCAGTTTAATTGCCATCATATTTTGACAAGTGTGGAGAACCCTTGTCTTCAGCTTATTTGCTAAATTTAGCTCACTTTCCCCACGATGAAATGATGGCAGGAGGACTATTAGCCAGTTTTGTCATTTCAGTGTTGCTCCATCAAAACCAGCTGTCTCAGCAATTTCAAACTATTGCTGTTTTAGCCTTGGATCAATATTTGTACATTCTCATGGTAAATTTAGACAGATGAATCCATATAAAGTAAGGAACGTTTTCTGATTTGAATGGTAAGTAATGTTATGTACCAAACACTTAAAATCAATGTTCTCTTTGGCCAGATAAATATACTGTCTGCTACGTTTCTGTGGGTCAGCAGGGGGATGAAGTCCCATTAGGCTAGTTCCATATATTACACAAGACTTTGTCTGATCTGTGTGTACAAGTGACTTACTTTCTATTGTACCAAAAAGTGCACATTATAAAAGGAAAAATAGTCACTGGTATTTTAAACATTGTTTTGCTGCTCAAATACCAGTGAATTAGTTCCTGCTTCTGTTGAAGTTCATGGAGAAAGGAGCAACAGAGGAAAGATAGATAGTGCCAATACTAATGACACTAACAGTCAGGTAGGTGATGCTGGCAGTGGAATGACTGAACTTAATCAAGTGAGAAATTTGGACAAAGCCACTCAAAAACAGGTAAGATGTCTGTACATCAATACAGGGAGCCTCGGTAACAAAATAGAGGAACTAGAACTACTGGTGAAGGAAGTAAAACCAGAAACATAGGGTAATAAGAACATAAGAATGGCCACACTGGGTCGACTAAAGGTCCATCCAGCCCAGTATCCTGTCTACCGACAGTGCCCAATGCCAGGTGCCCCAGAGGGAGTGAACCTAACAGGTAACGATCAAGTGATCTCTCTCCTGCCATCCATCTTCACCCTCTGACAAACAGAGGCTAGGGACACCATTCCTTACCCATTCTGGCTAATAGCCATTAATGGACTTAACCTCCATGAATTTATCTAGTTCTCTTTTAAACCCGACTATAGTCCTAGCCTTCACAACCTCCTCAGGCAAGGAGTTCCACAGGTTGACTGTGCACTGAGTGAAGAAGAACTTCCTTTTATTTGTGTTAAACCTGCTGCCCATTAATTTCATTTGGTGGCCCCTAGTTCTTATATTATGGGAACAAGTAAATACCTTTTCCTTATTCACTTTCTCCACACCACTCATGATTTTATATACCTCTATCATATCCCCCTTAGTCTCCTTTTTTCCAAGCTGAAAAGTCCTAGCCTCTTTAATTTCTCCTCATATGGGACCCGTTCCAAACCCCTAATCATTTTAGTTGCCCTTTTCTGAACCTTTTCTAATGCCAGTATATCTTTTTTGAGATGAGAGGACCACATCTGTATGCAGTATTCAAGATGTGGGCGTACCATAGATTTCTATAAGGGCAATAAGATATTCTCCTTCTTATTCTCTATCCCTTTTTAAATGATTCTTAACATCCCGTTTGCTTTTTTGACTGCCGCTGCATGAAACGTGGTGGAATAGTAGTCGTGACTGGAGTATGGCTATTGAAGAATACATGCTGTTCAGGAAAGACTGAAGTAAATGTGGTGGAGTAGCATCATATATTTAATTATGAGATAGACTGTAAAGGAATTAGAAGTGAGGGAATGTATAAAACAGAATCTGTTTGGGTCAAAATCACTTTGGGGAAGAAAGCTAACAGAGGCTTCACTGGGATAGTGCTTGGCATATGCTACAGACACCCAGGATCAGATTTGGATATGAATAGAGACCTCTTTAATATTTTTAATGAAATAAATACTACTGGGAATTGTGTAATTATGGAAGCCTGTAACTTCCCAGATATAGATTGGAGGACAAGTGCTACGAATAATGGTAGGGCCCAAATTTTCCTGGATGTGATAGCTGGTAGATTTCTTCACCAAATAATCACCAAACCAACCAGAGATGATGCCATTTAATAATGGTGAGTAGTAAGGATCTCACAGAAGAATTGATTGTTGAGGACAACCTTGGTTCAAGTGATCATGAGCTAATTCAGTTTAAACTAAATGGAAGGGTAAACAAAAAATAGATCTGCAAATAGGGTCCTGGATTTCAAAAGAGCAAACTTTAAAAAATTAAGGGAGTTAGTTAGGGAAGTGGACTGGACTGAAGAACTCAGGGATCTGAATGTGGAGGAGGCTTGTAGTTATTTAAGTCAAAGTTGCAGAAACTATCTGATGCCTGCATCTGAAACAAGGGGAAAAAATTATATGGAAGGGTTGCAGACCAAACTGGATGAGCAAGCATCTCAAACAGGTGATTAATAGAAAGCAAAACCATGGAAGATGGGATAGATCAGCAAGGAAAGCTACTTATTGGATGTCAGAAAGCATAAGGGAAAAGTGAGAACCGCCAAAAGCCAAGCAGATTGGATCTTGCACAGGAAAATAAAACAAAGAGTAAAAGATTCTATAGTCATATAAATAAAAAGAAAACAAGGAAAGAAGTGGGACTGCTAAGTACTTGAGGATGGCGTGGAGAGTAAAGATAATCTAGACATTGCCCAACAGCTATAGAAATACATTGCTCAGTTTTTAATGAGGAGGTTAGGGGTAGTGGCAGGATGGCTAATAGAAACGAGGATATGGAAGTAGAAATTACCACATCCAAGGTGGAAGTCCAACTTGAACAGCTTTATGGGACTAAATTGGGGGGCCTGGATAATCTCCTTCCAAGAATGTTAGAGAAAGTGGCACATTAAATTGCAAGCCCAATAGCAAGGATTTGTAATGAATCTTTAAAAAAGGGAAGAAGGAGGATCCTGGGAACTACAGGCCAGTCAGCCTCACCTCAGTCCCTGGAAAAATCATGGAGCAGGTCCTCAAAGAATCAATCCTGAAGCACTTAGAGGAGAGGAAAGTGATCAGGAACAGTCAGCATGGATTCACCAAGGGAAGGTCATGCCTGACTAATCTAATCGCCTTTTATGATGAGATTACTGGTTCTGTGGATGAAGGGAAAGCAGTGGATGTATTGTTTCTTGACTTTAGCAAAGCTTTTGACACGGTCTCCCACAGCATTCTTGTCAGCAAGTTAAGGAAGTATGGGCTGGATGAATGCACTATAAGGTGGGTAGAAAGCTGGCTAGATTGTCGGGCTCAACGGGTAGTGATCAATGGCTCCATGTCTAGTTGGCAGCCGGTGTCAAGTGGAGTGCCCCAGGGGTCGGTCCTGGGGCCGGTTTTGTTCAATATCTTCATAAATGATCTGGAGGATGGTGTGGATTGCACTCTCAGCAAATTTGCGGATGATACTAAACTGGGAGGAGTGGTAGATATGCTGGAGGGGAGGGATAGGATACAGAAGGACCTAGACAAATTGGAGGATTGGGCCAAAAGAAATCTGATGAGGTTCAATAAGGATAAGTGCAGGGTCCTGCACTTAGGATGGAAGAATCCAATGCACCGCTACAGACTAGGGACCGAATGGCTAGGCAGCAGTTCTGCGGAAAAGGACCTAGGGGTGACAGTAGACGAGAAGCTGGATATGAGTCAGCAGTGTGCCCTTGTTGCCAAGAAGGCCAATGGCATTTTGGGATGTATAAGTAGGGGCATAGCGAGCAGATCGAGGGACGTGATCGTTCCCCTCTATTCGACACTGGTGAGGCCTCATCTGGAGTACTGTGTCCAGTTTTGGGCCCCACATTACAAGAAGGATGTGGATAAATTGGAAAGAGTCCAGTGAAGGGCAACAAAAATGATTAGGGGTCTAGAGCACATGACTTATGAGGAGAGGCTGAGGGAGCTGGGATTGTTTAGTCTGCAGAAGAGAAGAATGAGGGGGGATTTGATAGCTGCTTTCAACTACCTGAAAGGGGGTTCCAAAGAGGATGGCTCTAGACTGTTCTCAATGGTAGCAGATGACAGAACGAGGAGTAATGGTCTCAAGTTGCAATGGGGGAGGTTTAGATTGGATATTAGGAAAAACTTTTTCACTAAGAGGGTGGTGAAACACTGGAATGCGTTACCTAGGGAGGTGGTAGAATCTCCTTCCTTAGAGGTTTTTAAGGTCAGGCTTGACAAAGCCCTGGCTGGGATGATTTGACTGGGAATTGGTCCTGCTTCGAGCAGGGGGTTGGACTAGATGACCTTCTGGGGTCCCTTCCAATCCTGATATTCTATGATTCTATGATTCTATGTATACTTGGGTGTTATATCCTATGACTGGGGAATTGCTAATATAGTTCCTATATTTAAGAAAGGAGGGGGGGAAGTGACCCGGAAAATGACAGACCTATTAGTTTGACCTCAATTGTATGCAAGATCTTTGAACAAATTTTGAAAGAGAAAGTAGTTAAGGACAATAGAGGTAAACTGTAACTGGGATAAAATACAACATGGTTTTACAAAAGGTAGGTTGTGCCAGACCAACCTGATCTCTTTCTGTGACAAGATAACTGATTTGTTAGCCAAAGGAAATGCAGTAGATCTAATATACCTGGATTTCAGTAAGGCATTTGATACAGTTCCACATGGGAAAATTTTAATGAAATTGGAGAAGATGCAAATTTAAAATGAGAATTGAAAGGTGGATAAGGAACTGGTTAAAGGGGAGACTACAGTAAGTCGTACTGAAAGGTGAACTGTCAGGCTGGAGGGAGGTTACTAGTGGAGTTCCTCAGGGATCATTTTTGGGACCAATCTTATTTAACATTTTCATTAATGACCTTGGCACACAAAGTGGGAGTGTGCTAATAAAATTTGTGGAGGTATTGTCAATATGGAGGAGGACCGGAATATCATACAAGAAAATCTGGAGAACCTTAAAAACTGGAGTAATAGAAGTGGCATGAAATTTAATAGTGCAAAGTGCAAGGTAATGCATATAGGGACTGTGATGGGTATACAAACCCCACACTGGGCAACTAGAGCTTAAGGAGCTCAGCCAGCCCCACCACACCACACCTGCAAGAGATGCACTTACTGGAGGAGTTAAAAAGGAGCAGAGCAGCTCACTTGACGGCAGATCAAGGAAGAGAGCAGACCTGTAATTCATAGCTCCTGGGGAAAAGGCTGAAGCAAAGCAGGATCTCTCCCAATAACTGTCCGAAGGTCCCTCCCTGAAGCTTTAGCTCAGGGGTCAGCAATCTTTGGCATGCGGCCCATCAGTGTAATCTGCTGGCGGGCCGCGAGACATTTTGTTTATGTTGACCATCCGCAGGCATGGACCCCTGCAGCTCCCAGTGGCTGCAGTTTGCCGTTCCCGGCCAATGGGAGCTGTGGGAAGTGGTGCCCAGCACATCCCTGCAACCCATGGTCTCCTGCAGATACCAGTGGCCGGGAATGGTGAAACATGGCCATTGGGAGCTGCAGGGGGCCATGTCTGAGGACGGTCAATGGAAACAAAATGTCTCATCACCCACCAGTGGATTACCCTGAGAGGCCACGTACCCTGCTTTAGCTGCCCCTGAGAGAAAGGCATTTTCTTCTCTCTCTCGCATATGAACTCTGTTTGTGTTAATTCCCCTTAGTTGTTTATGGACTACCCTGACAAGGGAGAGACTTGGCACTGACCTGGCTGGAGGGCCAAGTCTCAGGAAGAGATAGTTGCCACCCTGAGAGAGAGAAAGAGAGCTGCCACACCAAGCATGAACCCAGCAGTGAATTGACCCCCTTCACACCTTCTTACCATAGGCTGTGAACTTTCGACAACAGTGGGGTGGTAGGACATGGCTCAGGGAAGGCAGCCTTACGGTGCTCCTGGGTGTCAGACCTTTGGTATCCATCATAGGGCCCTGGGCCAGAGGTGGTGGAGTGGGAGGGCCCTGACTTACTAAAGTATTTCAAGTCATGAAACAATGGCTAAGTTAACTGCTATTGTGATTGTGTGCAACACCACTGCCCTCAATGGAATTGCCTCTGCTAAAACCAGCAGTGTGTCTCTGTGTATAAACATATATATGCTGCACAGTCTCATAATGTAGACATGTTTAGTTTCATAAAGCATAGTAGTTATGCCCTTTTCTTATACGAGAGACTGAACGGGGCTGTATGGTATCTTCTTTTTTATCGATAGCAAACCAGTGCAAAATCATGTATTCATGACAAATTTTGCAAGTTGATGGTAGCATTTTGATTTTGATAGTTTTAACATAAAAGGAAAACTGCCTTTGCCTGTGGGGACTGCCACTTATATCGAATGCTTGTTAAAAAGTCTCAGGTTTTGTAGGTGTGCATTTCCAAAGCCAACTGGTCATTTCGCACAGTCCTAACCATTGTAGTCATCAAGTCAGTTTATTATCCTTGAAACACAAAAATAGAGGTGAATGGGCTGGCTTTGCTCTGGTTTTAAGTCTGGTCTGATTTTTCTCTTTATGCACATCACTCATTATTGGTTAGAATGTATTGTACAGAGTTTTCCATTATAAATCGGATCTTGGGGCCATTCAGTCTAGTATCCTGTCTTTTGATAATGTCCAATAACTGATGTGTCAGACTCACTTAAATTGCCAATTCTTCTGGGCAGAGCCATCGGGGTACCAGTCATTGTGGTCATGTTTAAAGCTTGTAAACATTTCCTTTTGTTTTAAAACGCTTCTTTTAGCATGAACAAAACTCAAACATTTAAAAAACTAAAATGAAGTGGTTTTAAGACTGAAATGTGGCTGCAGGAACTCCGTCATAGAAGGAGAAAATCCAAATTGGCCACAATGCAGCTACTGGCAAATTAGGAACACTGTTCCAAACCCTGCTGTTTTAGTCTCTTAATACTATAGAGAGGAACCAAGCAGATTGCTGGATATTTCTCATCGATTTTATGAACCTATCTTTCACTCCAACTTAGGGCCCAACTGTTCCCTTTCATGCCAAATAAAGATGCAAGGGATGAAAATATGAAAAAAATATGTGCTCCAGAAAAGAAGCACCAATTACATTTATCTTCTTCCTGTTACATGTTCCTCAGGCCTTTTTCAGAGTCCACAGAAGGCATGTGTGACAGGGTATACCAACCCTGCACTGGCAAAGCAGGGGTTAAAGAACAGTTCTTGGCCCAAGAGGCCATGCCCCCTCACCCTTGCTGAGTGTACTCCCAGTGGAAGGATCATTCAACAGGGAGCAGCTCAGCTCAGTCTGGGCTGACTGAGGAGGAGGGTGGTTGTGTGCGACAGCCTCCTGCCAGGAAGCTGTTGTGGTTGAGCTTCCTAGCTGCACCACGGGAAGCCAGTCAACAGCTGGAGCTGAGAGAGATTGCTTGCTGTTGCCAGCAGAGGAGCTGCCAGAGATGAAGGAGAGAGGACGTGAAAGACACTCCACGTCTGACCCCAGAGACAATGCCAGAGCAATGGGGACAAGGGTAGGAAGTGACACAAGGAATGTACTTGGGGTATTGGTACCTGAGCCCTGTGCCAGGATACCTGGTTTCAAAGGGCCCTGGGTCAGAACCCGGTAGACTAGGGCAGGCCTGAGTTCCCCTCCCCTACTCATTTGGACTCTCACTGCTAGGTGACTTTGCTCCAATAACACTGCTAGGAGAAGCAGCCCCTTTGAACTCTCTCCAGCAGGCATTACACCATTAGGCCATACTGCCAGCCTGGGACACCCAGAAACCCCCGACATCATGTTCTACAGCAATGCTCCATAGCCAAATAGGGAGCAAGGGTGGTTTCTGAAGTGCTATCAAGTCAGTTCTGTATGGCAGTTCCCTGGGCAACAAAGAGCAGAGCTGATGTCAGCATGGGCCTTCACACTTGAGTAGACGATCTTCCTACTGGCCATTGGCCTCTTATGCTTTGGCAATGTGGATCAGTGCAGGAATAGCGCTGGTCCTGTTCGCAGATTGTTGAGTACAAGTCCACTCTGTAATAATGCCCTGGCCAGCTTGCAAGTATTAGTGATTCAAGCAACAATGTGGTGTTTGTGCCAGTAAGAAGTTGACCTACCCACATGTTGTTGTTTTTTTTGTTTAGTATTTGATTTATTGTTTCAGGTTTACTGGTAAATTTAGAAAAATAATAAAGATAATGTTAAAAAAGTAGCATTGTTGAATGGGTTGGTGCAGCATGGGGCATCACAGCATTGCAGTCAAGTCACTCACCTGCAGGTGTGGCATGGAGGTCTGTGTGCTATGGTTGGAAACACTGCTTTATGGCAATCTGTGAAACACAGGTAGGTGTCCAATGGCAGAGGGAAGCTGTATCCACAATATGGAGCTTTGATATCACATGCACAGGTTCAAGTAGTATGGATTCCACAACACATACTTTAAAGCATCCCTGATCAGCTTTAACTTGTTCACTAGTGCTCATAGGAGGAATGTATGGAATTCCCAATCATCTCTCCATTTAGTATATTGTAGACCCCTTTTAGGAACTATGCTGCTACCTGGTGCATCAGGGAGTATAGAGTTAGAAGTATGAGAATACTCCCCATTCAGAGCTATTTGCCCTCCTGTGACAGTAATTTGGTGCAGCTTTCACTCTTTTTTGATTTCCTGTTTTTGCATATCAAAGAGTATAATCAAACTCTTAGCTATTAGGAACCTGATCGTCCTTTCCACTGTGCACATGCAATTCTCATGAACTTCAGTGGGAGTTGTGCTCATGATACTGAAAGTTCCATGGGATCCCTAGGGAACAGAGAGAAGGAAAGAAGAATAAGAATCTTGGCAGGAATACCAGAGTTGTCTCTTACTATTTTGCAAATAGTTACCACGGGATACCATAGTCAGCCAACATGAGTAATAAAGGTCTTGGTTTAATTATCATTAAACCTTTAAAAGTGTCACATCATCTTATTAGACAAGTTATTTTGCATTTAAATTATTGTGTAAACCCTGCATTCATGTCCTACTGCCTCAAAATCAGAGATGCACCAACTATTCCATACTATACTGACAAAGTCCCATGTGTGAGTAACTTCAGATGTCCCTTGTCCCTACAAACTCCACAGATTAAAGACTTTTTTTTGTTTTTTCCCCATCCCCATTCTCTTCCTACAATGCACTTTCTCTTTTCAGAGTTGTTACTTTTAACTTAAGGTGCACACTTGATCCCAGAATATGTCATCTCTTAGTCCCTTCTGCATGTCTTTTCTTTCTCTTTTTTTCTTGGTTTTAAATTTACTTACATCTGGGTTCTCTCTGCACTATGGCTATACCTAACTGGAGAAAGAAAATGGCAGATGGACCCCTATAGAATAAGGGGGCATAATTTTGCGGCAGCCCATTTATACATACAGTTCTGATTCTAAAAGGAATCAATCTGGACTTAGCTCTGGTTCAAAGCTTCCTTTCTATAGCATAACCACTTATGTAGATCTCACAATGCTATCCATATGTGTTGTTTCCATCATTTGGTTACCTCACGGTTACAGGGCAAGCTGACTTTAGACCCCCTTTTAGTGCCTTCTGAGTGCATCCCTTTGGAGACAAGTTTTGCTATCTTCGCTCTTCCCTAGATGGAACTATTCAGTCCTACAACTCTTAGACTGGATCTCTGTGTAGCAGCCCCACTGTTTATCAGCAGTGTTTACCTGACAGGCCAAGGTGAGTGTGGCACCTCTAAGCCCTTTTCTTCCTGGAGCCTGTAGCCGGGGAGCTGAATAAAGAGACTCAAAAGCAGCTTCTTCCAACAAAACATTATTTATTCATCCAAAAGGATACAGCATACAGAGCAAAGGTCAAAAACAATAAAGATCTATATTCTTAAATCTTTCCTAACCTTTAACTTCTCCTTGCTTAGCTAAGCAGGCCCTGCTTAGCCCAGGCAGCCATCTGTCTTGCACTGGGTAGAAGAGAGAGATTGCCTACAGTGACTGCGTCTCTGAGTCCTCCTTTTGCCTGTGTGCCACCTTTTATCCAACTCAAATGTCTTAGTTTCCGATTTCCCTCCAAGGTTTCTCCTCTCCAAGTCCTTTCATCTGCCCTTGGTGTGGGCAGAACTGATTTATTCCTCTTCCTAGGGGGGCTTTGCCCCTCTCCTGGCATTGCCAGCCAGACTTCAAATTGGCAGTGAAACTTCAAAGGAATTCACACACGTATTGTCTTTGGAATATGGCTTTTCAAAAATCACTGTCTACATCCCCTGCATATGGCCAGGCTACAGCTCAAGTCTGACTTAACCCTTTGAGTCCAGGTAGATAGTAGGGAAAAATTGAGCAAGTAAACTAAAGTGTACCTGATATTTATAAGAACATAAGAATGGGCATACTTGGTCAGACCAAAGATCCATCTAGCCCAGTATTCTGACAGTTGCCAAAGCCATGTGTTTCAGAGGGAATGAACAGAACAGGTAATCATCAAGTGATCCATCCCCTGTCACCCATTCCCAGCTTCTGGCAAACAGAAGCTAGGGACACCATCCCTGCCCATCCAGCTAATAGCCATTTTATCATTCATAAAAAATGATACAAATATTTCCCACATTCTCCACAGGTTTGTTCCCTTTGTACCTCTCTAGATGATGTAATTTCTGTTGCATATCGGAACATGTGTTATTGCTAAAGGATGATTATGCAATGTCTAGGTCAGGTTTTACCACTTCTGATTCACTCTTTACAATTTTTCTTCCACATTCATTTGTGAAATGTAGAACAACCAGGTTACTCTAAACAGTTTAATTCAGGTGCTGAATTTATAAAGAATATGCAATCAAAGAATATCAACAAACTGTAATTGACATCACCTCAGCTTTTTATCACATCAAGAATTACCCTTCCTGATTGATGCAGAGTGATGTGTAATCACTTGTAACTGATTGGAATTCATTCAGTATAGAATGACATGATGATTAATTGCCACCAGGAAATAATGATTTGTTACAACTGATACCAATAAAAGGACATACCTTTATCAGTCCACAATTTTGGGCTTCCTCCTCCAAACATTTATAAAATGGATACTATAGTGAACAAGTTGTAGACGCTGGGCCAGTGCCTCATCTATAGTATATTGGTGTAGCTTTATTGACTTTGATGGATATGGCCCATGTCTCTTCAGGGGAATAAATGATGAAGATGGATGCAACTAGGTATAGCTAATATTTCCTAAGTAATACTTATGCTTACCTGAAGTACTTTGAACAGTGAGAAGCCATGAAATATTTATTCATGCTCAGAAGAAACACCTTTTGGAAGTACAATGGTCAAATTTTCCAGCAGATAACATACAGTTAACACAATTATTTCCTAGGAGGAAAAGATGGTATCTTTGAAGTCCATGGAGCTATGCTGATTTACACCAGCTGAGGATCTGGCCTGGTCTTCAGAGGTAGTATGTTTAATGACGGCAAGATTAAATCGGTAGTACCCAGAATTTCAGAGGTAAGTCAGGTGGCAGAAATACTCAGTCTGCCCACCATAGACACATTTCAGGTGTTTGATTTTTTTTGCAAGTAAGGGTATAATCCGTCGTGTGCCAAACTCCCTTTTTAGTGACACTCATGTAACCCCACTGACTTCAGGGGGCTCCAATAATCAAAATCCTAACTACAAAACCTTTAACATGTTACGTGCATCAAGTTTAGAACCCTATAAGGCAAACACTTAGCTAAAAGAAATTCCAATCAATTTTCTTTGTTTCTCCATTTTACATAAAATGATGTGTACATCATTTTATTTACATTTTCTCTGAGTAGATCCCGGTGTCAGACACCCACATAAGGTAATGTTGTTCCACATGCATGGCAGGCAAGTTCCCTCTACAACCTCAAAGACAACTACAATGGGTTGTGCTGGTGTAAATTTGTCCCACATACTGTAAATCCAGGCCCCATTCCCCTGTGCATTCTTAAAGTATTCAGCACAGAGTACATAATTTTACTATGCATGAAAACTTGCCTGAGAGATTTAACATCTTTTCAAGAGAATTAAGCCTTTAAAAATAACATGCAATCGTAATGTACAAATCTTGTATTGTCCATATTTATAAAACTCCCAATACAGTCTGTTTGCATCAGCCTCATCCTCCTCTACAAAAGCAAGGGCTAGAGCTACAGGGGCCTGAAAGTACACAATTCTGACAAGAAACCCCTTGCAACCCAATCTTCCATTTGGCCATTTTGCCCTTTCTCCATCACAAGACTGAAATTCTCCTTTTCACATGCAATGGAGTGTGTGTGTATGTATGTGTGTGTGTGTGTATATATATATATATTGTTGGCACAATTCTGAGGATTATATATATATCCTCAGAATTGTGCCAACAAGTCTCTGGGAAATTCAGACTGCTTCAAATTTGGGAGACAGTGGAGCTGCTGAGACCAAAAAGTTACAGGGAAAAAGAGATCTGACTAGGCCATAATCTCATTCTGAATGCTTTTTTTTTTTTTTTTGAACATGTGAAGCAACTGCAAGGCTTGACTGAATCAAATAGATTGAAAGGAACAGAAGAGAACAGGAAGGCTGATCTGAGTACCAAAGCATCACTGTCCCCTTTTTCCCCTGAAAGAGAGAGGACAGTGTAATGTAAATTGGGAAAATAGTGGGCCCAATTGGCCTGTTCTACGCTAAAAAGTACAGAAGGGGGAAGATCTTGTGGCCCAAACAGGGCATACTGTGTACACACGATTATTTGGTAAAAAGCAATGAGCCTGCACTCAGGAAAGAAATGGGTAGTGTGTCCATAAGAATTCACCATTGCCCATAGGAAGCCAGAGACAGAGTGAACTATTGTAAACACAGAGTAAAACAATGACATGAAGGTAGTGGCAGAACTACAAATGGGTTATACTGGCAACCACTTCATTCTAAGCCTGTCTGGTGTGGGATCCATAGCTTAATTGTCATCGATTAGCAAAAGCCATCTGTCTACTCTCACTGAATCATGTACAAGGTGATACATAGCTCATGTCACCAAAAATGTCTGTATCTATACTGACAGGAACCCAGTGATGACTTTTGGGGATTGTTCCTCCTCACTGTTTCTATGTTAGATGGATTTGGGGCTATTGTAACACCTGATCTGCATTTTGGGCACACATGGATTCACGGCTTTCTGCTGGCTATCTCTGGATTATTTGGAGATCCTCCAGTCTATGCACCATTTTTCTCCCTGACTAGGATTATTTTCATCGGAAGTTTCTAACTGGTTCTCTGAGTATCCACCTTTCACCATAGTGACACTGGAATGGATGGCAAAACGTATGGGCTGGAACTTTCCAGGGCAGCTTTGCACTACATCTTCCATGTCTGGTCTTTTAATTTGCATAGGTAAGATTCTTTTTTGTTGATTATTTGTATTGTGGTAGACTCTAGAGGTCTCAGTCCCATTGTACTAGGGATTGTACAAACACACAACAAAAAGACAGAGACCATACTGGCCAGTTTTTGACTGCATTACAGCAGAGGTGACTTTCAGGGAGGAATTGAACTGGAGATCTTTCTTCTGACCATGCCTCCATTTTTGTTTGACATGTCCACTTTTTGTTGCATTTCTTTTCAAATTACAAGTCACTTTGTGTTCATCTAGGAAGAATATAGATGTGCTCCCTTTTTCCATGCACTTCACCTGTGTGTACTGTGACAAAGTTCCTCCTCTGCCTCGGTGCGTCCTGCGCCTATTGGCAGATTTGCTTGCATCAGAGATTCACGGCAGCCCTCAGTTTGGCCACTCTTGCTAGTGGCTCAAACCTGCCGTCCACTCAGCTAACCTCATCACTGGCCAGCATGGGGGAAATGGAGAACAATCCCCCCAGTCTCTGTCTCCCATCTAGTGGGTCGGGGACAGGGCAGATCTCTTTCCAGTTTAGACCTTCCCATCTGGTTTTTCTCACAGACCCAGTCAGCTCCTCCTGTGTCTGATCAGGAGTTGGGGGGGAACCCAGGCCCACCCTCTACATCGGGTTCCGGCCCAGGGCCCTGTGGATAGCAGCTGTCCACAATGTTTCCTGAATCAGCTGCACGACAGCTACAACTCCCTGGGCTACTTCCCCTTGGCCTCCTCCCAACACCTTCTTTATCCTCACTGCAGCATCTTCCTCCTGAAGCCTTATACGCTTGAACTCTTCACTCCTCCAGCAGCACGACTTCTCACTCCCTGCTCTGGGCACGCCCCCCTATTAACTGATGGGAGGTCCTTTTTAAACCAGGTGGCCTGATTAGCCTGCCTGCCATAATTGAATCTAGAAAGTTCTTAATTGGCTCCAGGTGTCTTGATTAGCTTGCCTGTCTTAATTGGTTCTGGCAGGTTCCTGATTGCTCTAGGGCAGCCCCTGCTCTGGTCACTCAGGGAACAGAAAACTGCTCATCCAGTGGCCAATATATTTGCCTTCTACCAGACTCCTGTAGCCCCTTTTGCGGCGTGAGGGAAACCCTGGCGCACGTCTACCTGGAGTGCGCCAGGTTGCAGCCCCTATTCCGGCTCCTCACCGATATTTTATTAAAGTTTTGGTTGCACTTTTCTCCTCACCTTCTTATCTACGCACTCCCTGTCCGTGGCCCCACTAAGTCGCGGGACCTCCTGGTCAACCTCCTCCTGGCCCTGGCTAAAGTGGCCATCTATAAAACCAGGGTGAGGAGGTTGGCCGATGGAGTCTCCTGCGACTGCGGGGCCTATTTCCGATCCTCCGTCTGTTCACGCCTCCAGGCAGAGTTCCTCTGGGCGGCGTCCACCGACTCCCTTGACGCCTTTGAGGAGCGGTGGGCGCTGTCTGGGGTTCTCTGCTCGGTGTCCCCGTCCGGTTCCCTTCTTTTGACCCTTTGACTGCACTCCCGTCCCTGTTTTTCATTAGTTGTCCCCCGTAATTTTTTGGCCTCCAGGTCCTGTGGATCTCCCCCTTAGGCTGGGGGGGGATCCTTTAGCGGTGGGCGAGCTTTGCCCGCCCACTTCCTGGATCCCAATAGGACCAGACTCCTGTAGCCCCTTTTGCGGCGTGAGGGAAACCCTGGCGCACGTCTACCTGGAGTGCGCCAGGTTGCAGCCCCTATTCCGGCTCCTCACCAATATTTTGTTAAAGTTTTGGCTGCACTTTTCCCCTCACCTTCTTATCTATGCACTCCCTGTCCGTGGCCCCACTAAGTCGCGGGACCTCCTGGTCAACCTCCTCCTGGCCCTGGCTAAAGTGGCCATCTATAACACCAGGGTGAGGAGGTTGGCCGATGGAGTCTCCTGCGACTGCGGGGCCTATTTCCGATCCTCCGTCCGTTCACGCCTCCGGGCAGAGTTCCTCTGGGCGGCGTCCACAGACTCCCTTGATGCCTTTGAGGAGCGGTGGGCGCTGTCCGGGGTTCTCTGCTCGGTGTCCCCGTCCGGTTCCCTTCTTTTGACCCTTTGACCGCACTCCCGTCCCTGTTCTTCATTAGTTGTCCCCCGTAATTACTTGGCTTCCAGGTCCTGTGGATCTCCCCCTTAGGCTGGGGGGGGATCCTTTAGCAGTGGGTGGGCTTGCCCGCCCACTTCCTAGATCCCAATAGGACCAGACTCCTGTACCCCACTGGTCTGGGTCTGTCACAGCACTTATAACAATTATTGCCTTTTCCATTCTATGGAGTACTCAGCCCCAAGCATGTTTTCTTTCTGTCGTATTTAAGGTCAGTGTGGGCCAGTCAGGGAGAGAACAGAAAAGAGAACAAACAAATGTGTATTTTTAATAAGACTTGTTTATTATTCCTACATAAACTGAAACAAAACAAAATCACACACCATCTCCTCCGCTGGAGAGGAAAGTAGAAAGAAAGAATCATGCAACCCAAAAAACACTTGACAATGCTTAGGCTGCTGGTGCACAGATACCGCTGCCTATCGGGCTGATCAATATTGTCTTATACTGTCCACATCTATCTGTATCCCTCTGTTCTCTTGTTTTATACTTAAATGATAAACCTTTGCTGGCAGGGACCATCTTTTTGTTCTGTGTTTGTACAGCACCTAGCACAACGGGATCCTGGTGCATGACTGTGGTTTGTAGGCACTACGGTAATACAACTAATAATGAAGAGCCACACATGACACATGCTAGTCACATTGTTTAAGGTGTCCATGCATAGCACTCAGATAGTTTAGTGATGGGGACAGTGTCAGAACCTGAATAGAACAGAACAGAATTCCTGTCACTTAGAGCTGAATTTAAACACCAATCAACTTCATTCAACCTCATTGTAGAGCTGATTCCTAGGCCTGAAAAAGGTCATTCATTACTTTTCGCATATGGAGAACAACTATGTGGATTTAAAGAGCAGCAAAACACATTTTAAAAAATGCTTTTCACCCTGCCACTCTATTGGCCACTGCAGGGGCGCTGTGGTCAATTGCTGTTAGTCATTGAGGACCATTAGCTTCTAAATACAGTTCTCTACTTAGTATTTCCTAAAAACACTTCCTTTGAGTCAATATTGTGCTTTCTAGTAAACTCACCCAAGTCCTACACTTATTCTTAACCTTTCCATTGCTTTTACAGTGAGGTTTAATGTGGTTGTTTGCCGAGGCCTTGAACAAGATTAGTAGTTGTGTTGTGGGACCAGGTGTAGATATAGGGCTCACTGGGCCACCACCATTAACAGAATGGGGGCAGGAAGACAGAACAGTAAAGTAGCTGGAAGGCTGGAGACAAGTTCCTAATGTAAAACAAAGTGCAGTTTGAAGTGATTTTTTTTAAAAGTCATATAGAAGAATTTGAATCTAGAAGTAATAGTAGTAGTAAGCCACAGGGGATTTGCAAGAACAAAAAATAATCTTTGCTAGCAAAAAAAAAAAAAAGACTTTGTACCTGATAGTACATTGTGTGAAACTGCATGGGCAATAAGACACAATTTTCACCTCTTCATGAAACTGGCAAAAATATATTGTAAATTTTACCTTTTTGGAAGGCAGTGTGAAATTTTTTCACACAGCTTTGTGCTTCACTACAGTACAGCGTGTCTGTTGTGACTTACCTGCTGTCCCAAAAGAGGAAGTATTAATCAAACCAACTGACTGTGTCAGTTCTGAGGCATCCTAGTTCAAAAGTTTTGTAAAATGAAGAGGAACAAGATTTTGTAAGCACTGGGAATCTCTAGCTTATCTGGGAATCTCTTCAGCCTTTGAACAATTAGTTGATGAGCATCTTTTTTTAAATAACAAATGTTTTCTCATGTTGTGGTAGGTGTAATATCACTTAAACGTTGCCTCCCTGGCAGGGGCCAGGAGTTATATCTCCACGTGGTGCCTTGGCACCAGCAATATTCAGAGCCCAGGGGCCCAGCTCCACCAATATTTGGGGCCAGGTGTCCCTCCCCCCCGGCCCACCTGCCGGCCCTCCCGTGCCTCCCCCAGCCCCCTCTTGCTGCCCCCACACACCTCCCCAGGCCCTGGAGCAGAGCGTCCCTGGCTGCCTCCTCCATCCCTAGCTGCCTCTTCTGAGCAGCTCCATGCTGCCTCCCTGCAGCATTTGCTGCCACGGGGTCCTAGTGCCCCCCAACTCGACTGTCAGGGCAGACTGACTGAGCCTGCCCTTCCACCTCAGACCCTTCCCTTTTCCGGCGGGACCCTCCACCAGCACAGGGTCCCCTCCTCCTCCTCCGCGCACAGTCACCACTCCTGCCCCATGCTGGGCAAAGAGGCAGCCCCATTCCCCAGTGAGGCTACAGTCAGGGGCAACAGCAGGGGAGGAGGCGCATGCAGCACCCCCCAGCACCCACCACGGGGGAGGCGAGGGAGATTCCTGGACCTGAGAGGGGCCCTAGGACCACATGCAGTGACAGTGGTGGGGGTGAGTGTGCTGCTGGGGGTGGGGGGCAGGAAAGGGGGGCTCCTCCCCCAGAGCTCGCTGCTGCTGGCAGGGAAAGGGCTGGGGGGAGTCCTCCTCTCTGGCCCCTGTCCCGGAGCAGCCTGCCTGCACCCCAAACTCATCGCCAGCCCTGCTCCACCCCAGAGCCCACACGCCCAGCCAGAGCTTTCACGCCCCAGACACCCTCGTCCCCCTGCTCCCTAACCCTCTGCCTGAGCCCCTCCAGCATCCCAAACACATTATCCCCAGTCGCAGCCAGAGCCCTCATCCCCCTGCACTCCAACCCTCTGCCCCAGGCCTGAGCCCCTCTAACACCCCAACCCCCCCCAGCCCCAGACAGAGCCCACACTCCCCCACACTCCTACTCTCACCCTGAGCCCCTCCCACACTGCAAACCCCTCATTCCCAGCCCTAGACAGAGCCCTCACCCCCGACTCACCCTGAACCCCTCCCCCACCCCACAGCCCTCACCCCACACCTCTGCACAATCTCCCTTTGCACCCCCTCCCATCCCCAAACTCCCTCCCGGAAGCTGCACCCGCTCCCTCCACACCCCCTCCCATCCCCAAACTCCCTCGCAGAGCCTGCACCCCAGTCCCCTGCCCCAGCCTAGGGCCTGCACCCAGATCTCCTTCCCCACCCAAACTCCCTCCCAGAGCCTTGGGCAGGTGGGGGGCAGAGTTTAGGCAGGGGTGGGTTCTGGGCACCACCAAAAATTATACAAACCTGCTGCCCCTGCTCTCTGGTTGCTTTTTGGGGCAAGCACTATCTCTTACCATATTGCTGTACAATGTCTAGCACCATGAGGCCCCAGTCTTGGTAGGAAGCACTACTGGTTTATAAATAAATAATACAATATTACTACTAATTGGACAAAAATTTCTCTTATGAAGTGAACAAACTAAGCCATGTTAGCCTGACTAGTATAGAATCATAGAATCATAGAATATCAGGGTTGGAAGGGACCTCAGGAGGTCATCTAGTCCAACCCCCTGCTCAAAGCAGGACCAATCCCCAATCAAATCATCCCAGCCAGGGCTTTGTCAAGCCTGATCTTAAAAACTTCTAAGGAAGGAGATTCTACCACCTCCCTAGGTAACTCATTCCAGTGTTTCACCACCCTCCTAGTGAAAAAGTTTTTCCTAATATCCTAAAAAAGTTTTTCCTAATTTGTATAATATACAAATATCATATATTAGGTCAATATATTTTATCAAGACATAATCCAAATACCTATGATGTGCATTGTTTGTTTTTGTACATAATGGGCTATATGATCCAAACACAGGAGCTGAGGCTGTACTACATGAAACAGACATCATGATACACACTTTACTGTGATTCTTGAGTCAATTCCTGTGGTGCTGTAAATTGGTCCCTCCAACTGGTGGAGCCACCTCTGTCATAAACCAGAGCCACACCCCAGCTATTCCAGCTCAGGGTTCCCCTCGCTGCTTTTAGACAAGCTATGTACCAACTCTGGACCCAAGTGAAATTGTGCACTTCTTCACCAGGCAGTCAAGGGGGTTAAGGGAAATGCCCTTATAGACCTGAGAGCTCTGCTACCCCTGGTGACCCATACATACCTCCACTCTCCTTAACACACCCACAGCTCTTGGCCTGCTGTCCCTCCAACATACCTCCGCTTCCTCCCCTTTCTCCTCCCCAGATCAACATTATCTTTGAAAAGTCATGGAAGATGGGAGAGATTCCAGAAGACTGGAAAAGGGCAAATATAGTGCCAATCTGTAAAAAGGAAAATAAGGACAACCTGGGGAATTACAGACCAGTCAGCTTAACTTCTGTACCTGGAAAGATAATGGAGCAAATAATTAAGCAATCAATGTGCAAACATCTAGAAGATAATAAGGTGATAAGTAACAGTCAGCATGGATTTGTCAAGAACAAGTCTTGTCAAACCAACCTGATAGCTTTCTTTGACAGGGTAACAAGCCTTGTGGATAGGAGGGAAACAGTAGACGTGGTATATCTTGACTTTTAAAACTTTCCATACTGTCTTGCATGACTTTCTCATAAACAAACTAGTGAAATGCCACCTAGATGGAGCTACTATAAGGTGGGTGCATATCTGGTTGGAAAACTGTTCCCAGAGAGTAGTTATCGGTGGTTCACAGTCATGCTGGAAGGGCATAACGAGTGGGGTCCCACAGGGATCAGTTCTGGGTCCGGTTCTGTTCAATATCTTTATCAGTGATTTAGATAATGGCATAGTGAGTATACTTATAAAGTTTACAGATGATAGCAAGCTGGGAGGGGTTACAAGTGCTTTGGGGGATAGAATTATGATTCAAAATGATCTGGAGAAATGGTCTGAAGTAAATAGGATAAAATTCAATAAGGACAAATGCAAAGCACTCCTTTTAGGAAGGAACAATCAGTTGCACACATGCAAAATGGGAAATGACTACCTAGGAAGGAGCATTGTGGAAAGGGATCAGGGGGTCATAGTGGACCACAAGTAAATATAAGTCAACAATGTAACACTTTGCAAAAAAACGAAACATCATTCTGGGATGTATTAGCAAGAGTGTTGTAATACTTAGTCCTGCCATGAGTGCAGGGGACTACACTAGATGACCTCTCGAGGTCCCTTCCAGTTCTATGATTAACCATTATTAAGAATGAAAAGTAGGATAGGGTAGGGGCATAGGGAAAATGAAGAAATGCCGGGGTTGGGTACAGTCTAGGGGCAGTGGAGGTAACCGGATAGAGGCAAGAAGAGAGACACCTAGGGTTTATGCTGGGAGAATCATGGTGGTGAGGAGAAGCATAGCTTAGAAGATCTCCATATTGATGAACCTATATAGTTGTCAGAAAGAAACTTCACCACTGATCTATTCCTTCCCTTCTGAGGTCCTGGGAAAGGAGAGGAGAAGGGCTCTGGAGAGAAGGGGGAATCTGAAGGGAGCATATCAGAATGGGGTTGATCCGTGAGACTCTCCACTGTCTTTGACTCTTGCTATGCAACTTCAGCTCTGCTATCATACAGAGTGACCTTTGTTCTAGTCTAATGACACTGTTTTGTCACTCACCTTATGGATAGATAATAAAAGAAGAGCACCTGTAACTTGAGGAATGCCCACACCACACCACATTTCTCTGACCAAGCCCCTTTTCTTTGCTATGGTACCTGTTGCAATGGCTGGTAGTGTAGCTCATGCTACTGGTGCTCTCCACAGGCAAACAGACAGGCCAGTTCATACGGTTAGGTTACTTAGGCAAGACTTCAAGCAAGTTTATATCAGTGGAGTGAGGTAAACTGACAGTAATGTACTCGAGAATCTGTCTCTGTACCTATGTCATGATAGATCATTTTCATCCCTCTTTTCTGAATTCTGTGAAATAAATTTGAAACTAAATTGCATGAGAAAACAGTGTATAAAACAATTTTCCACCAAATCTCCTTCAAAAACACCTGCTATCTTTGAATGGGCCCACTCCCTCAGACTGAAGTCAACCAAGCTCTTTAAATTATAAAATAGCATTTGACTGGTCATTTGTGTGCACTCATACCTGATTTGCAAACAGCCACCAGATGTTATTTGCATGCAGATGTATGCAACCAATTGAGTCCTGAACTTTGAAACTCTGGCCCTTAATTTTTTTACTCAGGTTCACATGCATTGCCAATTAGTCCATTCACTACAGTAACATTCTGCTAAAAGCCCCCAAAAGCTCTCTCCAATCCCAGTTCCCATTTTCATGTTACCTCCTGAATCCTGGCTTCACTTGCCTGTTCTTTGTATTAGTGCTGCTGCCAATTGTTATTACATCCTTCCATGTCACTTCTCACTTGCTGTGTTCTGATTAGCTTTTGAGGGATCAAGTAAACAGTGATCCTATCATTTTCCCAGCTTCTAGCCAGATGAAGAACAGTTTCCTTACAGTACATAGCTAGCTCTCTTAAACTATCAAGGCCTAAGCATCAAACACTGATTTATAACATTCTGCAAACACAGATTAGCACTTTCCAGAATTGTTTTGCTCCTCTTTAGACTGTGGGGCCATTTATGCCGTGTATAATCATGACAGCTGCTTGAAATATTTTGTTCAGAAACTTTTTTTGTGTGTGAAAAATTGCTTTTTTTTCAAAACCACAAAGTTGTCTGGAATATTTTCATTTTCTCAAAAATGTTCTTTCCCCCCAAAATAACAAAAAAAATGGAAAAAAAAATCCAGTTTTGGAAACATTTTCTGGATTTTTTGTTGTTGTTTTTTTTTCTTTCGTTTTTTTGTCCTTCCTTTCTTTCTCTCTCTTCTTTTCCCTTTCCCTGGCCATTTTCTATTTTGCCATTGAAAAATAGCATAGCATCAGTGTCTAGATCTGGAAAATTACCAAGTCTGGATGTGCTCAGATCTGGCCCAACTTAATTAAATAATGCCACATGGAGGTGATACAATATCATGGAGGATATTGACTTTAATGAGAGCAGAATCAGGCCACAGAAAAGGAAATCCACTTCTCATATCTGTGGTTTGTTGAGCTGCCACAGGTCACAGTTAATATGGCTTCTGTTTGAACACTATGAACAGAGTGAAGGAAGGAAGGATTTGGAAAAGAACATCTTGTGAAATATAAATTCTAGTATTCATTTTCAGTAAAAACAGTCTGCCATCATTTTATGTTTGCTTATGTTTTTACTAAACAGCTGAATGCTGATACAATATAATACTTTTGCTAGGGCTTTTGCAGAGTTCATTTTGGCTTATATTTTACTAAAAGAAAAAACCCACCAAAAACAAAATTCATAAACAAGTTTCCTCACCCAGAAACAACTTGTACATTTAAACATTTTTGGATTTAATGTTCATTTCTTATCTCAAATACAATTACTACATTTTCCTCTAGCTCAGATCAATGCTGAGAACAGACTTTCATTGAACTGTTTTTGAAGCTCCCAGGAACATTGACTCCACTGGCTTTTTCTGCTGAGATTTTTATAGTAATTATGATAAAAAATCTGAAGTTGTTTATAGTTATAACATCTATTTTCTGACAAAATCAGATGTTTAACATTTCAATTATTTCCCCTCATATTGGTTAGCTGTTAATATTTCCTCTCTGTTGTTCTTCAATTTTCTAAAGACTTTAAGTTCCAGATAAAAAGCTTGTTCCCCAGAAACATGCAAAATATGTAACCTTTCTTTCCTCAGGTAGAATAGCAGAAGTGATCTCAGAAAATGAGTTGGCCCTAATTATAGGACTTCTGGAGTGCAAGAAGCACAGGCTCTAAAATATATTTACAATAAGCTTCTGTGTAGTTAGCAGAACAAGACAAGATTTATAATCTTGAAAGCCTAATACAGTCTGGTTAAGGGAGGACCTTGTGCCAAAAGATGAATTTTAGAAGAAATCTGTGTCCTGTTTGCTTGAGGCAATGTTCTGAAAGTTCACCAAAAAGGGAAGAATACTGCTGTGTATGCAAAATAAACCAGTTTTCAAACAAGTTTTTAGTCAGTTGGCATCTCTCAGATAGCAGTAGGCAGTGGAGATATGAGCAAAGGGTTTTCCCGGAGTGGAAAAAAAGAGAATAACAATGAAATATCATAGTTGCTCTAGAAGAAAGCCTATTAAACACAACTATAAAATAAGAATTGAAACTGGAATTAATAACATATTGGATACTTCTTCAAACATGCAGTGATACACACATATGCAGTTTATAACTGTGAACCAAGTAACAAAATAAATTGGCACCTGGCATTTAAACCACCACAAAACAAAGTATTGTAATGATCATCTTTATATTGACCTAAATTTTACATTCAGATGCACATGTCCACTGAAGTGAATGAGAGTTGCTGGAATTTATCTGAGGGCAGAATTTGGCCATTGGAAGCAATAACTCAACAAAGTGATCATAGAATCATAGAATATCAGGGTTGGAAGGAACCTCAGGAGGTCATCTAGTCCAACCCCTTGCTCAAAGCAGGACCAATCCCCAAATAAATCATCCCAGCCAGGGCTTTGTCAAGCCTGACCTTAAAAATATCTAAGGAAGGAGATTCCACCACCTCCCTAGGTAACCCATTCCAGTGTTTCACCACCCTCCTAGTGAAAAAGTTTTTCCTAATATCCAACCTAAACCTCCCGCACTGCAACTTGAGACCATTACTCCTTGTTCTGTCATCAGCTACCACTGAGAACAGTCTAGATCCATCCTCTTTAAAAACCCCTTTCAGGTAGTTGAAAGCAGCTATCAAATCCCCCCTCATTCTTCTCTTCCGCAGACTAAACAATCCCAGTTCCCTCAGCCTCTCCTCATAAGTCATGTGTTCCAGTTGCCCTCCACTGGACGTTTTCCAATTTTTCCACATCCTTCTTGTAGTGTGGGGCCCAAAACTGGGCACAGTACTCCAGATGAGGCCTCACCAATGTCGAATAGAGGGGAACGATCACGTCCCTCCATCTGCTGCCCCTACTTATGCAGCCCAAAATGCCATTGGCCTTCTTGGCAACAAGGGCACACTGTTGACTCATATCCAGCTTCTTGTCCACTGTAACCCCAAGGTCCTTCTCTGTAGAACTGCTGCCAAGCCATTCGGTCCCTAGTCTGTAGCGGTGCATGGGGTTCTTCCATCCTAAGTGCAGGACTCTGCACTTGTCCTTGTTGAACCTCATCAGATTTCTTTTGGCCCAATCCTCCAATTTGTCTAGGTCCCTCTGTATCCTATCCCTACCCTCCAGCGTATCTACCTCTCCTCCCAGTTTAGTGTCATCTGCAAACTTGCTGAGGGTGCAATCCACACCATCCTCCAGATCATTTATGAAGATATTGAACAAAACCGGCCCGAGGACCGACCCTCGGGGCACTCCACTAGATACCGGCTGCCAACTAGACATGGAGCCATTGATCACTACCCATTGAGCCCGACAATCTAGCCAACTTTCTATCCACCTTATAGTCCATTCATCCAGCCCATACTTCTTTAACTTGCTGGCAAGAATACTGTGGGATACTGTGTCAAAAGCTTTGCTAAACTCAAGGAACAACGTGTCCACCGCTTTCCCCTCATCCACAGAGCCAGTTATCTCATCATAGAAGGCAATTAGATTAGTCAGGCATGACCTTCCCTTGGTGAATCCATGCTGACTGTTCCTGATCACTTTCCTCTACTCTAAGTGCTTCAGAATTGATTCCTTGAGGACCTGCTCCATGATTTTTCCAGGGACTGAGGGGAGGCTGACTGGCCTGTAGTTCCCAGGATCCTCCTTCTTCCCTTTTTTAAAGATGGGCACGACATTAGCCTTTTTCCAGTCGTCCGGGACTTCCCCAGATCGCCATGAGTTTTGAAAGATAATGGCCAATGGCTCTGCAATCACATCCGCCAACTCCTTTAGCACTCTCGGATGCAGTGCATTCGGCCCCATGGACTTGTGCTTGTCCCACTTTTCTAAATAGTCCCAAACCACTTCTTTCTCCACGGAGGGCTGGTCGCCTCCTCCCCATGCTATGCTGCCCAGTGCAGTAGTCTGGGAGCTGACCTTGTTTGTGAAGACAGAGGCAAAAAAACCATTGAGTACATTAGCTTTTTCCACATCCTCTGTCACTAGGTTGCCTCCATCATTCAGTAAGGGGCCCACACTTTCCTTGACTTTCTTCTTGTTGCTAACATACCTGAAGAAATCCTTCTTGTTACTCTTAACATCTCTTGCTAGCTGCAACTCCAGGTGTGATTTGGCCTTCCTGATTTCACTCCTGCATCCCTAAGCAATATTTTTATACTCTTCCCTGGTCATTTGTCCAATTTTCCACTTCTTGTAAGCTTCTTTTTTGTGTTCAAGATCAGCAAGGATTTCACTGTTAAGCCAAGCTGGTCGCCTGCCATATTTGCTATTCTTTCTACACATCGGGATGGTTTGTCCCTGTAACTTCAATAAGGATTCTTTAAAATACAGCCAGCTCTCCTGGACTCCTTTCCCCCTCATGTTATTCTCCCAGGGGATCCTGCCCATCAGTTCCCTGAGGGAGTCAAAGTGTGCTTTTCTGAAATCCGTATTCTGCTCCTCTCCTTTCTTCCCTGTGTCAGGATCCTGAACTCGACCATCTCATGGTCACTGCCTCCCAGGTTCCCATCCACTTTAGCTTCCCCTACTAATTCTTCCCGGTTTGTGAGCAGCAGGTCAAGAAAAGCTCTGCCTCTTCTTGGTTCCTCCAGCACTTGCATCAGGAAATTGTCCGCTACACTTTCCAAAAACTTCTTGGATTGTCTGTGCACTGCCGTATTGCTCTCCCAGCAGATATCAGAGTGATTGAAGTCTCCCATGAGAACCAGGGCCTGCGATCTAGTAACTTCTGTGAGTTGCCGGAAGAAAGTCTCATCCACCTCATCCCCGTGGTCCGTTGGTCTATAGCAGACTTCCACAACGACATCACCCTTGTTGCTCAAACTTCTAAACTTAATCCAGAGACACTCAGGTTTTTCTGCAGTTTCATACTGGAGCTCTGAGCAGTCATACTGCTCCCTTACATACAGTGCAACTCCTCTACCTTTTCTGCCCTGCCTGTCCTTCCTGAACATTTTATATCCATCCATGACAGTACTCCAGTCATGTGAGTTATCCTACCAAGTCTGTGTTGTTCCAATCACATCATAATTCCTTGACTGTGTCAGGACTTCCAGTTCTCCCTGCTTGTTTCCCAGGCTTCGTGCATTTGTGTATAGGCACTTGAGATAACTCGCTGATCATCCTTCATTCTCAGTATGAGGCAGGAGCCCTGCCCTCTCGCATGCTCCTGCTCGTGCTTCCTCCCGGTATCCCACTTCCCCACTTACCTCAGGGCTTTGGTCTCCTTCCCCGGGTGAACCTAGTTTAAAGCCCTCCTCACTAGGTTACCCAGTCTGCTTGCGAAGATGCTCTTCCCTCTCTTCGTTAGGTGGAGCCTGTCTCTGCCTAGCACTCCTCCTTCTTGGAACACCATCCCATGGTCAAAGAATCCAAAGCCTTCTTTCCGACACCACCTGCGTAGCCATTCGTTGACTTCCACGATTCGATGGTCTCTACCCAGGCCTTTTCCTTCCACGGGGAGGATGGATGAGAAGACCACTTGTGCCTCGAACTTCTGTATCCTTCTTCCCAGAGCCACATAGTCCGCAGTGATCCGCTCAAGGTCATTCTTGGCAGTATCACTGGTGCCCACGTGGAGAAGCAGGAAGGGGTAGCGATCTGAGGGCTTGATGAGTCTCGGCAGTCTCTCCGTCACATCGTGAATCCTAGCTCCTGGCAAGCAGCAGACTTCTCGGTTTTCCCAGTCGGGGCGGCAGATAGATGACTCAGTCCCCCTGAGGAGAGAGTCCCTGACCACCACCACCCCCCTCCTTCTCCTTCTGCTAGGCAATAGGGCATTTAGGAGAATGGATCTGGAAAAGAAGTAATTCTGCTTAGAAATTGTATCTGTTTGGCGTGGCTGTTCCTGATTTTTATTTAATCAAATACAATGTTGCATGGAATGCAAATCCTTACTAAAGCTTTAGTTTTCACAGGCAAAGTTTTAATCCCTATTGAAGTTCTCTTATCATTCTAGGACTTATTTCTCCCCTTGCTTACCCAAGTTGAAATCATGAGAAATTCCAGTGAAATCAATCAAATTAATTGGTATAATGGGATAACCAGGTTTCTAATATCATTCTGACCTCCCCAGAAAGATCTCCTTATACTGCCATCAATATTGTGGCTATAAGCACCAAGAACCAATTTCCAGCACTGTTGCTCCTATTTATTTTGGCTTTGTCTTTCTGCTTAGTCCATAAGTAACATTGGGATTGTACACACTGTCGGGGGCAAGGGAAGAAACAGATGTAGTGGGAATACCAATGGCAGGTGCAATTTATGTGCATCGTGGAAGGAAATGCTGCCAGAGCTGCCATTGCTGCATCTTTCCTATTTATTTTGAAGCACTGCCAGTTTTGTTTATTGTAGGGGATGCAGTGATTTTTGGAACACGTACCCAGGTTCTTCCTTTGATACATTCCATTTTGTGCGGATTGAATTCCTTTTAGTCACCTGTTCTATGTTGTCTAAATCCCAGGTTGTAAACTTGTGAAGGCATGCACTATCATTGGGTTGGTTGGTTGGTTGTACAATTCCTCTCACAATGGTCCATGACTGGGGTCCTTAAACAATATTAATAATTTTAATAGTTAATCTGCTACTATAAGACATACAAAACTCAAAATTCCAATTAAGAATATAAACACTCTAGGAAAAACTGAAAGAAGCAAATAGGTTACTTGATTGATTCTGTTCAGAAGAAGTCAAATATATATATTTTGCTCCAAAGCCCATGGTCCGTCCTTGTCTTCCAAGGTCTCCCCCTATAAACAGTGAATAGTGCTGATTATGTGGATATAATCCAATGAGAGACCAAGTAACATGGTATGCTCCATGTGAACTTTGACCTTCTAAGCATCCCACTGTGATGCTTTATTTCCACTTTTACTTTATATCCAGCAAAAAAACCCTCTGTTTTTTGGCTGAAGTAAAAGTCATGAGAGCAGTGTTTGTTATATAGGGAATTTCTTCCCCATTTTTATGAAGAGTGCAACAAGAGGTAAATTTGGGGATGGTTTCATTAAGGGCCAGTCTTAGAGAAACTTGAAAGGAATTTGACATCTGGGTGGCCATATGGAATGGGACACTCAGAGGCACAGACTTTCATCTTTGACTCCCCTATGGGGCATCTTAATTTGGTTTTAGTTTGGGCACCATCAAAGATCTATGGAAACTCTAAGCAGAGTGACAGTTTTCACTTTACAAACATCATGGTCGCTGAAATCACAATTCATGGTTTATCGCAACTGTGAGGAACATTTATGGGGAAAGAATGAAAAAATTATATTAAAAAAGACCTCTTAGTGTGAGGGCCAAGCGTAATGGAAATGCTAGTGAACAAATGAACTAAAAATTATTAGTAAAAGTGATATTCAAAAGTGATTGGAACATAATACTTATGTTTATTATTATGCTATTTCTTACTTGTATAGAAATGACTGTGGAAAAGGGTCACTTTCTTGTTGAAGTTGTTTTAATCACTTACAAAGGCAGAGAAGACATCTTCCCTGGGCCTGATTTACAAAAGAAGTCAATGGGAGTGTAACCCCTTTGGGGTTAGAGAGCATGGCTCCTTTAAATCTTTTTCCTAGGGGGACGGGGAGGGGGAGAGAAAGGAGGGAAACTTGGGGGTGTGGCTCTGGAGTTCCCAGGAGAGAAGGGCCGCAGGCTGGAAGCCCTGGACAAAGTAAAGCAGCAGAGAACCTGCCTGAAGCCTGGAAAGGACAGGGCGGCCGATAGGGGACACCCCAGGACAGGAGCCAGGAAAAGCACTGTGCCAGGGAGGAATTGCCCGAGAAGGACAGGCCAGAGCTGGACCCAGTATCACTGCTGCCCAGAGCTGCCTGGGACTGTGAGTACTGGGGCTTGTGGGTCTGCACTGGGAATAAGGAGGGAGGTGCTAGCTAGTTAAGTGGGGAGGTGGTCGTCTGTGGGGCTTTGCATAGAGCAGCAGAAAAGGGCACCGGAGGGGTTTGTTGGGGAAAGTTCACTGGCACTGAAGACGACCAGGAGCACCCAAGACTCACCACTGTACTGGAACTTTGCTCAGGACTCCTGAACTCAGACACTGCTCAGTGTCTGTCCTTTCAGACTTTGCTACCGCTGGGTCTGTGGGGCATTGGTTTTGATGCAACCCTGTTCTACTGCTCCCCCTATACTTCCCCTTGTTTTTCTCCTCTCATCCCTCTGTAAATAAATATCTCCCTTTGTTATATCCATTGTACTTTTCCTGTGGGGGTGTGTGTGTTCACTCTGGGGGGTTTGGAGCAGGTGCCCCTGGGATAGAAGGGATTTTTCCTGTTGCATTCCTGCATGCGCCTTCTCTTGGCCAGAGCTGCCTGCAGAGCAGACTCCACCATGGCCACGAGGGCGCTAAAGTTACAGGAGTATTGCTTAAGTTAAATACCTTTGAGGATCTGGGCCTTAAAGTCTCTGTACATCTGTAAAATGGGGATAAAAATACCTAATTTCTCCCATCCTTTGTATTTTTTGTCTATTTAAATCTTAATTCAGAAAAGTCAATGGGACTATCCACATACTTACAATTTAGGCATATACCCTCCTGAATCAGGGCCTTAGAATGTAAGCCCTTTGGGGCAGGAACTATCTGTGTTTGTGCCACACTTAGCACAATGGGACTGCAGTTTCAGTAGGGACAGCCAGGCACAATCGTCTTTAATTAATTAATTAATGATATGCAAACGTATGTAAAAGTACAACCAAGAGCTTAGGATTTCAATGGAGCTAGTCCTGTGCTTAAAGTTAGGCATGTGCCTAAGTGCTTTGCTGGATCAGGGCCTAAAGGAGTTCCACAGAGGACTATTTAACAGTCATGCTTTTGTTTTCTAAGATTGCAAAAATTGTGGAATCAACAGCATAACAGTGGATCACCTGCTTAGAGACTTCAGTCTTCAAGATACAGTTCTGTTCTCTAAGGGCACTAGTTTGGGATTCCCTGTCTCTGAAATTCGTTTTTATAAACTGGTAATAGTAGCATCCTTCGTGATATTATTAACTATGCATCTTCCATCTACGACAAAGGATTGCACATTGTTTGAAGTTTCCAAAATATGTTGTCATTTTTTCCTCTCAGCATATAGAAACAATTCATTATTTATTGCTGCTTTAAAACAGCATACTTTCAGAATAATTCCAAAATTGTACTCTCCATTCCTTTTGTGTTATAGTAAGCTTTTTGTCATGAAGGTTGTAAACAGGATTTGTTATCTTTCACCATTCAAACTCAAGCTTTCACATCAACCTTTCTGTTTCCTAATTACATAAGGAGGATGGCTTTTTATCAAAGTGTTTTATTTATAAATAACATTCTTTGTGTGGCTTCAGTGGACAAGTTATATTGCTCCTGACATCAGGCAGCAGCAAATTAGCTTTCAATTTAGTTTCATTCTAGTCGACATGAGATTTACTTAGTCAACATCTCTGAAATCAGAGCAAAAATAAGTCTCCATGGGTTTGAGTAATTTAGTACCTGAAACACAGGACAGAACACCTAGTGGCTCTTAACATCCTGCAGCTGCTGTTTAGATGTTCAACAAACATATGAGATGACTAGAGAAGACAGTGAAATGGTTTGAGGCTGTGATATGGGGATGGACCCAGCTTTGTCTACATTTCATAAGACCTGGATGCTGTTGCTGATTGATTTACCCAGTGTCTGACTACGACTGGGGTTTGGATTAGATTAGCTTGCTGAGATTTTCATTCATTTATGATGTGAGGCAACGCTGATAGGCAGAAGTAGCAGAAGTTATATCTGTTCCCTTGATTGAGGGGGCTTGCCCACCATTTGTTGGTTAGGTTTGCTTGCTAAGAGACTTACTGGATCCCCAGATGCTTCTAGATGTCCAATTAGCAGCCGTGTCCGTGAGTGTCTTATCTGAACTTGGCAAGAAATTTGTAACTTATTCTTTTGGATGTGGACATGACCCCTTTGTCACTTCAGGAATGGGTTACTGCTATGTACTCTGCATGAAACTACTCTAGATGGATTTTAGAAATTTGTGCTAGTGCACAATGTACTGGCCTGATCGCTTAATGGTGCTCATAAGAAGAACATTACACTAGTTCTCCATGATCTGCACTGACTTCCAGTTCATTTCCAGAAGCTGGTTAAGAGATTGTTTTTTGACCTTTAAACCCCTAACTGTTATGGGTCTTTGTTACCTAAGAAATTGAATCACTTTGTGTGTGCCAATAAATGTGTTATGATCAGCAGAGGCCCTCAAGCCTATAGTCCGTTCATTAAGTGGTGGTGGAGTGGAACCGGTGTGAATGCGTTTCACCAGGGAGACAGGTGTGAGGGGTCCTTGACCTCCTTTAATTTCCCAGAGCCCAGATATACTGCAGGGCCTATTTGATTTCCCAGGTTTTCCCTACAAAGGTTTGGCTTGCCTTGGGGCATACAGTGGGTAAAGAGGAAGGTTTTACTTTTGAATTCAGGGATTTCTTAGGCATTCTTTTTTGGTAATTTAAATACATTTCCTGTATTTTTCCCCTCATGCCTGAAAAATTGTTTTTACCTCATGCAGGCAGATGCAGATAAATCACATCTATTTATTGGACCCCATTTGGCGAGGAAGAGCTTCAAGTGACTTTCTGGAGAAACCTCAATGTTCTTGTGAAGATTAGAACTTGAGGATATTCTATCAAACTTTCTAAGGTAAGAGGAAAAATAACCATAGCAACAAAACAAACAAATATAAAACTATATGAATACTATTACTACACAGGGAAGAATCTTGATGAAATGTGAGTCATGATCCAGGGCAGCTTGCATTGAGTTTTACTGGTATGACAGGTATGCTTCATTGTTTATTAGCCAAGGGTAAAAATAAAAAAAACCTGAGGTGAACTACAGGGAATTAAACTCACATTTAAATAGGGTTACTTAAATAAGGATGTAATTTAGATTTGATTAAGTGATTGTATGTTATTTTAAATTCTATTTTTACAAGAATATTTTAATGAAATGTATAATCTAATTAATAAAATACTTGTGTGTCCATTAAACATTTGTTGAAATTCACTGGATATGCTACTTGACTAATAATTAACGATTTGTGCAACTAAATCTGTTTTTTAGATTTAATAACATAGTTACTGCATATTATTGTGTGCGACAAGAGAAGAATTTCCGATTAATTACAGTCCAGAAAAAGATGGAAAAACATATGAAACCCGTAATAACATACACACAGATGTATGCACAGGATATTCTCCCAAACAGTTATTCATGTTTTAAACTTAGTCTTGAATTCCTTGGCTAAGATTTTCAGCAGTGACTAGTGACTTTGGATGACTCAATTTTTTGATGCACAGTCTGAGACATCTAAAAGGGGCTTGATTTTCAGAGGATGGATGCTCAGTACCTTATGAAGTCTAGGCCCTTTTCAAGACTCTCAAGATGAGCACCCCACAGTGAATGCACGTAGCATCACCAATCATTTTTTTAAATCCTAACCATAATGTATTTATAATGGCCACAATCCCAAGTTAATGCCACTAGAGAGTCCAAGAAAGAGACAGCATATGTTCAAACTCTAGTGAGGAAAGAAAATTATATCTGTTTCCTTAAGTGAGTTTCGTGATTTCAAGGTACTGAACTGACATCCCTCAAAATCAAAATTGTGAGCAATGAAAGAAGATAGAGCACTGGTTATGATGGTACAAATTTTGCCACACTCTCCAATGCTGTATCGCAATCATGAACTATTAGAACCAGCTCTGTTTAACTTTCAGTGCTTAGTTAGTCCTTCGTCTTTCTGCTGAGATTGCCAAGGAGGGTGCCAAGTTTGATGTGGACACCTACCCAATAGGAATTAGACTGCGGGCTTGTCTACACAAACACTTAGTTTGTGGCAAGTTGTAGTATAAATCTACCTTGCCCTAGCCTGCTATGCAAAAAGTCTCTGAGTGGATCCTGCTGCTGTGCACTAAAAGTCCCCTAGTGCATCTGAATCTGCTTGTATTTCAAAGTAGGGTAGATCAAAGCACACTGTGGAACTTTTAGTGCATGGCAGCAAGGTCCACAGAGACACTTTTTGCACAGCATACTGGTGCGAGTTACATTTACACCCCAGTTTGCCATGGCCTAAGTGTTTGTGTAGACAAGTCTGGAGACCACAATCTTCTTCCACACAGACAGCCATCAAATGGCAAAGACATTTGACATCAAAAGGCAAATGCAAACTGAGTCTGAAACAGTAATCTAGGGGAGAAAGACTCCATGCTCTAGTGTCAGTTCCAGCGTGACCAACACTTTAATATGATGTTTAGACTAAGCTTTCAGTGAATGGCTTTTCCCATTTGAAACACCTCATTCTTGCTTAGATGTTTAACCAGTTTATAAAACCTATATACTGCTTTGTAGGCTCCAGGGCATGCCATGAGACACACTAAGCATGTACTAGACATACATTGCCTTAGACCCAGTGTTGTAGCAGCCAGGCCAGGTACTAACAAACTTCAACAGGACTTTATTTTTAAAGTGGAAACCTCTTTACCAAGCTGCTGCTGCACTCTCGGTAGCTCTCACTCCGCCTCCTCTACTCCCCCCTTCCTGTTTCCTGTCCTTTCAGACTCCCAACAGCCAGTGCTCCCAGTTCTAATAATTACAAGCAGCATCTAAACACCACACCCAACCCAGCGCAGCCCAGTCAAAAATTCAGATTTGTAGTATTTTCTTTGTGGGTTCTAACATTTCTTTTGGCGGCAACATCTGAAAAAGACGAGCAGGAGATCACACCAGCTTCAATCAACAACAACAATAATCTGGGACTGTTACATCAGCTAGAGAAAGCCCAGCAATGGCTGCTCAAGAGACTTCACAGGCCTTTGTGGAAAACATGGCATCTGTCTCACTGCTCCCTGGAGAAAAAAAAGAAGCTACTGCAGATATTGCTGCGATATTCAGATAAATAAAATGGACCCAGACAGTCATTCTTCACAGCATGGGAGAACTTTAAAGGAAAAGTAGATGCAATGGATGCTAAATTGGATAAATTAAACGAACGTGTGCATGCAGCAGAGAAAAGAATAAGCAACATAGCTGAAAGGGAAGCTGATAAAGAGATCTATGCAATGAGAAAGGTTGTTGTTTGTTTTTGTTTTTTTTTTGTGTTGGACAAAACAGAGAAATTAGAAAACAGGACTCATTGTACTTGTGTTAGAATTATTGGAAAAAGAAAGTAGAGAATTGGATAGTGTGAGTCTCTTCGTTCAAAAACGGATCAATGAGATTTTAAAATGTGACAAGGAAGAAGAAGATTTTGAACTAGGAAAACCCCAGATAGTCCAAAGGGCTAAATCTGGGCCACTAAGAGACCTGGTGATAATGCTGCTGAGATTCCAAGGTAAAGATTATCTGCTAACAGAATCATGAAAGACTGACAAAGGCTTAAATCAAGATCAGCAAATGTTCCTTTATTCAAACCTCAGCATAGAAATGTTGTGCACAGACAAAGAATGGAGCACGTTCACAGACTAGCTGGTGAGAAAGGGACTGGAGCTGGCAGTGTAGTATTAAGTTACTATTTGATTGCTAGAGAAATTTTTCCAACTCCTCTCAAAACTTGTAAAATTTTATACTATTAATCTCTCTGAGATTAAATCAGTTTGCAATTCCCCACCACAGTGCCTAAAATAGAAGACAGAAATTCCTATTGAAATATGGGATTGTGTCTCTTAAGAGTTGTCCGCCTGTTACTTATGTATTGTTGTGGAGGGCGTCCTCAGATGGCACTGTTACATATTGTCTTACAAGTTCTTTTTCTTTGTGTGTAAGCAGTATATAGTCAGTGAAGAAATGCTGTATTGTTGAGTTTTTTTTACATAGAGACTTTTGGAAGGAGCTGTTGCAAACAGTGAAAGTTTGTTATTTGCTTTTATCTCTCTAAATTGAGTCAGTTCTTGGGATAGAGTTGCTTCCTGGGAACTGGGCGTTGGTATTTGGGCTGAAATTTCTGAAAGATGGTATGCTGTATGTGCCACTGGCAATTCCCTCTGTTCAAGGATTGGTTTATATAGTATATGTAAAACAAGATATACTAAAAAATGCAAGGCTCATCACTGATTTCTTTTCCAATGGGAAACCAATCTGCAAGGCTCCAACATCAGCAATGCTTCAGCAGAGAAGTGAATAAATACTTCCATGTTAGTAGCGACATTTTTATTGTTGATAAGAGTTTGTTACCTCACGCAGTTTTTGTTTAACGATAGTGTGTGTTTGCAAAAGGGTTATTTCCTTCTTTTTGGTTAAAGTGGTTGCTTTTGCTACATTTATGATCAAGCACAATAATTTTGTTGGCAACGTGCATAACAGTGCCTATCCACTTTTGAAAATTTAGAATGGTCACTACAAATATACAGCATCATACTAAGGGAAGTGGTGCATTCTCTATCTTTTGAAATCTTCAGATCAAGACTGCATGCCTTCCTGGGAGACATGCTTTAGTTAAACACAAGCTATTAGACTCAGCAGAGGGGTAACTGGATGAAATTTTATGGCCTGTGTTTATACAAGAGGTCAGACTAGATGATCTAATGGTCACTTCTGGTTTGAATCCATTAATAATTTAAGACCTGATTTAGCAGAGCACATAATTGATTTTAAGCACATTAAATCTCAATAAGAATCAGTACCTTTGTGCAAAAAAAGGAAGATTTTTAAAATTAACGAAATATTTCCTTTCCAATTATGGGAAGGGATGGTAGCACCACTTATTAAGGATGTCCAACATGTCCTATTATAAACCCCTGTTTTTAGTTGCTTATAACTTTGCAAACATTAACAGTTTAGGCCAAACTTTTCCATATTGGGTGTCTGCCTAAGTTCGACATTTTTGGAAAAATTCAGCCTAACCAGTTCAGTCATTTCTGAGAATGAGATATGGGGAAAAACACATTGTTTTGCCCATGTGAAAAAAATCTTGAGACTTCTTTTAAAATGCCCTAGTGCCTCCCTGCTTTGGAGTAGTGACTTAAAATTTGGCAGGAGGGTCGCCTTTTTGTCAGGAATGTGCCTTTTACCATCCCCATGAAAATCTACCCAAATTTGACCAAGTTATAAGCCTGGAAAAATCAGTTGGCACATGCTCAGAAGAGACTTTGGTAGAGAATAACAGCTAAAATCTGCAAAGATTCCTTCCTCAATTGCTTGGGCCTCTCATGCTCCTAGTGCTGACCAGATGGTGCATGTGCTATCGACACAAAGCAACAGAGCATGCTCCAATCTGAGGCTCGAAAGGACTTTTTCTGTAATGACTGCTCCCAGTTTCTCTGGCCTATGCTGGGGGTGGGCACTGGAACTGAGACAAAGAAGCCCGTCTCTCCTGTGCTCTTAATGACTTTTCTGCTGGCACCCTGGAATGTGGAGGAGGAAACCATCTGATTGAAATGCAGAGGAGGCAAAATGATTAGGTTGGGTCTGGAGAGAAGCTCAGTATAGATAGCCCTCACTCTTACTCACATCTGCCCTGGATCTGTAAGAGGAGTGCCATCCTTCACCAGGAAGCAGGTGATATGTTTTTTGATGCCCATCCTGTTCTGCAGAGCACAGAAGTGCGAGCTGTGATCCATCTCCCAAAGGAACTGGATATGCGACTGGACAAAAGCACCTCTAGCCAGTAGTCATCAAGGTCCTGGAGCTCATCTCAGTTCTCCCAATGCTCTCTGCAGAGGGCAGATTCTCAGGGTGGCCATTCAGATGCTCCTCCAGCTCCATGACCTCCCACTGCAACTGTTCCATTGCTGCATCCCTCCTCTGGCTGGTTCCCTGGGTATAGTCATGGCAAAAGAGCTTTACATGCACCTTCCCTACTGTGACGTTAAACCCCATATTCTTCTTAGAAATATGGTTATGATGTGAATATGGCATAAATAAGATATACTTTATGAAAGATGTCTCATGTAAGATATCATTGGAAAGGTTATGATTTACTGGATGTGATTATCCAATTTGTATGCATGTATCGTTTCTGTATCTAAAGTTAGGAATATTGATTATGTAACAATTACAACTGTGTGTGTACTTGGGGGGAACACCCACCACACAGTAGGCAACCCTCCTGACTGACCCATTTAAGAAGGACAATAGAACTCTGAAGATACTAATCTCTCTCCTTCCTGAGAGGCGCCGGAATGTAGATGTGACACTACAAGATCAGGTGATAATGTCACCTGATGCAAAATGCCCCTTGGACACTGCTGGTACTTTTCCATTGTAGGGGAATGGGGATCAAACAAAGGATTCCCTCCTTAGGTAAATCCTTTTAAAGCTGGAGAAGGAGTTGATCTGGACTCTCCTCCAATGCCTACCCAGGTTCTTTCAGCAGTCCTTCTTCTTGAAGGGACAAAGGAACTAGCCTGAAAGAAAAGGCGGGGTGAGTCCAGATTGAGACAAGGGTCCAGTCTGTAAGAAGAAATAATTGGAACTCTGATTTACAGAAAATCTGCATCCTGCCCGATTCAACATTTAGGGTGAGAAATTACATTTTGTAACCTGTTTCTTTAGTGAGTTGAGCTTAGTTTGTGTGTTTTGTTTTATTTGCTTAGTAATCTGCTTTGTTCTGTTTGCTATCATTTAAAATCTGCCTTTTATAGTTAATACATCTGTTTTGTTTATTATTAAACCCAATTTGTACAATTTCTAACTGGGGGCAAGAAGTTGTAGCACATCTCTCTTCACATTGAGGAAGAGGGCAAATTTTTATGAGCTTGCGCTGTGCATATCTTTCTAGACAGCACAAGACAATATACCTTTGGGTGTACACTCCTAGGGAGGTTGGGCACCTGAGTGCTGGGGCAAGTCACTTAAACTGAGTCTTCCCAGAGCTCATCCAAGAGTCTGTGTCTTTCTGCAGCTGGGTGTGGCCCTGTGCTAGAGAAGGCTTAAGAGCCTGGCTCAGCAAGACGGGTTAAAGGGGGTCCAGGCTGGCAAAACAGGTGGGCTCAGTGGTATCTCAGTACATCAGGTGGCACCTTAAGGGGGACAACCCGACACACCCACGTCTCACCATCACTGCACTGAGGAAAAGGTGTGACTCTGCTCTCACCAGGCCAAAACTCCTTGAAGGACTCTATGAGGCCCACGTTCTCCAACAGGCTGTTATTAAAATGCCAATAGGCCCATCCCAACTGCCGGGGTTGGGAGAGTGACTGAGACGGGTTGGATCACATAAACCCCCTTGGGAATTGCCACCTGATGTGCTGAGACTACCTCTAAGCCCATTTTCCATGGCAGCTTGGGACTTCAGTACCTTGCCTGGTTGTGCCAGAAATGCTAGCCTGCTACAAACACAGACCCAGGTCTGAACCACGTCCCCCAAAAGCTGCAGACTTAACTGAAAACAGCTTAAGAAGTGCTCCTGTCTCCAACACCCAGCTACCCAGTTCCCAACGGGATCCAAACCCCAAATAAATCTGTTTTACTCTGTATAAAGCTTATACAGGTTAAACTCATAAATTGTCCACCCTCTATAACACTGATAGAGAGATATGCATAGCTGTTTGCCCCCACCTCCCCTGTATTAATACATACTCTGGGTTAATCAGTAAGTAAAAAGTGATTTTATTAAATATAAAAAGTAGGATTTAAGTGGTTCCAAGTAATAATAGACAGAACAAAGTGAATTACCAAGCAAAATAAAATAAAACACGCAAGTCTAAGCCTAATACAGTAAGGTGATTACAGATGAAACCTCACCCTCAGAGATGTTCCAATAAGTTTCTTTTACAGACTGGCCTCCTTCTAGTCTGGGTCCAGTGATCACTCACACCCCTTTGGTTACTGTCCTTTGTTCCAGTTTCTTTCAGGTTGCCTTTGGGGGTAGAGAGTCTATCTCTTGAGCCAGCTGAAGACCAAATGGAGGGTCTCCCAGGATTTTATGTAGTTCCTCTCTTGTGGGTGGACACCCCTCCCTCCCGCTGTGTAGAAACGCAGCTACAAGATGGAGTTTTGGAGTCAAATGGGCAAGTCCCATGTCCATGCATGACTCAGAACTTTACAGGTGGCAGCCATTGTTCACATGCTACCTTGAACGTTCCGGGTAGACTTTTTATGTGGATTGGACTCTTCCAAGGTTCATTGTCCATTAAGTGTTTCTTGATTGGGCACCTAACTTGCAAATTCCTTTCTTAAGAAGCTGACCAAATGCCTTACTAAGGCTACTTAAAATCAAACAAGTACACAGCCAATATTCATAACTTTGAATACAAAAATGATACATGCATACAAATAGGATTATTATATTCAGTAAATCATAGCCATTGTAGAGATATGTTACATGGCATATGCAGCCTAAAACATATTCCAGTTATGTCATATATACATTCATATGCATATTTCCATAAAGCACTATGGGGTGCAAAGTCACAGTGACCTTCACAGAACTCAATGATGGTCCAGGAAGGGGAGGAGTGGGGCGACAAGATGTTAGAGCATGAGATGTAAATTCTGTACAAATGGGGTTGGTGCGACTGTGCTGCCTTCACCCAGATGAAGGTGAAGGAAGTGGCATCATCTGGGCTGCTTGTCATGCCTAACATCCACTAGGGAGTATCAATCAAAAGTCCCCCTGAGAATGTGAGCAGTGGCCCAACACATCTGTTTCCTGATATTTCACGGGTGTTTCCTGATATTTCACTGTTAAAGTCCCTTCCAAGAACCAAGCACTCATGAAGAGCCAGTGGATGGAGGAGGCAGACCCTCTCTGATAGAAGCACACCAGCTCCAGGCTCGATACTGGGGTATAAATGTTGACATGGTTTAAAAGCAGCCTCTGTACATGGACCCAGAAGTGCAGCATGTGGCCTAGCCTTGGGCTGTAGGCCACGTGATGATGCTGTGAGGTGGCTGAAACATACTGTCACCCCTATTCCAGCCATCAGCTGGCTTTGGTGGCCAGATCAGTGAGAGTCTCCTGCAGAAAAATCACAGAATACCTACATGCTGAAAGGTAGGTGAGGATCTGGCACCTCCAGAGACTCACCCTACAACCTTGCATGGTTAATGAGGGAAAGATGAGACCCTTCATTGGGGAGAGGGCTGAGGATCATCACAGACAGTGGTATTTCCAACACCAGCAGGATCATGCAGCACCCCATTCTCCACCTTATAGCTGAGTAGAGTGCTATGGGAGATATGGGCACTCTGGTACTGTCTAGAATGCTGACTTTTTGGCCTCCCCCAGAAAGGCCCCCATGGAGTTGAGAACGAGATAGTAATCCCCCGCACCGTTGGAGAGTGAACTGCACCTTTGTCCCAGAGCTATGCATGGCCTCCAGGAATAAGCATAGCTTGTCCTGAGTTAGAGTGGGGATAGAGAAGTTTTGTGGGCTCAACAGAGCCCACAGACTCCTAGTCATCTTCAGTTGGGCACCTGCGTCATTCCAGCTTTGACTCCCAGGGAGGGATTGTGACGGGTTGGGTCACAGAGACCCCCTTAGGACTGCCACCTGGTGTGCTGAGACTACCTCTGAGCCTGTTTTCCCTGCCAGCTTGGGACTTCAGTACCCTGCCTTGTTGAGCCAGACATGCTAGCCTGCTGAAAACACAGACCCAGGTCTGAACCATGTCCCCCAAAAGCTGCAGACTTAACTGAAAACATCTTAAGAAGTGCTCCTGTCTCCAGCAGTCAGATACCCAACTCCCAATGGATCTAAACCCCAAATAAATCCGTTTTACTCTGTATAAAGCTTATACAGGGTAAACTCATAAATTGTCCACCCTCTATAACACTGATAGAGAGATATGCACAGCTGTTTGCTCCCACAGGTATTAATACTTGCTCAGGGTTAATTAATAAACAAAAAGTGATTTTATTAAGTATAAAAAGTAGGATTTAAGTGGTTCCAAATAATAACAGACAGAACAAAGTAAATTACCAAGCAAAATAAAACAAAAACATGCAAGTCTAAGCCTAATACAGTAAAAAACTGATTACAGATGAAACCTCACCCTCAGAGATGTTCCAATAAGCTTCTTACACAGACTAGACTCCTTTCTAGTCTGGGCCTAATCCTTTCCCCAGTACAGTCCTTGTTGCAGCTCAGGTGGTAGCTAGGAGATTTCTCATGACTGCCACTCCCTTTGTTCTGTTCCACCCCCTTATATATCTTTTGCACAAGGCGGGAATCCTTGGTCCCTCTCTGGATTCCCACCCCTCCTTCTAAATGGAAAAGCCCCAGGTTAAGGATGGATTCCAGTTCAGGTGACATGATCACATGTCACTGTAAGACTTCATTACCCACTTGCCAGCACACAGGTATACAGGAAGATTTACAAGTAAACAGATCCATTTACAACCAGTTGTCCTGGCCAATGGGAGCCATCAAGATTCCAAGCCACCATTAATGGCCCACACTTTGCATAATTACAATAGGCCCTCAGAGTTATATTTTATATTTCTAGTTTCAGATACAAGAATGATACATTTATACAAATAGGATGACCACACTCAGTAGATTATAAACTTTGTAATGATACCTTACAAGAGACCTTTTGCATGAAGCATATTCCACTTACATTATATTCACACTCATTAGCATATTTTAATAAAATCATATAGAATGCAATGTCACAGGGATGACTCCCCTCCACCTGTACATCAGCCAATGTGGAGAGCCCTCTGTGCGCAGGTACCACGGGGGGAGCCCAGCTGTCTGTGCGGCAGCCAGAAACCTGTGACCCGGGCCTGCCGAGCCCCCCATAGCTATGCCAAATGGTATGAGCCACTGGGGGAAGGCAGGACCAGACACACTACACTGCCTGCTGCTTGCTGGCTGCCTCTGCCTGCTCTGCTCACTGCTCAAGGCAGACAGCTGCTGTCCTCACCCCATCTGACACTGTGATGTCGAAGAGCAGAGCCCTCCAAAGCACGGGGCCTGGAGCGGTCACCCCGATTCGCCCTACCCAAGGGACGGCTCTGCCTCTTCCAGTTCAGGGGGAAGCAGCTGAGCCCCAGCCTTGTGCTTAACTTTGGCTCTATGACTGCTCTCCGAGACCATCTCCCAAGCAGCAATATTAGGGTCAGCAGGTGAGATGGGATCCGCCAGCAGTAGCACTTAAGTGCCACAGGAGGTCGCTCTCCTTCTCCCACCCCTGCCATCTCCCACTCCAAAGACCCTGCAAAGTGGTGGTCAGTGCACCCCCAGCACCCAAGTGGGATCAGAGAGAATACTTGGAGGAGGGGGTGGCCTAAAGGCTGTATCTGTAGGGGCTATATCAGTGACCTTCTCCATTTTGCAGGGGTCCGGCATTTCCTTAGGCGAGGCTATAGTGCAGTCTTTACTACCAATGAATAGTGAACAGTGTATAGGCTCCCCTCGTAGGACACCACAGATGACCCCTCACACAGTGTGCACTGTTGTATGTGAACAAGATTTAAACAAATGAACAATTCATTTTATTAGTTGGTTGTTCAGAATGGATGTCATTAGAATTCTTAGCCTAGAATATAATCTTATTTTTTGCCATTGCCTATTAACTTCTTTAAATTAGTTTTTTAAAATAATGGAATAAAATCATTAATACGTTTATGAGGAGGAAGGAAAGACCTTGCATATTCTGGCAACCTCTGTTAAAATCTACAGAGCTGGGTGATGCTTTCCATCCTAATTTCAAACTGTGCTATTAGGCATGTACTTCAAGTTCTTTGGTCAATGTGACATTCATACCCTAAATCATTTTACTGGGCTGAACTGGGAATTCTATGCTGAGTTGTAAAACTAGACAAAATATTCTAACAGATTGTTCTAAATTTGCTGGTGATAAAATGACTCGAACGGGAATACTCACATGACTAAATTAAGCTGGATTTGGTCCATTATGGTAGTAGCTCAAGTGATGGGGAATTATGTAACTGTTATGTTTGGAGGCAATAATGAATGTTTTCAGATCCATGATTATTAAGAATGTTAACCAGATGTTTAGTGAGCACAACTGTGACCAATCACTAATTAATATGAAATGTATTTGTGTCACTAAAATATTAGGATAGATTCCCAGTTTGAGATGAGATCCTCAGCCAGTACATAAATCTGTGCAGCTCCTTTGACTGTGTGACAGTTTAATATAGTGTGACAGAGTTCCTCCTCTGCCTTGGTGGGTCCTGCGCTTATTGGTGGATTTTTGCACCTGAGAGGTTCACGGCAGCCCTCAGTTTGTCCACTTTCTTGGCTCAAATCTGCCATTCACTCAGTTGTCCTCATCACTGGCCAGCATGGGGAAAGGAAGAAGAACAATCCCTGCAGTCTCTGCTGATCCACCTAGTGGATCGGGGAACAGGCCAGAGACCTTCCCCTCTGGTGGAACCCACAGTCCAGTTGAACTCCTCTGGTATCAAGTAGGGAGTTGGGAGGTGGGGGGAACCCGGTCCCGCCCTCTACTCCGGGTTCCAGCCCATGGCCCCGTGGATTGCAGCTGTCTACAGTGGCTCCTGTAACAGCTGCGTGACAGCTACAACTCCCTGGGCTTCTTCCCCATGGCCTCCTCCCAACACCATCTTTATTCTCACCACAGGACCTTCCTCTTGATGTCTGATAATGCTTGTGCTTCTCAGTCTTTCAGTAGTATGCCTTCTCACTCTCAGCTTCTTGCGCCTCTTGCTCCCAGCTCCTCGCACGCACACCACAAACTGTCACCTAAATAATATCTCAACTGGCAGTTGGGAAACCTGTGGTGCATAAAGAACTTTTATTTGTCTGGGATGGTTTTTGACCAGATATTTTTAGCATTTGGTCCACAGTTTGGGACGTTAAAAACAAGTCTGGACTTTCCACTGAAAATAGGCAATTTTGGGGGGGGACATTATCACCAGTTTACCGTGGTAAACAGTTATAAAGACTTCTGCAGTTATCTTCTCCTTGCTTCTCAGAATATGATAACAAAGGCCTGGAAACAAAAGGCACCTCTAACAGGAAATGAGTAAATTAATAAAATATAGTTTATCAAAAATATGGAAATTTTGTCTTTACGAGAGTTATAAGTTAGAGTATGTTGAATGATTGATCATTTGGAGTTTCTTAAATTAAGGGACTAAGCATTGACAGACAGGTGCATAAACATAAGATGTATTGATCGTGTCTGCACTGTATGAATATTCACACAGCATTCCCTAAACCCCCAGGGCACAATCCTGAGTTGGTGTGAATATGCATAGCTACATTGACTTCAAGTTCTCTTCATTAGTTGCTCCAAATTCCTGGCCAGAAATCTCAAGTGGTATCCCCAGAATATTACACAGCGCAATCTGTATCTATTTTTATATAATCTGCAGTGAAATTCATCATGATGTGAACACCCAATGTATAGCCCAATGTACCATTTAAGTTCTGCATAGGGGCATTATGATGAATCAGACACACACAGGTGTACCAGGACAACCTTATACATGGAGTAAAGGGTCTCCTTGTTGGCTTCACATAACCAAGAGCAGAAATCCATGAAGGGGGGAAACTAGGAGTGGGACAAGGTAAGGACTGCGTATCCACGATTCTGTGGTCCCCTTGGCTACAGCCAGACAGGGTCTGTAGATGGTATTTAAACTCTATGCCTTGGAGGCATGGATTCCACTTCCCTATCCCTCAACACTCCACAGAGTGGGTTTACGGAGGTGGAGTGCATTTCACTCAGGGGCAGAACCCATTGCAATGCAGGCTATTCAAAAGACTATGCATCAGACTCCTATTTGCAAGCTAAATATTGCATATTAAATATTCATATCCAGCAAAAGGTGACTACAGTCTATCTGTTATGCTATAGTGAACTTAGATGAGAACTCAAAAAGCACTTAGGATAAATAATACATGATTAACATGTCATACAAAGCAGTGCATAGTGTTATTTTAATTTGTTTTCTTTTTCTTTTTTCTTTCTTAGTTTTTGTCCTTATACTTTTCACGTGATATTATTTAACCTCAGTTCTCCTATGAGTAGGGAATAACTCTTGTTTTATTTATGGGCTGTGATAGAGTTCAGTCTAAAAGTTAATAACAAAATTAAGTGCTGTACTGCTGTATCATTGTGTTGCTGACATTTAAAAGAAAGGGACTCTAGGTTATATTTGTCTCTTTTTCACACACACACACACACGAAGTATATCTATTAATTAAAATGTGTATGATTAATATATTCATTTAAATACAAATGGAGCATTAAGAGCATATTAATAAATATTCAACTACTATTTAATAAAATGAGATCCTATTATAAACAGTGTACATAGTAATAGTAATAGAAGAAGAAGTAACATTAGCCACTAAATCAAAAGGGACTGCATGAGTATAACTGAGGACAGAATTATTAAGAGCTATTCTTAATAATAAATCGGTATGTATTTAAGACTACATTCAGTCAAAGTTTTCTTACTGGTAGATCACCCCCTCTCGTTCACTGTTATGTAAGGAAACAATTGTCCTGTCAACAGTTTTGTTTGTTGGACCTTTAATATTAGCTGAGAGTTGGATTGCCCTCTCACATGGTAAAACCTTTGGCTTGGGACTCTAGAAGAGGAGCAGGTTGCTACCAAATCCCATAAATCCCCATCCATGAGGAGGCACTGTCTTCCACACTACTCCGTGCCAACAGCAGTTCTGGCCCTACTCCTTGACAGCACAGCTTCATTGTTACCAGTGCCTGCCCTGGTTACAGTTGCCTGGAGCAGCTTGCACAACGAGGGATCCTCGTTGTGCAGGAGAGTCTGCAGTCCTGGGGGTACAGCCCTGTTCCTGCCCCATGCACTCTCCTCCCGACCATCCAATTGCTGCCCCTGCCGGCACAGAGATCTTAACACAATAAACCATCCTCTGTGAGGTCTGGGCAAGGAGGAAACTCTGACACAGAGGTCACTGACTTTTCCTTCCACATGAGAGGTTGGAGATCCTCTATTCATGCTATCTTATGATGATGAAATATTAGGCATTAAAGCTAGCATGCAGCATGTTGTCAGTCATTTAATTTAATAGCTTTCATCTTTAGGTTTCCAGCCACTTCCATCCCTTCTGAAGTACATAATTAAAAACAAGCTCTAGACTTCCTACAGGTATATAGGCACAGTGGTCAACAATAAAAAGTAATCATTAACAAGGGTCTCAAACTGTGGTAACTGAGATACAGTCATATTTCCCTAACAATAGATACTGCAGTGTCTCAAATACTATGGTATAGTAACTATTGGTAACTGATGACTTTTTAATAGGATTCACTGTATTCCTTTTATAACTTTAGAAAGTATGTCATGGGAAACGAACTCCAGCCTGGGAGTATTGCCCGTGTGAAAATTTCTGGCCCAAAATTTTCTGGTTTTGATTTTTTGTCAGAGTTGAAACTTTTTGGGGGGAGGGAGAGGGCAGGAAATCCTCTTTTCTGACCAGCTCTACTCAGCACCTGTTCATTTAATATCAGCGATGTCATGTCCATGAAGAACATTTATGTATCAAACTCAGCTGACTGATGTAGGTGCAGGTTTGTAAAATTTAAAAGGACTTGCTTGAAACATATTTCAATGGCCCTGCAGGATTACTGTTTCCTTACCAAAACATTCCATAACATTAATATGAAATGGGTCAGTTCTTACCTTGATTGACATGGCAACCAAATTTTAATGTTATAAAAAAGAAGGCTTCTTTGAGCAAGGAAACATGTCCGGTGAAATGTTAGTCACATTATATAAAGCCTAACAAAGTTAAATCAACATGACAGCACGCTTACCTAACAGCAAGAAGAGCACAGGACATCAAAACATTCAAATATATAAAATACAAATATGTTTTTCTTAATCATTCATATTAATCTTTGTATACATTCAGATACTTTCTTATTTTATTGATTATTGTATTTAAATTGCTAAACTTTCTTTAACTTAAAAAAAATGTATTTTTTCCCAAAGAAAATACTCTGTATTGCAGAATACACACAGGCAGATTCTATTGTCAGTTTCACTGATGTAAACTTGGAGTAAGTCCATTGAATCCCATTAAAAGAAACTGGGCCAAAGAATCTATGCCAGACAAAATTAGGAAGAATTTGATTAAATTTAAAATCTGCAAATTAATTTAAGAAGCAGCTGATGAATACTGTTACCTTAACGAAAAAAAACGACATTAAAAATGAATAATTCTTTAAGTAATCGAAGTTAAGAGATGTTATACATTCAACCAGTATTGCATATGGGCTATATATCAGCTATTCGGAATATCTTTAGTAGCAGCAGCTTCTCGTCAGAACATTGACCTAGTGGTACTGATCTGCATTGCCATGTGAGAAATTTAGTGGGATTATTTTATTCCAGTCTCTTAATCCTTGAGCTTTCAATAGGAAACTTCTCTTTGACTCAGTAGAAACTTCCAACTGAATACAGATGAATTGTGGTTTTATATAGCTAGTAGACCTAATTCTCATTTACACTAAGGTCCCTTTATACCATTCTGGCTTTGCATAGGGGCTTTAAAATGGATGTAAATGTAATTTACTCTAACTTTTAAGGCCTCTTTACACTGCTGGAATGGTGTAAAATGGAATTAGAATAAATGAGAAACAGACCTGTTTTTTCTTATATTGTGGCACTTCTTGTGTTTTTAATCATGTTTTTATAAAGTATTTATTATTAACCCAGGGGTGAGGAAGAAAGGAGATGCATGCTGTATACATTGAATTATTATTATTTCTTCAAGGTTGCAAAATCTCACTGAAGTGTCTTGTAAATCTTCATTGCCAAGGAATTAGACCTCTACCTTCTCAAGTTCCTATTCATGGACCTAAATTATAAAAGGTTTTTGGCAGCTATCCTTATTCTTCCAGCATGTAAGTAGTCATACTTAGCGCTATTCCTCTTAAAAACATTTTACAAGCATTAACTAACACTAATTAATCTCCATAATAGCCCAAGGAGGAACAATGAGTAGATATTATTGTCCCCATTTTAAAGATGGGGAACTTGATTATACTTCCATTTATGCTCATATAAATCTGGAGTAACTCCACTGAAGTGAATGGAAATGACACCAGGGTAAAATCGATGTGCCGTCAGAATCTGGCCCAGGGAGACTAAAACAGACAAGTAAAGTAATTTGCCCAAGGGAGGGAGTCATTTTCAAAACTGGCATTGGAAATTAGGATTTCCCACCTCCCAGACCTGAAGTCTGACATCTTACTGTACAAAAGCAGAGATTTCTGAAGTTGGTAGCATCTGCTTTAATTGACAGATTAGAGGATTGTTTTTCTCTAATAATTGTACAGATTCAGTGATTCTTGTGAGTACAGATGTTCCATGCTTATTTCTTAAAATTTGTAAAATACTTCCTTGCTTAAGACAATTTTGCATAACAGTGCTCAGACAGCATGCAAAATATGGCATATGTGTGATTGTTATGCACTGGATTTACAATGCTAACATATTTGACAGTAATAAAAAATTGGGGTAAGGTCCTAGGGAGGTAAGTTATACATTTGTATGTTCTTTAAACTTTGATTGTAGGGGCCTGCTGTATGATTATTGTCAAACCCAGAGATGCAAAGAACAGCATGCTTTCAAAAGTCTTTGCCAGTGGCTAAGACCAAAGCTTTTAGGAATGACACTCTCCTTCTGTGAGCTTTGATATCAATTCTCAAAAAAAATTAATTGATTTTCAAGTGAAGCAATTAACACTGCACAAAAAGACTAAGTAAAGTCAAACAGAAATAGGTTGGTGAGCGGATACATCAAAAATATTATATCAGAACTAGGGCTGTCAAGCGATTAAAAAAATTAATCGTGATTAATTGCGCAATTAATCACACTGTTAAACAATAATAGAATACCATTTATTTAAATATTTTTGGATGTTTTCTACATTTTAAAATATATTGATTTCAAATACAACACAGAATACAAAGTGTACAGTGCTCACTTTATATTTATTTTTGATTACAAATATTTGCACTGTAAAAAAACAAAAGAACTAATATTTTTCAATTCACCTAATACAAGTACTATAGTGCAATCTCTTTATCATGAAAGGTGAACTTACAAATGTAGAATTATGTAGAAAAAAACCTGCATTCAGAAATAAAACAATATAAAATTTTAGAGACTGTAAGTCCACTCAGTCCTACTTCTTGTTCAGCCAATTGCTCAGACAAACAAGTTGGTTTGCATGTGCAGGAGATAGTGGTGTCTGCTTCTTGTCTCCAATGTCACCTGAAAGTGAGGACAGGTGTTCTCATGTCACTATAGTAGCCGGCATCACAAGATATTTACGTGCCAGATGCACTAAAGAGTCATATGTCGCTTCATGCTTCAACCACCATTCCAGGGGACATGCATCCATGCTGATGACAGGTTTTGCTCGATAACAATCCAAAGCAGTGAGGACCAACGCATGTTCATTTTCATTATCTTAGTCAGATGCCACCAGCAGAAAGTTGATTTTCTTTTTTGGTGGTTCGGGTTCTGTAGTTTCCTCATCAGAGTGTTGCTCTTTTAAGACTTCTGAAAGTATGCTCCACACCTCATCCCTCTCAGATTTTGGAAGGCCCTTCAGATTCTTAAACCTTGGGTCAAGTGCTGTAGCTATCTTTAGAAATCTCACACTGGTACCTTCTTGCGTTTTGTGAAATCTGCAGTGAACGTGTTCTTAAAATGAACATGTGCCGAGTCATCATCCGAGACTGTTATAACATGAAATATATGGCAGAATGTAGGTAAAACAGAGCAGGGGGACATACAATTCTCCCGCAAGGAGTTCAGTCACTAATTTAATTAACACATTTTTTTTAACGAGCGTCATCAGCATGGAAGCATGTCCTCTGGAATGGTGACTGAAGCCTGAAGGGGCATACAGATGTTTAGCATATCTGGCACATAAATACCTTGCAATGCTGGCTACAAAATGCCATGCAAATGCCTGTTCTCACTTTCTGGTGACATTGTAAATAAGAAGAGGGCAGCTCTACCTCCTGTAAATGTAAACAAACTTGTTTGTCTTAGCGTTTGGCTGAACAAAAAGTAGGACTGAGTGGATTTGCAGGCTCTAAAGTTTTACATTGTTTTGTTTTTGAGTGCAGTTATGTAACAAAAAAATCTAAATTTGTTTAAATTGCACTTACATGAGAAAGAGATTGCACTACAGTACTTGTATGAGGTGAATTGAAAAATACTTTTGTTTATCATTTTTACAGTGCAAATATTTATAATCTAAAATAATATACACTTTGATTTCAGTTACAACACAGAATACAATATATATGAAAATGTAGAAAAACATTCAAAAATTTTAATAAATTTTAATTGGTATTCTATTGTTTAACTGTGCAATTAATATTGTGATTAATCGCGATTAATTTTTTTGAGTTAATTGCGTGAGTTAACTGTGATTAATTGACAGCCCTAATCAGAACATGTCATCAGTAGAAACCTTTGTGAAAAATTAGACAACATATGCAGATAGCATATGTAAGAAAGGCTGCATGGTCTAGATCAGGGGTCAGCAACCTTCGGTACACAGCCCATCAGCGTAATTCCCAGGCGGGCTGTGAGACATTTTGTTTACATTGACCTTCCGCAGGCACAGCCCCCTGCAGCTCCCAGTGTCCGCGGTTTGCCATTCCCGGCCAATGGGATCTGCGGGAAGTGGCGGCCAGCACGTCCCTGTGTCCTGTGCTGCTTCCCACAGCTCCCATTGGCTGGGAAAGGTGAACTGTGGCCCCTGGGAGCTGCAAGGGGCTGTGCTTGCGGACAGTCAATGTAAACAAAATGTCTCACGACCCGCCAGCAAATTACCCTGATGGACCGCATGCCGAAGGTTGCCGACCCCTGGTCTAGATGCTAAATTACAGGGCTGGGATCTATATATTTCTGAATTTTAATCCTGACTCTACAGCTGACTCATTCTATGACCTCGGGCAAGTCATCCATGCCAACATTTTGAAACTACTGCCTAAAGTTAGGCACCTGAGTCTATATTTAGTCTACCTTAATAAGTGATCTGTGTTTTCAGAGGTGCTGAGATATGTTTCCAGAACTAGAGCAGGAAATTTTGCATTTCTGAAAATATTTTCATTCCAAATGGGAACAAAATATCAAAAGTGGAAAACTTCTCAGAGAACACAAATTTTTCAAAAACTTTGGAAAAACCTAAGTGGATTTAAAAAATAAAATTCGAGGCTTACCTCCCCATGCTTCCCTTCTTCACAACAGGCCTCCTGGCAAGCAGCTGGAGAGCCTGCGATTGGGAGCTTCCAGGCTCTTGGCTCCTTAGCAGTCCACTTAGCTGGCTGTTGAAGAGCCAGGTGCCTGCGAACTCTGGAAGGTGGGCCCACCAGGCAGGCTGCCGAGGAATCAGGAAGGCAGGTGAGATGGCAGAGAACTAGACATGCTTCCTTTAGAATCTTCGCTGATTTTTATCATCGCATGGAACGTTTCAGTTTCGATGAATTGGTGTTCCATCGGAAAATGTCCAACCAACTCTATCTATAACACGTATTGCCTTTGGAAACAACGTATAGACATTTTCAGCATGTGCATGTAATGTAAGGCTGTTCCTTGTGGTTGTGAGAAAGTGGTTTGTTTGAGGGGGAGAACAAATAGATTTCATAATCCCTCAACCCTTCTTGAATGCACATACACTTTGCAGGATATTGACACACTGCATGGTAGTATAATATCTAATCACCTCCCTTGTCGGCTTGGGAAGTGTTAATAGGGAAAGGAAAAATTCTGTCCCGTGGTAACCTGTTAGCAGCACATTGCTGCAGTGCTAGGGGTGGTGGTAGGAGGGTGTGGTGAGTATGACTTAATACTTACAAAGAATTTTGAAGATGTTAAGAGTAGAGCATGATAACTCACGTCCAAGTACTTTTAACATGACTAGTATGTATCCAATCCTAATTTCTAATAGAGCATACATTAGACAAAGCACTTATATTTGTGTCGGTGGTGACTCCGTTTTTCCATAGGCAGTAGAGTTCTTTAACCAGGATCTTATGGGACATTTCCTTGCTAGGGGCCAAACACCACCAGTGAATGTATCCAGGGGGAATCCAGAGTGGATCTAAAAGGGAAGTTCTTGTTTAACTTAGTTACATAAGTAGTTCCACTGACAGTCCTGTGGCTGATGAGCATTTTTTAGAAAAGTATTAATTTTTCAAGAAAAATACAAAAACAAGTAAATGAAACAATATATTGAGCAACATATTTAAATTAACACAACAACCAATTTTATTGACAAGAGGACAAAGGAATGCAAACAAACATTTATTCCTTTTATGCCTTTAGCTTCCTAGGGAATGCCATACGGGGTCAGAGCTGTGGTCCATCATGTGCAGTTCATACTGTCATACTGGATCAGACCCATAGTCCATCCTGTTCAGTATCCTGTCTCTCTGACAGAGGCCAATGCCAGCTGTTTCAATGGAAGGTGCAAGAAACCCTGATATAGTCAGTTATGGTATAATCTGGTCCCAGGGAAAGTTTCATCTTTACCCCAATAGTTACAGGCTGGCGTATGCCTGAAAAGTATGCATATTTATATCTCTTCTAATCTTTTGTTTTCTGTCTTAATTTGATCCAAGAACAGACCAGCACAGAATCAGAAGATCCATGTATATTCATTGACATTATATCACAACCAGATTAGTGCATACATGTGACATCAAATCCTACCATAATTTTCTGCATTTTGTCATCAGTGTAAAGTTATTTTCTCCATCAAAACTATATAGTTTTTGGAGATGTAATAGAGATGTATGTAGAGATATGTGTAGATAGAGACTAGACACTTTTTTGACATCCATTGACAAAATTTTGATAGTCATACTAAGATCACTGCAACCCTTCCTCATGTGTAGCAGTCTCATTTCAGCAGGACTGCTTGCATGAGTAACTGCTACAAAACTGCATGGGTAACTGCTACAAGGTATCACAATCAATGTCATGAAAGAAATATGTTGAAGAACCAAAGTTATGGACCAGGGTATAGAATCGAGTCTGTGGTGATTAGCCACACTCCTACCTAACCACTCGTCCACCTATCACTTAGTCTGGCAATATGTTTTCTCTTACTTTATTTCAAGGCTTCTTTCATTAAATTGCAGGCAGGCAGAGTTGCACAACTGGTGCATTATGCAGTTTGTAAAATATGTTTAAGGTGGCCAGGAGCCATAGAAACCCTTCATTGTGTACCAAAGGGTATGACAGGTAATCATGGGCCTTAGTTTCAGCTGCACTTGTGAAAACCTCTTCATAGACTGTGTGAATGTGGTGCTACTGTGCTGTCTGCTGTATGGTTTCTTTCAAAGTGAAATGTTTGCTTGGTTTGGCTAGTATGGATGTTAAGCTTATAGCAGAGAAAAATAGGCTGATTTTTTTTAGACCAACATAGACTTGCTTTGTTAGCTAGACAGGAACGAGTCATCCTGGCCATATCTTACATGGGGCCAGAGCAGATCTAAGCCTGGCATGCCATTTTCTTCATTTTGATGCAGTTAGAGTTGTCCACTGTCTGAATCTCTTTCTTCTAATTGTAAAGGCATACTGCAGTGAAGGTATTACTTGTACATGGTGCTTGAGTCGCTTTCAGATGTGTCACACCTGACACAGTTTCCAATTTTCTTACAAACACTGTAGGCCAGATCCCCAGCTGATGTAAACTGGAATGACTCCAACAAAGCCAATGGTCTTTGATGGAGCCATGGCAATTTACTCAAGCTGAGGATCTGGCCTGCTTTTCACTTTGGCTATAATGGGTGAAATCCTGACCCCACTGAAGTCAATGGGAGTTTTGCCATTGATTTCAGTGGGGTGAGGATTTCATAATATTTCTTCTGTAAGAAGAAAAGCAACACAGACTTCTTTTTGTTTTCATCATTAGAAATAGGAAATTTGTCAAGAGCATCAGGAGAACTGTAGACCCATATGCTGTATAATTGTAACATAATTGTGTCAGTGGACCAGGATATATTATTGTTGTCCCCTGTCTAGTTTCAACATGTTTCCTTTTATAGTGTAAATAGGATCTTAACTGTGTCCCCCAATTATGCTACCAGTTTGGATGTGTCAATCATGCAGACAACTGATGCACATCATAGGTAATGATGATAGGAAAGGGAAAATTTTCATTTCTCTCAAGACAAATTAAGGTCCTTCTACCCCCACAAAGAAGCCTTATTTCTATGGATACAGTTGAATTGGGCTATGGAAGATATCATGCACTGGGGCAAAAGCGTGTATTCAAACATAGATTTTAAGGCCTGAAGGAACTATTGTGATCATCTAATGTGACCTCCTGTATAAACAGGCCATAGAACTTCTCCAAAATAATTCCTAGAACGTAGCTTTTAGAAAAACAGCCAATCTTGATTTAAAAATTCAGTGATGGAGAATCCACCATGATCCTCGCTAAATCATTCCAATGGTTAATTACCCTCACTGACGAAAAATTCTGTGTATTTCCAGTCTGAATTTATCTAGCTTCACCTTCCCATTATACCTTACTCTGCTAGATTAAAGAGTCCATTTGTAACCTTTCTACCAGGTGGAGCTAGCAGTAGCCAGGGCCGGGCTTAATATCTAGGGGTTCCTTTCCATCTATCCAACACAGAACCAGCTTGAGCCCCCATCCAGTGATCTGGGAAATTTACACATCTCCCCTGGGTGACTCTGAGAGGCAATGCTTCCCCACCCACAAGCACAGAGTCTGAGTGTAGAAAATAAACTTTTAATAAAAGGACGGAAGTAGCTTGGCATTAATTTGGGAAAACACCACAAACAGGGTTCATAATCATAAAGCATGAGTAAAAGGACCACCCCAAGTAGGTTGGGCGGTGTTCTTTTCCTCTCAGGTTCTTAAGTCCAGCAACCCAAAAGTCCCCTTCACATGCCCAACCGTTCTCTCCACCCCACTCACAGCTGCTGCTCTTGGTCTGTGGGTGGGGGGTAAAGCAGGAGGTAAGAGGCATCTTATTCTCTCATCAAGCCTCTCTGCGACCTCTCTCCTGGCCACTCATCACACCTCTCTGCTGCTGCCCTGCTGGCCACTCGTTGCCAGCCACTCTCACCGGCCACCTGCTTGCTGCTTCCGCCAGGCAGTCTCTTAGTGATTTTAGTGTTTAGTCTCTGTGCGGGCTGGGGAGAAACACAGTCCTGCCACAAGTGATTTCAGCTCTGGGCAGAAACACATTCTCACCACAACTGGTTTCAGCTCTCAGTGAGCCATTTAACACAACAAAAGCAGCTCCTAATGAAACCTATTTAGCTCTATTATTTGAACAGTGGGGAGGAACAGGTTGAACCAGTCTTACAGAGAACCCTGTTTGAGAGTGTGCAGCCTCTTGACTGGGTAGATCTGTTCCGCCCCCACCCCAACTTTCACAGGGCTCGGACATTCAAGCCCTTGTTTTACCAAGGTTTTTTAAACTGAAAGTAATTCTCTCCTTTTGGACAGGTTAAGCACAATCCTAGTTTTCTGCATTCTCACAATAATTGCAAACATTAGTAACCATATTTCACTATCCCTGCATTCAGTACTAACATAATTTGTGACCCAACACCAGTTAAATTGATGACAATGAGCAAAACACCGCTCCATCAGCTGAATAACTAGCAAATCTAAGCAAAGCAGGAGCAAATTGTATTTACATAAACACACCCAGGGTCTCTTCTCCCCTCCCAGGTAGCTGTCAGGGAAGCATTCATTCAGATCCTGCTTACACATTATTAAATATTTGTTCCCCATGTAAATACACAGAATGTAATCCAATCACCCTTTAACCTTCTGATTATTAAGCTAGATAGACTGAGCTCTTTCAGTCTAATTCTTTAATCATTCTTGTGGCTCTTCTCTGAACTCTCACCAAATTATCAACATCCTTCTTGAACTGTGAACTTGAATGGAACTAGACACAGGATTACAGCAGCAGTCACGCCAGTGCCAAGTGCACAGGTAAATCACCTCTCTACTTCTAGTCAAGATTCTCCTGTTTATGCATCCCAGAATCGCATTAGTTCTTTTGGCCATGTAGTCACATCAGGAGCTCATGTTCAGCTGATTATCCAGCAGAACCCCCAAATCTTGTTCAGAATCCCTGTCTGCCAGGATAGAGTGCCCTCCATCCTGTAAATATGGCCTACACTCTTGTTCCTAAATGTATACATTTACATGTAGCCAGTGATGAGCTGCTGAAATCTTAACAACGGGTTCCCTCCTCACCCCACGAGGGGGTTGTTGACCACCCCTGCCCCCCCAAGGACTCCTGCCCCATCCAACCCCCCTGCATTCCTTGATGCCCCCCTCAGCCCCATCCACCCCCCTCCCCTGTACCCTGACTGCCCCCAGAACCGGGCAGGAGGGTCTCGTGTGCCACCGTAGTGGGTGCCCACCCCTAAGAGCCAGAGGCACCTGCCGGGGGGCAAGGTGGGGAGTTCTGGAGGTACTTTCCTGGGGCAGCTCCCAGGAAGCATCCGGCAGGTCCCTCTGGCTCCTAGGGGCAGGGGAGCGTAGCTGGGGGGGAGCAGGGGGAGCGGCCGCTCCCCCACTGATCACATCAAAAGTGGTGCCTCAGGCGCCGACTCCCTGGGTGCTCTGGGGCTGGAGCACCCACGGGGAAAATTTGGTGGGTGCAGAGCATCCACCGGCAGCTCCCCGCCCCACGCCCGGCCCCAGCTCACCTCACCTCCGCTCCGCCTCCGCCCCTGAATGCGCCACCCCGCTCTGCTTCTCCGCCCCCCGGCTTCCCGCGAATCAGCTGTTCGGCAGGAAGCCGGGGAGGGCAGAGAAGCAGGCGGCGGCTTCCCGCTCAGGCCCAGGGAGGCAGAGGTGAGCTGGGGCGGGGAGCGGTTCCCCTGCGCCCCCCCCCCCCGGGTTACCTGCTGCGGCGTGGATGGCCTTCCTCGCGCCCCCCCCCATCCCAGCTCACCTCCTCCTCTCTGGGCCTGAGCGGGAAGCCGCGGCCTGCTTCTCAGCCTGCCCCAGCTTCCCGCGCGAACAGCTGATTCGCGGGAAGGCAGGGGCGGGGGGGGGGCAGAGAAGCAGAGGGGGTGGTGCGTTCAGGGGAGGAGGCGGAGCGGAAGTGAGCTGGGGCCGGGGGTGGCGCGGGGAGCTGCCGGTGGGTGGTCTGCACCCACCAGATTTTCCCCTTGGGTGCTCCAGGGCTGGAGCACCCATGGAGTCGGCGCCTAAGGCGCCACTTTTGGTTGGTTAAATTTAGAAGCCCTCGCGGAGCAACTGGTTCTAAAAGGGCTTCTAAATTTAACAACCGGTTCTAGTGAACTGGTGGGAACCGGCTCCAGCTCACCACTGCATGTAGCCATATTAATATGCATATTGTTTGCTTGCACCCAGTTTACCAAGTGATCCGGATCACTCTCAATCAATGACCAGTCCTCTCCATCATTTACCACTCCCCCAATTTTTGTGTCATCTGCAAGCTTTATCAGTGATGATTTTATATTTTCTTCTAGGTCAGTAATAAAAATGTTAAATTATGTAGGTCCAAGAACTGATCCCGGCAGGACCTCACTGGAAACAAACCTGCTTGATAATGATTCCCCATTTACAATTATGTTTTGAGACCTATAAGTTAGCCAGTTTTAATGTATGCCATGATAATTTTATATTGTTCTAGTTTTTTGGTGTGGTACCTAGTGAAATGCCTTAGAGAAATCTAAGTACAGTAAAAGCTTTCTTATCCAGCATGTTGGGAGCAAAGGATGTGCCAGTTAGTCAAAAATTCCAGTTAACAAAGAGTTATACTTACGACTGGATTACCAATTTTCAAATATTAGCATATAATTAAATGAATAAACATTTCTATTCTTGCGCTTTTCAAGATGTGTACAAATATCTATTTTCTGTTTTAATGTCAACACAACTCTCTTACGCGTCTCTCCTTTGCTTTTTGCTGGTATTTTGGACGCCATAATGTTAGCGTTGCATTGATATTTTATGATAAACACAGGACAATACACCGAGCACTAAACTGACTGATCACAATGGCAGATACAAACAGAAAGAACCGCATTCGGCTAACTCGAGCATAGTCCAACTGCTCTCAGAAATACTTGGGTCCTGAATAGCTTCAGCATAGATTCCTGTTAGCTTTGGCATCGGTCCCCATTACTAGATTGAAGATTTGTATTGGGAGGTATCAGAAATGCGGGTTCCTAGAGCCTTCCAGTTGATAAAGTGCCGGATAACACAGCTTTTATTGTATATTATGCCTTTATCAGTCAAACATGTAAACTTATCAAAAAAAAGATATCAACTTAGTTTGAAAGGATTTATTTTATATAAACCCATGTTGATTTACATTAATTGCATTGCCCTCCTTTAATTCTATGAACCACACTAATATCTTGTCTGGGATCAATGTCCAGCTTACAGGCCTATAATTACCTGCGTCATCCTGTGTACCTTTTTTAAAAATTGGCGCAACATTACCTTTCTTCCAGTCTTCTGGAACTTCCACAGTACTCTAAGACTTATTGCAAATCAACATTAATGGTCCAGCAAGCTCCTCCGCTAGTGCTTTTAAAACTCTTTGAATGAAAATTATCTGGACATGCTGGTTTAAAAATGTCCAGATACTACTAAAAATGTAGTAGCTTCTGTTTAACATCTTCCAGAGATACTAGTGGAATGGCATTAGAGTTATTATCAGATGTTGAGAGGACATAATCTCTTTGTTCCCCAAATACAGAACAGAAATGTTTATTGAACACATCTGCTTTTTTGCATTATTATTGATAATTCTACCACTTTCAGATAGTCATGGACTAAAACCACTGTCAGGATTTTTTTGTTCCTAATATATTTTAAGAAATTACTAAGCTTATGCTCAAATAAATTGGTTAGTCTCTAAGGTGCCACAAGTACTCCTTTTCTTTTTGCGAATACAGACTAACACGGCTGTTACTCTGAAACTTCTTATTGTCCTTAACTCTGCTGCCCATAGATTTTTCCTTGTGTCCCTTTGCTTCCTATATCAATTTTCTACAATTCCTATGAATGATTTATATTCATTATTACCAGCTTCTCCTTTCTTCCGTTTGATATATATCTTTTTTATTTTTTATAGCTTCACTTCCCCTCTAAACTAGGTCATTTTTTTAAAATTTGTCCAGCCTTCTTTCTCAGTTGTTAAATTGTAGCTTTTTGCTCATCTAATAAGATGTCCTTAAACGATTCCCAATTATCATTCACATTTTTCTGATTAAATTCTCTCACCCACCCAGCCCCAACTGATTTGACTCATAACTGTCTTCAGCTTACTGCAATTGGCCCTATTAAACCACCAAGTACAGTATATTCCCGATTATCCCAATAGCATGGGAAACATGGATTTTATTCAGTTAATCGAGAGTTTGGATAATTGAGAGGGCAGGACCCATTCAGACATTCAGCAGCAGGGTGGCCTCCCTTGTGGCTGAGGGCTCCTCCTCCTCCTCGTCCCCCTCCTCCTCATAGTCCTGGCCAGGGGTCTCTGCTCTGCCCTCGCCCTTGCTCACTCACTTCCACGACGGTGGGGCTGTAGAGGGCTTCCTGCCTTGCTACAGGGCCAGTGATGCCCAGTCCCAAAGGCACTGGGGGCAGGCTGCGGTCCTGGTGGGAGAGAGCAGAGACCCTCAGCCAGGATTCTGCTCTGTCCCGCAGGGAGTGGGTGTCACTGGCCCTGCGGCAGTGCAGGAAGCCCTCTGCTGCTCCGCTGTCACTGTCCTGCTCCCTCCCTCCTGTGACAGCAGGGCAGCAGAGGGCTCCCTGAGCTGCTGCAGTAGCCATTCAGTAGCAACATGGCCCTCCCCATGGATGGAGGCTCCTCCCCCTTGCAGGGGGTCTCTGCTGTGTTAGCCGAACCTCCTCATTATTCTAATCCCTTCCTTGTCCCTCAGGATGAGATACATGGGGGACAGGGAGAGGATTTGGATAATGTGGAGGTTTAGACAATAGGGTTTTGGATAAATGGAAGCATACCGTATATATATTACTGGTATGGACTTTATTCTGCTTGCACATTATACATGTGATGAAGTCATGATCACTTGTACTTAAGCTGCCATTTATTTTTAGTTCTGTCATCTGTTCCTCTTTATCTGTTAGGACAAGGTCTAATAAAGAATTTTCCTGTGTTGGCTACAACACTTTTTGGATTAGGAAATTGTCATCTCTAATAGTAAGAGGTTCCAAGGATGTTTTAGTAATGGCAGCATGAGACCTCCAGCATACGTCACTCAGAATGAAGCCCCTCCATGATCATGCAGCTTTTTCCCTACACATTGTAGGTAGCCACGAAAGGACCTGGTCATCCTATACTCTGGTATGATTTGGTGATCTGTAGCAGACATCAACTAATGTACTATCTTGTCTCTTATCTATTAAGACATTGATCCATAAGCACTCAAGGTCATTTTCTTCTGAATTATTGGTGACTTGGAAACAGGAAATGCCATATTTGACATAGAGTGCCATTTCCCCCCTCTCCCTTTGTGCCAACTTGATCCTTCCTAAATAGGTTATAACCATTGATTTTAACATTCCAATAGTGTGAATCATCTCACCAGGTATCAGTAACAGAATGGAACAGAATGCATAGGGAAGTCGTGGAAGCTCCTTCAGTGGAAGTTTTCAAAAGGAAGCTGGATAGCCATCTGCCTTGGATGGTTTAGACATAACAAATCCTGCATCTTGACAGAGGGTTAGACTACATGACCCTTGCTGTCCCTTCTAACCCTATGGTTTTATGATTCTATAAATGAGCAATTCCAATATGTGCTCACGCACAGTTGTTCTACCTGTGAGGCATATGAGATCTGGTGTGATATGCTGGTGCTGAGTGAAGTTAAGTATGGGCACATGGGCATGACAACTGCTCCCAGAGTAGCCAAACCCCCTGAAAAGTGAAACAGATGGCAGCAGAAAAGTTGGCATGGCCATCAGTGTAAAGGTCAGTACAGCTCGCCTTTTAAAAGTGCACTCTGTGTGAGCTGGGCTTGGTAGTGGCAATCTCAAATGTTCAGCAGTTGTTAGTTGGGTCCCCCAAAATAGTGGGATTGACTTACAAATCATTAGATTGTTTTCTAGATAAGACATGTTGGGTTCTTTATATTTGTTGTTTGTTTTTTGAGCCTTTAAAGTGCATGTTTTTGGACTTTTCTTTGCAACCATACAGGTTAAAAATATACTTTTAAATGAAAGCTGAGATTGTCTTGTAATTGCCTGAATCCAGAGGCAGGGGCTTTAAGAAAGCCCCCACATATTGTGAGAGTTGGCAATGCTATGTGCTGGCCAGCATGTGTTGTGAGAGAGCCACAGCTCTGACCTTTCCCTATCCCTTACACCTCCTTACTCCCCTGCATGTTGTCACAAGGACAGGTCACAATCCTGCTCAAATTCTCTGTCTGTTTGTCTGTCCCTGTTGCCTTCCGTACCCTCTTGTACTTGCAATATTTTGGTTTGAAATGCTAAAGTACAGTTTCATATACATTTTCTCTTCTAAAACTTTTTTTTTTAAATCATTCAAATAATTCTCTTCTCCCTGATTGCCTGATCCCAGACTCATTTCAGAAAGAAGTGTTGTTCTGAGCTGGCCACAATGGTGAATGTTTCTTTGTGGTCATGTCCTGGTTTCTCCTCTTCTCCCTTTTTAGTAATAATAATTATTATGAATACTCTTGGTTACTGGCATAAACTAGGGAGCTCTTCTAATTTCCTGGTGGTTTGGCTTTCCTGTGGTACATTACACACCTCTTACACGAAGACAAAAGGTCTTTCAGGAGATTTGCAAGTGTATTTGAAAGGACCAGTGAAAAGCCCATAATTTTATTTCCTTTAAGAATACCTATGAAACATTCACATTTAAAATCTCTTCTACATGTCTGCAGCCTCCTCTGGACACTTTAAAGTCAAATGCCCTCATTAGCCAACTTAGTTCTGTGTGGCTATTAGGGGACAGGTTTTGCAAAGGTGTGTTATTCCCAGACCGTGAATTGATAGAGGATAAATAGTAGTGGCTCTGGCTTCTGAAGAAACAAAATAGCTCATGGGCTGGATCTTTTCAACCATCTGAAAATTATATTGGATGCTTATAGAGAAGCTTCTCTGAAAGGCTTTCTTTTTTAACTTTTCTTTCTTTTTACTTTTTTTTCTTGTTGAAGCTGCATATGCAGGCTTCTTCAGGAGTTGAGACATTCAATCCCACTGAACATTCCCCTTCCCCCATTATTTACTTGGCTTCAGAATTTTTCCAAGTACCAAGGTGCTTTCACTTTTTAAAAAATGAGAAAAAAACAATGTTGTCAGTATCAATAAATCAGCAACCAGGGAGAGTCACTTCCTATCAAGGTTTCAAAAGTGCTTCATGGTTTTGCGATCTGCTGTCTGTACTAATCATCTCTGATGTTTCACATAAGCATGGTACGTGATGCCAGCTTTTAAAAACAGCTCTTCACTTCTTTCCTGAAAGAAAGAAAGAAAGAAAGAAAGAAAGAAAGAAAGAAAGAAAGAAAGAAAGAAAGAAAACCTGGATTATTTATTCATAATTGCATAACGTTCTGTTGTACACGTATGTGGAGAGGATCTGTCAGAGATCAAGTAGTGGCAGGCACAACACACTGGAAGGGTGGCAGTTTAGAAACAGATTGAGAAAATATATTACTGTATTTTCTATCTACATATGTGAGAAAATAAAATGGGAATACTTTGGTAATGATGTCAATAACATGATAACTCATATTTAATCTGCTTAGATTCATTGATGGCATAAATTGAGATGTAAATTACATGTTAGGGACCCATTATCCCTTCTAGGAGTAAAATAGTGGGAAAAGGAAAATGATACTCCAAAAATTAAACTTTATTCCTTTATCTGCTATTTGAGCAGCCACCAATGGGTGTGATTTGAGTGAGGAGGGGAATTACTATTAGTCTACCTTTCCAGAGCACTCCCCAAATCACTAGAAACTATCCTCTCATTTTACTAGCTACTATGGCTTTTGTATACTATAATTATTATTTATTATTTACAGCTCAAATGGCTGTTTCAACTTTGTCCAGGACTCCTCAGCATTCCCCCTAATTTCTAGGGCTGGTTGGGGTTTTACATGTTGCAATCAAACAGGTTCCACAACAGCCATTTTCCCCCTGTTGTAGTCAGCATTACTGTCCTCAAACATTCACAATGGATTGATATTTTTGTGCTGATTCACCAGTGCTTTGTGCCTTCCATTTCTGTTACCATCTACTATTTCACTGAGTGAGGCAGGTTGCAGGGTAACTTAATTAACTGATGATATTTGGTGTTTTTCTTGAAGTGCAGCTGCCAAAGTCCTTGTCTCTGGGGCAGCTCACCAGGCAGGCTGCCTCCAAATTGTTGACCCCAGGGCTTCCAGGGTCCATGGCTCTGAGGAAGCCCACCAGCAGACTGTCCCAGGGCCAGGGCCCTATATGCTTTGGTGGAAAATTTCAAAATTTGCATACTGAATTAGAATAAAATCACATTTCAAAATAATGAAATCCTTCACAAAATGTACTTACCTTTCTCCACACAGATCTAGTAAATTGTTTAAAGTGAGTGTAAAAAAGGTATAAAATACCAACAAATTAGAATAGTAGCATTTTATATCCACTCTGCCTTTATGTAAATGACCTGTCAAGGTTCAGGGTAATGGAGAATTATGCCCCTTGTCTATGCCTGAGGTGATCTTTACAAGTCAATAGGAAGTCTGGCTGCATAGTGTCCTACAAGATATGTGGCAACTTTAAACTTCCTGCCTAAGCTTGGTCCTTCATTCCTAAAGTTATATTCATTTGGCATATCCACTGAATTTAAGCTACACAATTTTAACACAAACCTACACCCGCTCAATTTGTAACTTACTTATGTCACCAATCAGTTTGTCCCAGAGACTTATATATTAATTGCGCCTATTCGCTCCAGGCTGCTTTTGCCTCAGTTTTGTTCTGTGTAGTTAAGTACATACACAGAGCTGGCTCCTCAGCTGAGGCACCTTGGTGTGTTTCCATTGACTTCAGAGGAGCTAAGTCCATTTTTAGCATCTGAAGATCTGGCCCATTAAGAACAGTTGTTCTTCAATGCTCTGTACTGTATATCGCAAAAAGAAAAGGAGTACTTGTGGCACCTTAGAGACTAACCAACTTATTTGAGCATGAGCTTTCGTGAGCTACAGCTCACTTCATCGGATGCATACTGTGGAAGCTGCAGAAGACATTATATACACACAGAGACCATGAAACAATACCTCCTCCCACCCCACTCTCCTGCTGGTAATAGCTTATCTAAAGTGATCATCAAGTTGGGCGATTTCCAGCACAAATCCAGGTTTTCTCACCCTCCGCCCCCCCTCCCCCACAAACTCACTCTCCTGCTGTCTTCTGCAGCTTCCACAGTATGCATCCGATGAAGTGAGCTGTAGCTCACGAAAGCTCATGCTCAAATAAATTGGTTAGTCTCTAAGGTGCCACAAGTACTCCTTTTCTTTTTGCGAATACAGACTAACACGGCTGTTACTCTGAAACCTGTACTGTATATGCTTCTCCTTCCTGGGTTTATTGTATGTATCATTATTGGGGGCAAGGGTGCAGGAACAATTTGTATAGTGGGGGTGCTGAGAGCCATTTAACCAAACTGTAAACCCTCTCAAGCCACGGGGTGCGGCGGCATCCCCGGCACCTCTAGTTCCAGCACCTATGATTGGGAAAGAAAAAGAAATACAGAAAGGTTTGACAAAATATTAATTTTTAAAACACATCTTTAGCACGTTTTAGTTAACGTTTGGATACCACAGTGATGAGTGCAGTACACAGATGTGCAGACATAGTTTAGTGTAACAAATACAATTTCTTACAAATATTGCTTTCCTAAAGGGCATAAAGTCATTTATACTAATGAAAATCAAGAGCTACTTCACTGAAGTCACACTATGGCAAAACTGGTCTGGGAAAAGAATCAGGCCTATAGGGTGCATATATGAGAAACACAACCTGTGAACATTTTAAAACAATGCACTGTAATTTCCATGTAAATGATGCATATATATAGCACAGTTTTATGCATCTAGGACCTGATCCTAATTCAGTGGGGGGTTTGCCAGTGATTTCAATCAGGGAAGGATCAGCCCCTTAGACCATAGCTATTCTCTTCACTTTCCACTTTTAGGACCCAAGGTGTAATTTACTTGTTCACATGTGTAACAACAAGGATGTCACAACATTTGGAACATGTAATTGCGTAAGAAACAACAGTATGCAGGAGTCATGTGGCAAGACAGTGTTTTCAATGAGGACACAATGTGTGGTTACACAAATAACCGGAATCAAACTAAGCCCACCACACCTGAAGCACAAGACATGAATTAAATATGTAGCTGCTCCAGCATGTCATAATTTTTCACTTTTTAAAAGAAGTGTTGAACCTGATGAGGAACAGCTTGCATTGTTTCCCACTGATTTAATTTGTACATTCTGTAATTTACTAGGCTGCAGTAAAAACAGTCATTTTGTGAGGCTATCATAAGCTCATTAGACGCGTACTGAGAAAGCTTAATGGCTTACAACCCACAGCTTCGTGCCTCCATTTTTACAGAGATCCCTTCCCAACAAGCCTGCTGCATGGTGCACCATGCTGCTGCCAGTACAGTAGTTTTCACACATGCCCCAGAAAATTAGAGGTATTTGTGAATAACAAGATTAAAGACAGAGCCAACATTTCAGGAGTGCTTGGAGCGCTGCTGGGACAGGAAAAATCTCATGTATTGTTAACCATGGCAAGAATGGTTAGTTGTTAAGTACTGTAGGGCACAACTAATCAAAAGCTCAAATATCCCACACAAAGGAACAAAACAAATTACTCTCCCTGACCTACTATTGTTTCCTTCCTCAGCCTTCTCTGGACTAATAAAATGTTTAATTTTAAATTGTGCAAAGAAGATGTCAGTATTAGAAAGAAGTACAGCATGCAATTGCTCTGAGCAGCATCAGGTAAACTACATCATGGTTTTGAAAGTAATGGGCCAGAGGAGAGTGAAGTGCAGACAAACTCCCATTTCCTCTCTTTCCCCCTTTCTCTCTCTATTATCCTGTAACACTCTAGGATACAACATAAAAAGAAAACTTTACAAAATATGGAGAGCAGATTCTGCTTACAATTCATTGAGCATTGAGGAAGGTAGTTTTTGAATATCAAGCAGGTTGATGTAATGAGCCAGACCCTCAGCTGGTATACATCGGCACAGCTCCATTGATCCCATGCCTTTCTCCATCATGCCCTGATAGGGCTCAGTCATGCAAGGTGCTGAGAACTCTGGCCTGGATCCAGAAAAGCCCTTACGTATTCCCACTGAAGTCAGTGGGACTACTCACGTGCTTCAAGTTATGCATGTGATTTGCTAGATTGGGGCCAGAGTTCGCAGTACCGTGCAGGATTGCTCCCATGACCATAGTGGGTAAGCTGAAGGATGTTTGTTGAGAGTAAGTGAATGGTTAATACAATGCCAACTGTCTTGCCTCATCTCCTTCACACACTCCAGCTGATCATAAAAGAATGTCTCACTTTGGGTATATAACTTTAGGAATATCTCCCTAGTGTGGATGATCATCATAAAATACAACATGTCACTCATCCCTTGTGTGTTCCCAGAGGGATATTTCCTAATCCGATGTATAGCTTGCGTATAACATCTTATAATTATGTTATTGTTCCCTGACAGGATAGTTTCCTAGCTGATTGTTGTGTGACTTTTATGAACAGCTGACCACAGAAACTAGGAGAGTGGGCTAAAAGAATAACACTTCTTATCTTCCTGGTTGTGGTGCAGCATTGTAAGTGAACTGGGTCGATGACACACAGCATGACCTTGAGCAAGCCCCATAAATCAAAATTTTCAAACATGAGTGACTAACTTAGGCACCTAAATGCATATTTACACACCTAAAAAGTGGCTTGGTTTTCAGAGATGCTAAGAGCCTGTAGTTTCCACTGAAGTGGGTGATAAGCACCCAGGAAGCTTGTTACTCATGTCTTTATCAAAAGACACAGCACAGTTTTGATGTTACTCTCTGAAGAACTGCCTCCAAAATATGGTGCTTCTGAGAACTATTTTCAGAGGGGCAGCCGTGTTAGTCTGTATCAGCAAAAAAAACGAGGAGTCCTTGTGGCACCTTAGAGATTAACAAATTTATTTGGGCATAATCTTTCGTGAGCTAAAATCCACTTCATTGGATGCACCCACAAAAGCTTATGCCCAAATAAATGTGTTATTTATAAGGTGCCACAATAAGGTGCCACAAGTCCTCTGAGAACTATGTTAGCTTTGAAACTGCTGGCACTATAGAGTCATTTTTATTAGAACCATGATCTTCCAGAGGTGATTAGTATTCTTCATCTGCAACTGAAAAATAAGTGGGTACTATATTAGTGTTTAGCTGGGAGAACTGACGGCTACTGAGAAAAAGGAATACTTGCCCATTTTGAGTCATAACAGATCAAATTTCTTAATATGGCTTGACGGATATGTAATCCATTATTGATTTATTTCTGTGACCGTATTTCCTATGAACTGCTGTGAAAATATTCTCCATAATATTCTTCACAACCTCTTAATGGCCCCATCCAACAAAGCACTTAAATACAAGGGTGGGGTTTTTCAAAAGCACTTAATATCTTAAGGAACACAAGTCCCCATTGAAAGTTACATATGCGCTTAAGTGCTTTTCTGAGTTGGGCCTAGACGTGATTAAAATTTAGAGGGCTCTTTTGTCAAAATCCTAGAATGTAATTGGCATTCTTTTAAAACCTTTCCTTGATACTGTGGAACTGTCTGCCTCAGCTAATGTAGAGGAATGTTCATTTGGTTGGTATCAAAGTTTTTGGCCTGACTTGGACTTTAATAAACAAAATTGGTCCACCCCAAACAAGTAAAGACTAGATGTCTTTCTAAAAGGTGTGGGCACTTTGGGCCTGATGCAGAAATTACTGAGTGAGGCTCTTTGGCCTGTGTTATGCAGGGGATCAGATTAGATGATATAATGGTCTCCTCTGGCCTTAAACTCTGTGAATCTATTAAAAATCTTTAAGCCTTCTCTAACCACTACATTTTGTGTATCTCAGGATGTATAATGAAATAAAATGTGTGTGACTGTGTGCCTTAGTTCTTATAAATAAGGTAAATGCAATTTAAGAACTTACACACAGATTTTACCGGTGCCAGAAGGGGCATTATGCCATCTACAACTAATCCTTCTTGCTAAAAAGCATTTGACCATACTCTGACCCAGGAAAATCTTTGACTAGTCTTTATGCGTACAATTATTGGGCACACCATGTGCAGCATATTCCAGCAACTATTTCACAAAAAAAAGTGAATTGCAGACACATAAAATTTTTGTGAACTGGACTGTAAAATTTCTGAGGTGGTACTCTCTATCTAACTTGACAGCTGGTATCTGATCTGAAAATAGCATATTTTCCCTCAAATACTAGTTATCCTGTCACTTTGCATTGCATAAATATAAACAAATATATAGATGAGAAAAAACAACAGGGAAAAAAAAAAAAGAAAATCCGCCTCTAAAAATTCCAGAATAAAGGAACTGTTGTGTCACAATGACATTATGGTGCCTAGAGTCAGGAGTCCATGATCTGTTGCAAATGTGTCTACAGTGAGAGATGAACTTCTATGGCAATGACCCCAGGAGGTTAAAAGAACATACTTGGCCCAGTTCGGAAGCCTTTATTCATGCAAAATTCTCTTTAGAAGAGATTTTGCCTGAGTAAAGACTTCAGGATTGAACTCAATGTGAGCATTCTGAGAAGAAAAAATAGATGTACTGTAGTATTCCAAATAGAAAATATAAGGAGCTGGAATAATAAACCTGAAAAGCCAAGGTTCTTGAGGTTAAAAATCTACGTCTGGAGCATTAAAAGTGTTTAGCCACTGATTTTCCCAGGCTGTGACAGCAGGGCTTGTAATAGTTTTGAAATGTATCCCTAGGATGGTACAAGCTGCACTGACACTTTTATTTTAATTTTGTTTATTGAAGTCAGGAGGGACACTCTTTCCATGGCACCTGTCAGTTACAGCCGTAGCACATCAAGGGAGATTATATGGTAGATTTTAACTTCTACATGTAGAGGTGCTTTCCAAAGTAGTATTTTCTTGTAAGCGATCACAGGTAGTCCATCTCTTTGAATTACAGTGGTAAGATGGAGGGTAGATGACAGGCTGAATTAATACAGTGCTCACCAATAATTTGTGTAGAGTGGGAGCTTGTCAGACAGATACCACTAGTGGGATAGAAAATGCTTGGTGGAGTTGTTCTGAACTGACAAGTAATAGGTAGTTTTCTTAGATATCTCTCTTATAGTTAGGTGCAGTGAGATGGAGACCAGCCTCAAAGGGAATTTGATTTGGATCATCATAATTAGTAATGCTGTTGTGCTGTCAAGATAGCCTTCATGTAAATCATGGGCAGCAAACCGGTTATTACATTTTTTTCAGTTTGTTTCCAGCAGTTTTTCTTCATAATTATACAAAGGATGAATCCTGAATGCAAGGGTAAAGGCAATGCTCTTTCTGATATGTTTAGGATTACAAAACGTTTGTTTGAATTATAATGTACGGATGTATCTGTTTGTTTGCTGTTTAAAGAAGTGATTCAATAATGTTCTTGGGGATAGCAAGAATATGGGATTTTATTGTTCAAGGAAAGCTGTTGTTTGAAAAATAGCTCCAGTCATGGGTGCTGGAACTACGGGAATGGGGGGGAGGGGTGCAGCTGCACCCCCTGGCTTGAAGTGGTTTCCAATATATACAGGGTTTACAGTTTGGTTCAGTGACTCTCAGCACAACCACTATAAATGTTGTTCCAGCACCCCTGGCTCCAGTGGAAAGTGTGTGTGTGGGGGGGGCGGGGGGGCGCAGATGTGAAAACATCCTCCTGACTCCTGAATTGCACCCTCCCTTGCATTCCTTGTGCACCTAACACCCCTGTCAGCCACCCAATGATCAAGTTCGCCAGTATCTCCCTGTGTAAAACCTATCCCTTTTGTACTCTTTTCACAATCTGATGGTAAAAAGAAAAGGAGTACTTGTGGCACCTTAGAGACTGTTACTCTGAAATCTGATGGTAGACTCTTTTTCTGTGCAACCCCCTACACACAGAGCTCCCTTCCTCTCCTTATGCAGTATACATCCACCGTCATTCATATCCATCTGAACAACATGATTCTTCTAAGAAGCCTTGTCAGTGATCATTCAAAACTGAGAGGAGATGAAGATGATAATCAAAATACCCACACAAAGAAACAGACAAATAAACCCTCAACACTGCTTCAGGACTGTACTGTTAGCTGGTGCTTTGTGTATCTGAACTGTATTGTGTGTTTCTATAGTAATTTCCATACTCCTTGGGACCAGGGTCCATATTTTCTTCATGTTGTTTGCAAAGTGCCATCCTGAAAGCCTACAGCAAATACAATTGTTATTATTTCTGTGGCTTTGTGACAAGCAAACACTGTCCCATGGAGAAATGGAATCCTCCCTCCTCTTACATTGCAACCCGTGCCTGCCAGTCTTCCCATCTGTATTCTGCCTCTTACCTTCTCCCAGTCTTCCTTGATACCCACAGAACTTATTCTGCCAACTCTATTGATATTTGAGGATAGATCCATTGGTTTCAATGGGACTATTCTCAGAGCAAAATCTTATTTGTATGTGTTCGGCTGATAGAAGTGGGCCCAACATTTCCAGCTTCTTGCAGGTGTCCTTGCTGCTGATGAACACCCTTAAACAGGTTTTGCAAAGCATGTCAATCACAGCTTCAGCGTGTACTTAGGGAGAGGCAAATTATTAACTACAAAGCACTATTCCTGTTGCTAAAGGGATGCATACCAGCAAGCAGCAAAGGTCCCAAGAATCCTGAGGGTATCTGGACTACAACAGTCAAAGGAGTTGTCCAGATAAAATGGGATATTGGTCTTCCCTGTCTGAAATATCTTGGGAAAGGGAGGGAAGAAGCAGAGTTTAAACATCCCATTTGCAGGCAAGGATTCAGGACAATGTCTTACTTGTTAGGATGTTCTTGAAAATACACTCATACAGGCCATATATGGTCAACTTCAAAAACATTTATCACACACACGTATTTGCCACCTGAATTTTCAGATTATGTGTACCATGCCCAATTCTTATTCTTCAAGATTGCAAAGGAGCAGAATCTGAATTGAAATCTGAATTAGGCTGCCAAAAATCTAGGCAAGATGACATGGTAGGATTTATTTATTTGTCAATTTATGTATGTATTCATGTATTTGCATCCTCTCTTACTATGCACACCATCTCCAACAGATATTTTGTTGAACAGAACATTGATAATTAAATTGTTCATTGAATTTGTCCTGACTTTTAATTTGTTTTTAAATGGTGCATAGAAATTGTATTTTTAACAAAAGTAAAATGCATAAAAATACAGCAAAATATCCAGTAACAATTTATTTTAGAGAACATAAAAAACATGTAACTACTCTCTAATTACCAGCCTTTGAGGCATTTACAGCTAAATTAAAATCATCAGTAGTAGTTAAGTGTTTGCTTTGATTAGGTCCCTGGTTTATGAGATTTTAGGCAAAAGTAAACTTTATAATATTGATAATAGTGAATTTTATGTTAAATTGATGTCACCTTTGTTATTTGATACAGTAAATAGAGTTTCAAGTTTGTTGCATATTTAGTGACTTTTAGGAAAAGTAATAAAAAAATCATTCAATCTTTAATGCAGTCCCTGACACAATGAGCTTACAAACTAACCAGACAAAACAGACAAAATGTGGGATAAAGAAAATATCATTATTTCCATTCCACAGGCTGCAATAAAAGTGCATTCTGAACTTTTAAGCAGTGGAATAATTCCATTGATTTTAGCGTTGCCTAGCTAGGTGCCTCTATTGTGAAAAAATGCTAAATACGATAGAATCAGTGATAGAACTTGGCATTCCAATACATATGAACTTTTGTTAAAATGGACAAAGTTAATTCTAACTTGAAGATGAGCTCTGTGTAGCTTGAAATCCTGTCTCTCTCACCAACAGAAGTTGGTCCCATAAAAGATATTACCTCACCTACCGTGTGTCTCTAATATCCTGGGACCAATACGGCTACAACAATACTGCATACAACCTTAATTCTGATGGCCAATGGAGTTAATATAAAACTCCTCCTTCACTTATTCTCCAATCCCCAGGCTTGGTTAGCTTAAAAAATTGCAACATAACAAAACACGAGGTGAAATCGTAGCCCCAAGGGAAATCAATGCGAATCGTCCCATTGACTTCAATGCAGCCAGGAATTCACCCATAGAATGTTTCTAGTTTTTTTTTTTTAAACATGAAAGTCATAAAATCAATGACTCCCATGACTGCTGTGAGAAATTTCATCTGTACTGATAATAAATTGATCCTATGAATTAGAGAAAGGTCCAGTGCAAGCCCTGAGATTCAAATAGCCCTAGATTCTTAATGACATCAGGATCAGAGTCTGAATTTAACACTGAAGCTGATCTTTACTTTGAATGAGATGTTGCATCTCAGTGGACCTTATGTTGCCCAGTCATATAAAAATAAAAATGATTTAAAATTATGTGATAATTAATTACAGTAGACACCACTTATATGTTAATTGCTTCGTACCTCTGGGTAATTGCACTGGTTTGTGTGCTACATTGTAACTGCAGCTCCAGGTGGAAATTTCATGTGATGCATGTTCCATTCCACTTTCGAGATGCATCTTTGTTTGCAGAAATACACATGTACTGTATGTAGTCAGTAGTTACTGCACTTATTCTGGTGTTAGAATCTCCTTACCTACATCTGTCATATAAAAACCTGGATATCATGCAAAATCCACTTGGTAGCCTGTAGATATTGGATTAATAAAGTCAGGGTCCAGGAACTCTTATTCCAGATTAGTGTCAGTGTCAAGGATCAGTGATTCTTCCTTTAAATTAGAATTCATTTACTTAATGTACTGCAGCAAAACTACAGTAGCTTTTTGGCAAATGTTTATAGGATAAAGTCATTAAGCAAAATCTTTTTTCTGTAAAACAATAATCTAATTTAAACAGACCTCATCCCACACTGACCTTCTTACCTTTTCTCCATCGACCTCTTCAAGCAGCCTGTAGTATCCCTAGCCCATTCAGAACTATATGTATATATATATTCCATTGATTAGTTACATGCTTGCTAATGTGAATTGACAAAAATTCAAAGTGCCTTAGGATGATATCAGAAGAGGTTGAACTAGTTCCAGTGACTGAGACCTTGACATTCAAAAGTATCAGAAAATGCAATTGGAGAAACTTGTCCATCCATTGTTTCGAGTAAGAAACTCACTTAGCTACCTTCCTTATCATTCTATTCTGATTTATTGATTTTTTTTTTAATGTGGCAGGGTGACACATGTTCAGGTGGGCCAGTGAAAGAGACAGTTTAATACCAGTGGCTAATCCACCTCTTGCACAGAACAAGAATCACTGATGCCACTCTGAGAACCTGACAAACCATTCAGAACAAAACAATGTATTCAACAACTATCCTTAAGTAAGGTTTCAGAGTAACAGCCGTGTTAGTCTGTATTCGCAAAAAGAAAAGGAGGACTTGTGGCACCTTAGAGACTAACCAATTTATTTGAGCATAAGCTTTCGTGAGCTACAGCTCACTTCATCGGATGCACACTGTGGAAAGTGTAGAAGATCTTTTTATATACACACAAAGCATGAAAAAATACCTCCTCCCACCCCGCTCTCCTGCTGGTAATAAGTCACTCAGGGCCAGATTTTCAAAGGTATTTAGGCACCTAAAGATGCATATGGGCGGCTAGTGGGATTTACAAAAGTATCTGTGCAGGTTAGGTGCTTTAGAAGATCCCACTAGGTGCCTATCTGCATCTTCAGGCACCCAAATAACTTTGAAAATGTGGCCTGTGGGAGCGTGTCTACACAGCCTTGCAGCAGTGAGCCTCCCAGCCTAGGCTGACAGACTCGGGGTTGTGGGGCTCGTGCTGGTGCTCTAAAAATAGCTGTGTAGACAACTCTTTGAAGTTGTGACTTGGGCTGGAGCCAGGGAAGCCCATCCCTCTCCCTACCTCCTATGGGTGTCTGGAGGGTAAATGAATTAAAAGATTGTGAGGCGTTCAGGCACTATGGCAATGGGGAGCATAAAACTACATAAAAGAGATACCATGTTATGTATCATCTGTGGGAGTTTTCCTAAAACAAGGTTCCTGCCTGCACCTCAGTCACATCATAAATGTCCAGTCAAATTGCTCAGAGGCTGGACCCATCACTGTCTATCCAGCAAGAACAGTTGCACCACCTCCTTTCAGACTTCTTGTTCCTTGATAATCGTGTCTAATCCTTTTCCTCTCAGCATAGCTCTGATCTGGTTTTGTTTCTTATTTCTTTGCAACTGCAGTTCGGTTCTCCTTCTCTTAAGATAGATCTGCTTTAGTCTGGCTTCTCTCAGGGCAACTTTCATCTGCTGTAATTCATCACAGAACCGCTCCAGCTCCCCCACTACCCTTCTTACACGCTGGACCAACCTAAACCTAGCTTATGATAAAATCTCTACTAGTTGTCAGTGTTTTGAAGGACTCCATCTTCTTGCAGCTCATGGTACATTGCAGTGATTTGTTTGAGTAACAACAAATTGTCCATAGACACAAACTACAAAGCACATACAAAAGGAACCTGTTCATAAATATTTTAATTAGAATTAACAATAGTGCCACTTAAGAAAACGGCAACTGCTTCAGTTTCTGTGAGGAATGTGGTGGGCAGGGGCAAGACCATGGAATCTATTTGCTGAAATCTCCCATTACTCCCCCAGACATATACACTCTGAGGAAAGGGATGGATTTAACAGCATCTGTGGAAGCTTCTGCAGCCTGTGTTTGCAGTAACAGCTGTGGAGCACCTCACTATCCCATTGTGGCCTGAAATGAGGATTCACTTCTTGCCTGGCTGCTGCCGTGCCCCCCTCCCCCCACCACCAGTGCCAATCCCATTTGTTCAGACTTGATGCAGAGACCAGGAATTGGCTCTCGGTTGGGCTAGTATATTAGCAACTTTGGGTGTGGAAATCTGCAAAGATGCTAAAATGCAAAATTTAAGATTGCATCAGGGTGTCGTTTTATCTGGATTACCATCTGGCTTTAACTATCTTCTTGAGTTACCACCATAAGCTTACACAAATAAGTGCATGTAAGTGGTTTATGCAATAATCAGATGCCAAATCTCTGAGTTCACTGCTTTTTAAATCTTTGCATTGTGATATCTAAGAACAACTCTTTTCTCTTCTTCTGCATGAACAATATTACTTCTTGAAACAGATCTTAACCAATTTTTTTAAAATTCAAAATACCCTGATGCAACTCTTTGATAAAAATTAAGTGACGATTACCTGTTTCTTTGTATTCTCTTCATTTATAAGGATGGCAGGGTTCCATTTTTGCTGAGACTTTTAATTTGTATTAATTGCTCTAGTTGTCCCTTTTGGGGACCAGGTTTCCCATTGGTCTAAACCTATCAGACTATTTAGTCTATTAAAGACATTTTTACAAAATAGAATTTTCAGAGTATGTTCACTTGCCATATTAACTTTTTGGTAAAATGAACTGTACTTATATGAGAAATACACCTCTCAGAATAGTATAGGTAAACCCATGTCAAGAGATTGGCTAGTTTTGATCTCACCTGCTGCATGACTCAGGGAGGATGAAAGAAGATTAAAAACTACATTAAAAACTGAAGGGGAGCCAAAGCATTATCATCCAGCCTCAAACTCTCTAAGCAAGCTGATGCTCTTCCCTGGGAACATTGTGTGGTAGATGGTCTGAAGGCTGTTGGAAGAGGATATGGCCAGTTGAAGGGGCGTGGCTGGGTTACACGTATCTACACAGTAGAGAAATCCATGAGTGGAACCATGGTATTAATGCTGGCTTTCTCAGTACTCACCTCTGAAGAGCCTGTTCCAGACCTTCTCTCAGATTGGTTGCTTGTAGGAATATGGTGAGAGGTTATAGCAACTGGGGTGGAGAACAGGAGAATTGCACACATCTCCTAAGGTTCATAGAATATCTGCATAGACCTTGAAACATCCATATGATTGGTGTTGCCATATATATGCCCCACCCACAGTCTCATAAATCATGCACCTTCGCCTGTTGAGATAATGCAGTTTCCCACATAACTTTTCACCTCCCATGGTTTATTTTATTTTTGAAAGTAAAAAGGTTTCTAAATATCATTTATCTTTGAAGGAGAGTCTTATCTCCAGTATGGCACAGACATTTGGAGACTCGTGTGTTCCTGGTAGAACTCAGTTTTCATTTCTTCTAAGTGTACTGTGCTTATCTACCTGTTCTTCCACACATTCTAAAATATAAACATCCTATTGTAATTCTTCTTCACTGACTCTTCTGTTTACCTCCTGCTGTATGAGGAACTCTAAGAAAGAGACCACTGAGGTGTGCGGTTTTATTTCCATAACATATTTGGCAGAGAAAACAGTATGAGGTTGGCAGAGATCAGTGACAAATACCAGTTTTAGAAGAAAGCGCGCAAGAGCATGCAGCTTACATACAGTTTTTCCTCTCCAGTGCTCTAATGAAGAGGCCATTCAGGTCCATTATTTTAGTTATTGAGATGAAATAGTTGAAGAGTTGAAGTCAGATCATTCTAATTTCAGGTGAAAAGCATAAGAGTGTTTATGAAACCTTTAGCAGTTCTGAACACAGCTGATCCTTTACCAGGTCAGATAATTAAGGATCAATGTGGACAGGCTCCTCAACATCATTAAAGAGATAATTTACACTAGAAAGTGAAAGGTTTGCAAGAAGAAAGAGATGCTATTCATCCTTCTGTTTTACACCCAAATGAAACAGCTTGGGAAAGAGGATCTGAATGCAAAACAAAATAATTGATTACAAAATTGCTTTGTAAAGTAGTATCTGCAGAAACTTCACCCTTACTGCAAGAGCAGCCCTTCCAAAAGAGTATCACTGATTTATCTGATTTATCCTGCTAGTGCCAGTAGGACTGCAGAGCTGAGCCTAATGTACTATAATGAATGCCTGGGAATCTACGTAACTAAAAACACTGGGGTCAGGTAATACTTACCCACCTTCCCACAGTAATAATACTGACCTGGCCGATGGGTTGTAGATTGTAAAAATTATATGTGATATCTCAGAAAGAGAAGGGCTGAATTAATTCCCAGAACAGTTTGTGGAAGGTTATTCTTTCAGACATACCCTTCAGCCCTACCTTGCACCCCAGTTGCAATGGCCCACTGCAGGGGTTCAGAATTTCTGGGGTGTCGGACTGAGCAGCCGTACTTCCTCCTTCCCCCTGCTTCCTCTGTCCCACCCCGTCCCTGAATTCCCTCGGTGCTGAGTGCTGCTGTGGAAGTTGGGCAGAGCTGGCTGCTCGTAACTGTTCCAAATTGGCTATGGTTCCGGGAGCTGTTCAGGCAGCTGGAAAGTGCAGTAGTGTTCAGTTTTCCCAGGCCATATATCAGGAGCTGTGGGGAATGGGTGGAGTGAAGCCAGAAGAATTCCCTCGTTGCTGGATATGCCCACTGTATGGCCCCTTTTCGCCAGTGGAGTGGTGCAAAGGGGCTGTATGATCACAACTGGGAATTGGGCTCTCTTTGGTGACCATTCTTGGAACACATATATTCCTACTCTGCTGGCACACTGCATGAACAATCACTAAAAATACTTAAACACTAACGTACAATACAGCCACTGAAACAAATGTTTACACAAGTCATGCGGTGCTACTGAAGGGTTGAGTGGATTGGCTCCACCCCACTATCCGGCACTGGCTGCCACGTCGGACATCCCTTTGTTCTTTCTTTGTTGTTTCACATAATATGAAATAAAAGTCATCTGGACTTTAGCAATACAGGTTTTCTCCTTTGCTACCCAATGATAGTGTGATAATTAATCAAATTATATGAAATGAAGAGTTAAAACCCCTCCCTAGAAAATGCATAGAAAACAGAAAAAAAACATCAGTGGATAGTTGTAGAATTTGGGGGTTTTTGATTTGTTTTACATTACAAGAATTTATGTATTGTGTAATGGAAAGATCTGATCAAACCCTCAGTTTTCAAAATCACAAAAGGAAGTAGGAGCATGTGTAATCCTAAACCAGAGAGCTTTCTGTGGGATAAATCATTAATTTTTTTCCTCTGGTGGGTAGGCAAAGAAAAAACAAAATCCAGAAACATTAACAATAGAAGACAGTGTCTGGAAAAAATGCTGGCTATTAGGGGAGGTATGCATGATTTTATAGAGGTTATTGGATGAAAAGCAGAGAAAGTTTGTATAACTTAGAAAAACTTGAGTTAGGCTCTCTAGAAACTAAATAAAAAAAGCCATGTAAAATCTAAAGCAGAATGAGAGGCAGAAGGACCTGCAATAGTTTCCTGAAGCTCTTTCTCACTTTCACATGGCTTAATATCCTGCAGAATGTTATCCAGGGTATTTCCACATAAGAGCAAAAGAAATAATAATCAATGGGGGGAAATGGCAAGATAAAATGCATAAGACAGAAAATTTCTCTAAAAAGTCCCCCAGAAAGTAATTTGTTTAACATCAAATGACATTTTCAATCTATATTTTAATTCATTTTTCTTCTACATCTCAGGCAGTTGGGATGAGAATTTTGAAGCTTGCACATACATTTTAAACATCAACCAAATATTTCTTGTAGGTAAAATTATCCTGAGTGCAGAGGGCCATCACAGGGTCTTTGTATCATTTTTGCCCATGTCTGCCATTAATGTTGGGATAGTCTGGGCTTCTGCACTGAGGTGAAATTTCACCATGGGTGGGCATATACCAGGGGAAAGGGTAGCAAAACTTCTGCCCAGATTCTGAATGACCAAGCAATCTGGTGGTTCCTGGGATCTGAATTATCTTCAACTGTGAAACACTGGAATATGTTACCTAGGGAGGTTGTGGAATCTCCTTCCTTAAATATTTTTAAGGTCAGGCTTGACAAAGCCCTGGCTGGGATGATTTGGTTGGGGATTGGTCCTGCTTTGAGCAGGGGGTTGGACTAGATGACCTCCTGAGGTCCCTTCCAACCCTGATATTCTATGATTCTATGATGCAACTGCATTTGGGCTCACACTTTCTGTTACACATTGATCCCAAGTAGTTACAGGGGTTACTGTAGTTGAACTCAATAGTGCTACACCAGTTTATACTAGCTGAGAATGTGGCCTATAGCATTTTAGAGTTCCTGCCCATACTTAGTTAAGAAATGCTTTTTTCAACAATGTTCTGAATGAGGTTGCACATGATAGCAGCATTTGGACATCTAATTAATCTTCAAATTAAGGTACAAGTGCTATCTCAATATATCAATATTTTGTGGCACAAGAGACATCAGGTATGATTAAAAGATAGGCGGTATCTTAAAATTAGGGACAGGTAGTAACTTTAATTATTGATGAAACATTCTCTTGAAAGATATAAAATTCTATTATAAGCTCTTCTTACTTGATTGCAGCTTTTTGTCTCATACCCACCCATAAACAGATGTATTCTACAATTAGCTAGTCGAAGGTGCTGGTCTAGGGTCAACAGATCAAACTGTCCCTAAGTGCAGTGGTTGTCAGTGTGGAGTTGAATCCTGAGGCTCACATAATCAAAAAGGCTGACAAAGGAGGTGCTGTTGTCATCATGAATAGGTCGGAATATGAACAAGAGGCTGCTCGGCAGCTCTCCAACACCACTTTCTACAAGCCATTACCCTCTGATCCCACTGAGAGTTACCAAAAGAAACTACAGCATTTGCTCAAGAAACTCCCTGAAAAAGCACAAGATCAAATCCGCACAGACACACCCCTAGAACCCCAACCTGGGATATTCTATCTACTACCCAAGATCCATAAACCTGGAAATCCTGGGCGCCCCATCATCTCAGGCATTGGCACCCTGACAGCCGGATTGTCTGGCTATGTAGACTCCCTCCTCAGGCCCTACGCTACCAGCACTCCCAGCTATCTTCGAGACACCACTGACTTCCTGAGGAAACTACAATCCATCGGTGATCTTCCTGATAACACCATCCTGGCCACTATGGATGTAGAAGCCCTCTACACCAACATTCCACACAAAGATGGACTACAAGCCGTCAAGAACACTATCCCCGATAATGTCACGGCTAACCTGGTGGCTGAACTTTGTGACTTTGTCCTTACCCATAACTATTTTACATTTGGGGACAATGTATATCTTCAGATCAGCGGTACTGCTATGGGTACCCACATGGCCCCACACTATGCCAACATTTTTATGGCTGACTTAGAACAATGCTTCCTCAGCTCTCGTCCCCTAACACCCCTACTCTACTTGCACTATATTGATGACATCTTCATCATCTGGACCCATGGAAAAGAAGCCCTTGAGGAATTCCACCATGATTTCAACAATTTCCATCCCACCATCAACCTCAGCCTGGTCCAGTCCACACAAGAGATCCACTTCCTGGACACTACAGTGCTAATAAACGATGGTCACATAAATACCACCCTATACCGGAAACCTACTGACCGCTATTCCTACCTACATGCCTCCAGCTTTCACCCTGACCACACCACACGATCCATCATCTACAGCCAAGCTCTGTGATACAACTGCATTTGCTCCAACCCCTCAGACAGAGACAAACACCTACAAGATCTCTATCAAGCATTCTTACAACTACAATACCCACCTGCGGAAGTGAAGAAACAGATTGATAGAGCCAGAAGAGTTCCCAGAAGTCACCTACTACAGGACAGGCCTAACAAAGAAAATAACAGAACGCCACTAGCCGTCACCTTCAGCCCCCAACTAAAACCCCTCCAACGCATTATTAGGGATCTACAACCTATCCTGAAGGATGACCCAAAACTGTCACAAATCTTGGGAGACCGGCCAGTCCTTGCCTACAGACAGCCCCCAACCTGAAGCGAATACTCACCAGCAACCACATACCACACAACAGAACCACTAACCCAGGAACCTATCCTTGCAACAAAGCCCGTTGCCAACTGTGCCCACATATCTCTTCAGGGGACACCATCACAGGGCCTAATAACATCAGCCACACTATCAGAGGTTCGTTCACCTGCACATCCACCAATGTGATATATGCCATCATGTGCCAGCAGTGCCCCTCTGCCATGTACATTGGTCAGACTGGACAGTCTCTACGTAAAAGAATAAATGGACACAAATCAGATGTCAAGAATTATAACATTCATAAACCAGTCGGAGAACACTTCAGTCTCTCTGGTCACTCGATCTCAGACCTAAAGGTCGCAATATTAAAACAAAAAAACTTCAAATCCAGACTCCAGCGAGAAACTGATGAATTGGAATTCATTTGCAAATTGGATACAATTAACTTAGGCTTGAATAGAGACTGGGAGTGGCTAAGTCATTATGCAAGGTAACTTATTTCCCCTTGTTTTTTCCTACTCCCCCACCCCCCTCAGACGTTCATGTTAAACCCTGGATTTGTGCTGGAAGTGGCCCACCTTGATTATCATACACATTGTAAGGAGAGTGGTCACTTTAGATAAGCTATTACCAGCAGGAGAGTGGGTTTGTGAATGTGTGGGGGCGGGGAGGGTGAGAAAACCTGGATTTGTGCTGGAAATGGCCCAACTTGATTATCATACACATTGTAAGGAGAGTGATCACTTTAGATAAGCTATTACCAGCAGGAGAGTGGGGTGGGAGGAGGTATTTTTTCATGCTTTGTGTGTATATAAAAAGATCTTCTACACTTTCCACAGTGTGCATCCGATGAAGTGAGCTGTAGCTCACGAAAGCTTATGCTCAAATAAATTGGTTAGTCTCTAAGGTGCCACAAGCACTCCTTTTCTTTTTCCGAATACAGACTAACACGGCTGTTACTCTGAAACTTGCTATATAGCATAACACATTATCCCTTTGTGAAGGTGCATTGCCTTAGGTGGGACTGTGGGGAGAAATCACTCCAATGCTATGTCAGCATTTCAGGTGAAGTATCGAAAGGGAGGAATCAGTGTGTCATTGTATCAATAGTCTAGAGTGGAGAGTCCTCTTGCAAATTTATTTTATCATTTTGATGGAGGAAAATCTCCCCCACTTCTCTATTTAGGCTTGGCAAAATTTGATTTTTTTTATAGTTTTGACTGATAATGTTGATGTTTATTTTTAAAAATTTCTATCACTTTAAATTTTCACAGTTGAGGAAAATTATGGGAGGGTTAGACAATGAGGATCAGACTTAATGACAATAGACATTGAGATTCAAACATAAAAAGCTTTATAACCATCAAAACACCCATTGTCAAGATCACATGTCAGGATGTGCAAAGTAAATACCCTTAAATCAAACTGTGAGTTCTCAAGCAGAATGTTTCTTACTTTGCCTATGTCTAAATTTCTATTATCAATGTAAATATTTTTTCATCAGTTTGTGCATGTACAGTGAAACTGACATTTACCAATGAAAATGTAATCCTACTAAGTCTATCTATATTAACTATGTCTATAAAAACATGTATACTTTTCCAATTTGTACCTGCGTTCTGAGAATGTGTCATCCTTTAAACACTGCTGGGGATTCTGGCTTATTCTGTATCTAAATTTGAGAGCTGTATTCCCGTACTCTTCCAATGGCATTTCAAGATACACACAGCACAATGACAGAGCTGTTCCAACTGTATTCTTAAACTGACAACCAGTGTTGAAAAAGGGAGGTTGAAAGAGAGTCAATGCATTTCCTTGCAGCCAGATAATCCTTGGTAAATCTCCTATAGTTTATTCTATAGGATACTGACCCAATTTACAACATGTACACTCACAAGCTTATGGAGCTTACAGAATTTCTCTGTATTTTCAATTTGCACCTTGAAAGCAAGGTGCAAAACTCTAGTTTCTGACTCTGTATTTAAGCTTCTTTCTGATTATTCATGTGTTAATGAAATTCTCCTTTGGTCCACAAAAATAAAAAAGGTCCTCCTCCCTGTTTAAAACCCGCAGGGGAGCCACCTGTGCAGCGGCCATGTGAGGCTGCCTGTACACCCCTGCACACTGTGGAAGGGGTCCCACACCAGGTGGAGGTGGGTTAGGGATCTACATTTACATGTGTAATAAATGGTGTCAAGGTTCCTTCCCCACTCTGAACTCTAGGGTGCAGATGTGGGGACCTGCATGAAAGCCTCCTAAGCTTACTTTCACCAGCTTCGGTTAACTTCCCCAAGGTACAAATTAATTTTATCCTTTGCCCCTGGATCCACTGCCACCACCAAACTTTAACTGGGTTTACTGGGAAACGTAGTTTGGACACGTCTTTCCCCCCAAAATCCTCCCAACCCTTGCACCCCACTTCCTGGGGAAGGTTTGGTAAAAATCCTCACCAATTTGCATAGGTGACCACAGACCCAAACCCTTGGATCTTAGAACAATGAAAAAGCATTCAGTTTTCTTACAAGAAGACTTTTAATAGTAGTAAAGGAATCACCTCTGTAAAATCAGGATGGTAGATACCTTACAGGGTAATTAGATTCAAAACATAGAGAATCTCTCTAAGCAAAACCTTAAGTTACAAAAAAGACACACAGACAGGAATATTCATTCTATTCAGCACAGCTATTTTTGTCAGCCATTTAAAGAAATCATAATCTACCACATACCTAGCTAGATTACTTACTAAGTTCTAAGACTCCATTCCTGTTCTGTCCCCGGCAAAGCATCATACAGACAGACACAGACCCTTTGTTTTTCTCCCTCCTCCCAGCTTTTGAAAGTATCTTGTCTCCTCATTGGTCATTTTGGTCAGGTGCCAGCGAGGTTACCTTTAGCTTCTTAACCCTTTAGAGGTGAGAGGATTTTTCCTCCGGCCAGGAGGGATTTTAAAGGGGTTTACCCTTCCCTTTATATTTATGACAAATGGGAATTAGATGTAATTAATGGAAATTAAAATTAATGGGACTGTAGTGCTCAGCTGCAACAGAGAACTCTGGAAATCTCATCCATATTACCAATGTATTAAAAAAAAGAAAGTAGAAACATCCTATCAGGTACCAACCCAAAAGTGTAACTGCTAATCCTCTTAAAATAATTGGACAAATATTAAGGGAAAATAAAAATAATGAAACATTGAAAGGACATTAGAAGTTCAATCAATAGGCAGGATGGATTTATAAAATATACATCTTGCTGGATGTATGATTTTATTTTTTGGACAGAATTACAAAATGAATGGACCAGTGGAATGGGGAGATACAATGTACTTGGATTTTAGCAAAGCATTTGATAGAGACTCAAAAATATTAAATGAAAATGTTAATTAAATAGGTTGGGAGAAGAAATCTGTCATGAAGGCTGAAAAGTGGATAAAAGAATACATAAAGAATAATGTTAAATAAATAAAGAATAATGTTAAATGGCAATGTTTTGAATTAGAGAAAGTCTAGTGGGGAACCACAGGGAGTGGTGTTAGCCTGAGGTTATTTACCATCTTTGTCAATGACTGAGAACAAGCCACTCATGAAATTCACATATGAAAATGTAATTGTGAGAAGTGTGAATATCTGTGTGGACAGAAAGATAGTACAAAAAGACCTAGCAAAATTAGAAACATGGGTAGAAGGAAAAAAACTCCACGTGAAATTAAATTGGGCAAAATACATGCTGATATATTTTGGGGAAGTAATCCAAAGCATGTGTACTTGATGAGGGAAGGAAATCTGGGAAGAAATAATGGGGAAAGAAACCTATAGGAATGACCTGTGGAGAGCAAATTATTCATGAATTTGCAATGTGAAACCAAAAAACAAACAAACAAAAAAAACCGACCAGTGCAATTTTGGGCTGCATGCACAAAAATATCATGTTGTAGAGAAAGGAGGTACTTTATCTATTTCTCTATAGTTCTTGCAAGAAAGACAGATGTTGAGAAACTGGAGGGAGCTTTAGAGAACACCAACAAAAATGATCAGTGGGCTGGGGGGGATGGACTTACTCAGAAGGATTAACATATTTAAAGGACCACTGACATTTTGAAATCTCATCAGTTTCAAAAAAAGAATTTAAAGTAGCTTCAGATAATATAATGCCTGTCCCTAAGTCCTCCATGCCAAATAAAATGTTTTTCTCTGGCATCTTTCAGTTATAGCAACCACAGTTTATTTGTAGCAACAGTAGCAATAGTAAAAAATAAGTAAAAATCAGACAGACCAGTGATTTTTTTTTTAAATTGATGCTGTCTCTTTACATATGTGTAACTCAGCTAAGCCATGCCTATGAGTGGAGATGAAGCTACAAATATATGCACTATAATCCTAAGGGTGGGGGTGGGGGGAATTCTTTAATGACAAGAGGCATAATTAAAAATAATGGCATGAAATTAAGAAGAGAACATTTCATCTGATATCAGGAAAGACTTCTAACACTGTGATCCATTAAGGTGTGGGACAGTCAGACAAGATGAAAAGGTGGAAGTCCTACTACCAGGACTTTTAAAACTAGACTGAAGGAAATACTAAAATATATACTATAAGGAACAATCCTGTACTGGCAGGGAGGAGGTCAGAATGATTTAGTAAGTCTTTTCCACTTGTAACTGCTATGATTTTTTTAAGCTCTTGTACTCTATGTACATCTGTACTTTGAAACAGATCTTCACAAAACCCTGATTTCTCTCTCTCTCTCTCTCTCTCTCTCACACACACACACACACACACACACAAACACACACACTGTATATATGTGCATGCTTTGCATGTACAATGAAGATAAGATTTTCCGAGCCATCTAGGGACTTTAGACATGTCTTTCTCCCATTAACAGTAATAATTGTTATGCATCTAAATACAGATGGCTTAGAAAATTTCACACCATATATATAGTCCCATAACAAAAAATGTTGCTAAATTTGAGTTAAAGTTGTTAGAGTGCATAAACTGTGAACCATGAGGAAATAAGAAGTTGACATTATTCAATAGCTCGTCTATTGTTCATTTATCAGTTCCCCTACTCAGCTTCAACAACCTCCCTTTCCTCACCCACAGTGCATCCCATTCTGAACACTGAATAGCCATCTTTGAATAGTGTTTGAAGATGTTTATTGGTTACATGTTCATGTGTTTTATTATTAACAGCTACAGGGTTAGTGTTGCATTCGTGAATTACTTTTCGCGTAGGTCTGTATCTTTTTGTATTCATGTGTGTAAGGGAGGCATGCATTTAGATTGTGAATGTTGACTGTGGAATATGGTTTTCTGAAATGTTTAGGGTGAAATAATGGAAATGGGTGATGGATGTTGCTATTAGTTGTTCTAAATTTGGAATTAATTTTCATGTAGAAATTACTGAATTAAAATGTGCTTTTATGTTTTCTTTCATGTGCTCTAGGATGATCAGAGTTAAGGATGCTTAGCAAAGGGCCTCCATAGCACTGCTGTCTTGGTACATTGAAAGTCATGGCAGCACATTCAGTTATGTCTACACTGCTAAAAAGGGTGTGTTCTTAACTCGGATTAGCTAACTTGGGTTAAAATAGCAGTGAAGACACAGCAACTCAGCAGCTGGAGTCCACGCCTATAGAGGACCCTGGGCAGGGACTTAAGTAGCTATCCCAAGTTAAAAGCCAAGTTGCTATATCTTCATTGCTAGCTGAACTCAACTTAGTTAACCTGAGTTAAGAATAAACCTTTTATTGCAGCACAGACCTACACTAAGGAAGCCGTCCAAACCCCCAGTGCCCTGGTGGAGGCACTGTGCTCCCACACTACTCTTCCTTCTCAGGCCTCTTCTATTCCTGCTAAGTACTTAATCACAACACCGAAGAACTGCTAACTCTCTCATGCCCCTCCCCCCAAACGTACTCATTCTTTCTGCCCCTTTATATACCTGCTCACCCACACTCACCCTTGTTTGTTGCCTCCTAGAGCCCATCTCTTCCCTGGCTTTCCAGCCTGCCTTCTTGGCTCGCCAGAGTCTTGTGCTGAGTAGAGATGATGGGGCAGGCTGGCAGTATTGGAAAACAAAAGTAGCTGACAGTTCTGAACAATTCCATTGGCCAATCTTAGTGCACTCAGTTAGGTGATCCTTGATAAAAGGAATCACTCTTTTGTGTTCAATTGGTAAAGTTTAAAAGTGGCCTATATCTCAGATGCTATCGGATATTTGTGTCAGATTTGGAGTTTGTGGGGACTGTGGTTGGCTAGCTTAGAGAAACACAGAACAAAACACAATCAAACAGAAAGATAGAGAAAAGAATAGGGGAAAAACTGAAAAAGGACAATTTCTAAATATTTCTTCTGGAAACATTACTAAAAAAAAAACCTACAAAATTGTATTGTCCTCTGGAGAGGTATTCTGCCAAATTTGGAAACTAAATTCTATTATTAAACTGTAAAACAGTGAGTTTTAGTCTTGTTTTTGGAGCCAATCTCCATGCATCCTTCACTATAGAATCTCTGCCTATGCTTCTATAATATGTAGTATTCCAAGAACTTAAGAGAGAACATTATTTAGCATGTTATTTAGTCTCTCTTATCATATAAGTGCCACAAAGATTCGTATTGTAAAAAACATACACATATGATGGAGACTGTGTTATGTACATGTGTATTATAGATAGATATAGATATTTATATATTATTGCCCATTTTGTGATATATTTTGTTGTCTATAGTAAAGACTTTCTGTAAATAATACTTTCTTTAACATTCACTGGCTACTTCTGTGATGTGACCACCTTTAAATGTTCTTGCAAAATTTAAGCCATAAATGTGGTTTCTCTAACTATTTATCTAGTAGTCTTATAAAGTATTTCCTGTGGGCAGCTTGCTTTGCACAAGGATCAGGTAAAAGGAGTTGGCCGCCCGGAGTCAAGAATAAACTTTAAAGGGCTAAAAGTAATGCTAGGAAGGTATTCATTTGACCTTCAGTGACAAAGCTTATGCCTTGCAAATTGATTAATATAGATACAATATCAAATCATTTTTCATACAATTTTTTAATGTTTGTTAAATGCTGGAGCAGTATGTAAACAGAGTATTTGGCATTTTTATTAGGCTGCGGAACTCAGTCATTTCCTTTGCAACAGCATCTCATAAACTATTTTGACAGTCTAATAAACTATAAAAAGCTGTGGTAAAAACTGGCTCTGAATGTTATAACCGTACAAAATGGAAAGAGCAAGAGAAAACATCTATCACTGAGATTATTATCACTGTTGCTATGGCAACCTGGTTGCAATGGCAATATCTCCATGGTTCTGCTGTTTGTTATCATCTTTCTTGATTTTACATCATTGAAATTGTAGTAATTACACTCTGCCTGATGAAAAATGCATGCTGTCATGGCAACTAAGTCAAATATTCTTAATAATTTCACCTCTTCAATCTAAAATGTAATTGTTTGTCAGTAAAATAGGTTATACAGAAGGCTTCTATGGACTTATGATTGCCTTAAGTGTTTTGCAAAAATTGTGCTTTTAGGCTCAAGACCCCAAGCTAAACTAATAGTCCACAATGATAAACAATGACTCATTAAAGTAAGTAATCAGTGCTTATTAATTGCAGAGTAACTGTTCTAGTGTGATAGAATTAAGAAATATAAAACATATTACTTGAAATCAGATGTGCTAGATTCTTGAGGTAAATTGTCTGTGATTCAAATTCTGTTTTCATTTTATTCCAGCACACTTGACACGTTTTCTCAAGAGTATTCACCTAAAACTTCTAGTATTTTTTGTAATATTCATCAGCTGCCCCTCATCATACACATTTTTTATATGTCAGACAGAAGGAAGATTTAAAATTTTGAAGAAAATCTAAGAAAGAAGGGTAATAAATATATGGCAATTGTGAGCATTACACAACAATTCAAATCTCTTCTCTTTCCTTTTGGTAATATTGTGTACCATACAATTTCAAAACAAACTCTGAACCAAATTTTCAAAGGGGCCTCAATCCAGCCTGCATTTTTGGCTCTACAGTCAGTTGTGGATGCATTTTTATTGGTGCAGGTGCAAATGATAGAATTCAGATGTCTATCTATCCGCTTTGTCGGTGCAGATGACATTTCCTCCCACAAATCAGGTAGTTTGATGTCTTTATTCTATCGTTTGCAGCTGCAATTGGTTGCACCTTTCATATTCTATACATAATTGATTTCAGGGTCAAACTTAATGAGTTTTTTGGCCCTATTTGTTTGTGGTCATAATAAGTATGTTTCAATAAAATTAATCTCTTCCATTTGAAACATAACCAACATTACTGCTATTAATTTTTATATATATAACACACACACGCACTCCACTTTGCATTATTTCAACTCCTTGCTACTGTTTGCGCAGTAGCAGATGGTACTAGTTAAAGTTTCTGCTTGAAGCACTGTTGCCTGTGCCATTGGTATTTTGTATATACCCAGGATTTTCCACCGTCTGGGGAACATGGAAGAACATTCCTCAACACTTTGAATCAATTAGTTGTATTTTGTACTGAGAATACTAATTTGCATACAGATGCCCAGTCCTGAATTTTTCTACGTAAGTACCTATGTTTTCCATCACTGTGGTAACATAACACCTCTGTGACACAGATTTGTATAGATGGGTAACTGAGGCACAGAGAAATTAAGGCCTGGTCTACAATACAGATTTATATTGGTATAATTACATCACTCGGGTATGAAAAATCCCAGTTGTGGTGCAAAGCCCTGTGCCTACTGGGGGTCCACATATGTCTTTCCTCTGCTTCTCATCTCCAGTCCAATGGCCAAATGGAAAGGATCAACCAAATCCTCAAGCGGTATCTGTGATGGTACATCAGTCATCAGCAGGATGATTGGACCTCATTCCTCCCTTGCGTGGAGTTAGCATGCAACAATGCAGACCATATATCCATGGGTAAGAACCCCTTTTATGCCAACTATAAGTACCACCCCCAACTCCACCTACAATTACCTGTGCCTCTCCCAACCCAGTGACGTAAGACCTAGTACAGTACAGTATATTGAGTGGATTTAGGAAGAAGTGAGGGGACACTGTGAAAAGCAAAAGCAGACTATAAACATTATGCAAATAAGCATTTACAACAAGGCCCACCTACACCGTGGGACAAATGGTGTGATTCAACACAGAGCAACACCATACAGATGTGATCACAAGCTCTACTTTCGGTAGCTTGATCCTTTAAGGATCCTGTGACAGGTTTAACCCAGTCACTTTTGAACTTCAGTTATCTCACTTTCTGAAGATTCACCTGGTGTTTCAGGTGTTGCTTTTGAAACCCTATGCAGAAAACCCTTTCCCTCACAGTACTGAGCCAGCTCCTTCACCAGTACGTGTACAAGTCATGAGGAATATATGGTTCATGAGATCCTGGACTCTAAACATAAACATGGCAGGCTCTGGTCCTGTGAAGTGAACCTGGGAGCTGTTGGAAAATGTATATGCCCCTGTATTTACACAAGCGTTTCTTAGGAATCACCCCAAAAGACCCACTCCAGCATCCCCTGGAGAATGTCCTTTGAGGAGGGGGTGAGATCAGGGACTGTGGGTCCACAGATGCCAGTAAGTTCCAACTTCCCATCTACTGGTTAACAATCACCAGAACTATAAGCTCAGCACTGACAGAAGACTCCAGTCCTGGGATCTGATTCGTAGAACTCTAAGAGGTCCTGAAATCAAAGGTTCCCCTTCTTTGATTTAAACCAAGAAGGCGAACAGGAAGTTGTCCATATAACTGGATTTCCCCTGCTTAGGACTGCTTCCCTTCTACTACATGTTCCTACGGTTTGACCCTGATCTCCTGGTATCTGACCCGGCCTGCCTCCTAGCCCATAACTCATGCTCCAACCACTAGATCAGACCTCCTATGTCCTGGTCTTGAGAAAATCCTGTTCCAGTCTTCATGGGTATGCTGGACCCACACAGGGTGGAATAAGTGTGGCCCCACTGTGCATGGAACATGTGTCAAGATTTAGGGATGCTGAATAGAGGTTTAATCCCCACTGGAATAGAGCCCAAACACATGGGGATTCCCTAGATGATGTTCCATAGTGAGGGTAGAGCAGGGAGGATAGTGGAGGTGCAGTAAGTGGATTTGCAGAACCACTGGCTATTCTTCACCCTCAGGTAGTGTGAATTCTCCAGCAAAGTTATTCAGTTCTGAGCCCAGTTACTCAGATTAGGAACTGGGGACAAAATTTTTCCCTTAGTAAGGAAAATCCTGCTATTTTTAAATTAAACTGCTCCTTTCCTGTAGAAGAAATTAAAAACTACATATGCCCAATTTCCCCAATAAGGATTCCATGCTGATAAGACACCTTTCCCAGGGAAAGGAAACAGACAAAAACAATAATAGAACATAACTAAACACGAAACCAAAACCATATTGCCCTGTTACATTGATATTTGCCTCAGTAGCCATTGAAATCATATACAAAATGCTAGCAACAGACTTTAAAGCAGAGATGGCATAGACTACTCAATCTGTGAAACCAACAGTAAAAAATAGCTAAACCTTATAAAGGTAGATTATGGACCAATGTTTAGACTTTAAACCTCCACTGAAAATTGTCTTCTTATAGCAGGAGTCACTGTGCGGGAGTTAGAGGGAAAAGTGCTTCTGGACCTCAAACTGAATATCCTTTTTTAGCATGATTGTCCTTAGGATTCAATCCCAGACTTGGCTAGCTCATAGTTCGGTATTTATTTTTCTTTCCATATTAATGTCTTTATCAATTTTCTCAGTAGAACTCTCCATATAGGTCTTATTGTTAACACTAATGTCCATCAATTTGTGGATTATGCTCCTTTGTCTTCTAAGGACCCTTGAACAACGCACAGTCAATGTGTGGAACTCTTTGCCAGAGGATGTTGTGAAGGCCAACACTATAACAGGGTTCAAAAAATGAACTAGATAAATTCATGGAGGATAGGTCCATCAATGGCTATTAGCCAGGATGGGCAGGGATGGTTTCCCTAGCCTCTGTTTTCCAGAAGCTGGGAATGGGCGACAGGACATGGATCACCTGATGATTTCCTGTTCTGTTCATTCCCTTTGCAGCACCTGACATTGGCCACTGTTGGAAGACAGGATACTGGGCTGGATGGATCTTTGATCTGACCCAGTATGGCCGTTCTTATGTTCTTAAGACTCCCATTTCTCAATCTCATCCGGAGTTTTCAAACTCAGTACAAATGGAGATCTTTCCATTAGCTGCACTGGGTTTTGGATCAGGCCATGAAACAGTTCCACTTTTCTAAGACAGGATACTGAGCTAAAGGACCATTGGGCTGATCCAGTATGACAGTTCTTATGATCATCCACTTCTGGCTGTGGTCTCATGAAAATCATAACCAGCTCTACGGGATGATTTCTAGTTTATTTCTATGATGGGTCAACTCTGTTGCTGCAGCTTCTCTCTCTCTCTCTCTGTAATTTGTGTGTGTTAACAAAAGTTATTTATGTTTGGTCTAACAGATAGGAAACTCTAGTTTAAAATAAAATTATGATGCTTTCCACTTAGGAGATAGAATTAATCGTAGCCTGAGGAACAAAATACTGATGAACAAAACATTTGTTAAGCCTTTTCTATTTTGTTTGTGTGAGTCTGAGGCCTTACTGACAGGTAAGGCAATCTGATCTGCACTATCAAATAATGTAACATTTCCAGGTTGAGATGGAATTACTGCTAGTGGAAATTTTGCCCAAGGCAATACAATAAATAAAGACATTAATTACATACAGCCTCTTCTCTAAGTATCTCCATTTCTCTATTATTATTATTTATATATTATTTGTATAGCCTAAGATGTTTTCAGTGCTTTGACTAAAGAGATACGATTCCTGTCATGAAGCGCTTACAATATCATTTTAGACCTGAACAATTGAGAGGCGATAATAAATAACAAGGACTCCTGGTCTGAGGAGACATAAGCCCCATATTGCTAACCCATAAAGAAACTGGAGAGAGGTAAATAGTGATGTCTCCCAGGATCTGTACTGGTTCAACATATTCATAAATGATCTGGAAAAAGGGGTAAACAGTGAGGTGGCAAAATTTGCAGATGATGCAAAACTACTCAAGATAGTTAAGTCCAAAGCAGACTGCGAAGAGTTACAAAAGGATTTCTCAAAACTGGGTGACTGGGCAACAAAATGGCAGATGAAATTTAATGTTGATAAATGCAAAGTAATGCGCAGTGGAAAACATAATCCCAACTGTATATATAAAATGATGGGGTCTAAATTAGCTGTTACCGCTCAAGAAAGAGATCTTGGGAGTCACTGTGGTTAGTTCTCTGAAAACATCCACTCCATGTGCAGTGGAAGTCAAAAAAGCAAACAGAATGCTGGGAGTAATTAAGAAAGGAATAGGTAATAAGACAGAAAATATCAAGTTGCCTCTATATAAATCCATGGTACGTCCACATCTTGAATACTGTGTGCAGATGTGATCTCCCCATCTCAAAAAAGATATATTAGAATTGTAAAAGGTTCAGAAAAGGACAACAAGAATGATTAGGGGTAAGGAACAGCTTCCGTATGAGGAGAGATTAATAAGACTGGGACTTTTCAGCTTGGAAAAGAGATGGCTAAGGGGAGATATGATTGAAGTCTATAAAATCATGACTGGTGTAGAGAAAGTAGATAAGGAAGTGTTGTTTACTACTTCTCATAACACAAAAACTAGGGGTCACAAATGACATTATGAGGCTGCAGGTTTAAAACAAATAAAAGGAAGTACAGTCAGCCTGTGGAACTCCTTGCCAGAAGATATTGTGAAGGCCAAGACCATAACAGGGTTCAAAAAAGAACTAGATAAAGTCATGGAGGATAGGTCCATCAATGGCTACTAGCCAGGATGGGCAGGGATGGTATCACCAGCCTCTGTTTGCCAGAAGCTGGGAATGAGTGACAGGGGATGGATCACTTGATGATTACTTGTTCTGTTCATTCCCTCTGGGGCACCTGGCATTGGCCACTGTCAGAAGACAGGATACTGGGCTAACTGGACCTTTGGTCTGACCCAGTATGGTCTTTCTTATGTTATGGTTTTATTTATCCTTCATCTGAAGTGAGAGGGGGTTGTGCTGTTGGAACAATGCCACTCACCTGTCTCACTGGGACGGAAACCTGATCAGACATGCAGTATAAACAAAAAAAGAACAAATTAAATGTAATTACAGAGGTAATCAGGTACCACAGTAAATGGAAATTATTCTGTATTTCTGATGTTCATATGACCAGGCTGATTCTATAAGCCAGTTTGCTGGAATATATTTTACAGGTATGTTTACTGCCTGTATTTTTCTCCAGCAATTTCATGGTATTATTTCTACAGCTGGTTTTGGTGTTCTGTTATTGATTCTTTGCTGCTGATTTTCTATTTATAATACAAAAGATAGAAACAAAAATATTGAAGTACAGGAACTCCTCACTTAATGTTGTAGTTATGGTCCTGAAAAATGTGACTTTAAATGAAATGATGTTAAGCAAATCCAATTTCCCCATAAGAATTAATGTAAATGGGGGCGGGTTAGGTTCCAGGGAAATTTTTTTTTGGCAGACAAAAGGCATTATGCACCTTTAAAACAATTTTAAACAAGCAATTTAATACAGGTATAAGTTTTAAACAATTTTAAACAAGCAATTTAATACTGCAATCATTGCTGAGTATGAAGCTTGGTTGAGGTGGTGGAGTCAGAGAGTGGAAGAGGGTGGATTGTCCGGCTGCTCCTCTTGCTGAACTTTCTGAACTCGAAAAAACACATCTAGAGATTGTTGTTTTGCTTTCCTTTTTTTTTCTTGGTAAATTTCTTTATAGCAAGTCATTAGATGACCAACTCCCCTAATCACTTTGGAGCTGTGTTCCCTGCCAGGATTGTCATCACTCAGGATTTGCAAGCCAGCTTCAATCATTTGGAAAGCTTCAGAAAGACATTAGGCAGTCAAATTTTGATGGGTTGGTTCTTCTTCTACTTCTTGGCCCTCTTCTTCCATTGCTCTCATCACCTCTAGTTGCATCAGATCTTCATTGGTTAGCTCTCCTCCGTGTGATTGCAGAAGTTGTGTAATGTCGGCTTCTTCCACCTCATCAAAACCTGCTTTCTTGGCCAAGCCGAGGATATCTTTCTTCATAGCGGGGACAACATCTTTAAATCCTATTAAGTCACTGGAGACAATGAGGCAGGCAAGGATGCTGAAGGTGCTGTTGGCTAGGAGAAGCACGTTACACAGCACAGCACAGCACATTGCAGAAGCACGTTGCACAGCGGCAGCGGCAGCTTCCCCTACTCTGTAAGCACCAGGGTCGGGGGGCTTAATCCTCAGATCGCGTACTCCACCCCTTTCCCCTAGCTCCCACCCTTGACCCTTCTCTTCTCCCCCTCCCACCTCATCCCCCTTTACTTCGCAGGCTGCTTATTCCTTCCTACCCCCTCCCTGCTGTCTTCTAGGAGGCAGAGGAGGGAGGGGGAGCCTGCGCGCGGAGTCCTCGCTCCTACCCCCTCCCTCCTGCCTCCTAAATGCGGCAAGCCAGGTGATTGCTGCAGGCAGGAGGTGGGTGGGGAGGGGAAAGGCACTGATCCACGGCATCTGCCGTGGGACGAGACGCTGTGGGAAGGTGGGGAGTAATAGGGAGGCTGCCTGCTGTGGAGAAAGCAGGCAGCCAAACAACGTAAGAGTGGAGCATTGCTCAACTTCAAACGAGCATGTTCCCTAATTGATCAGCAGTGTAACAATGAAGCAACGTTAACCGGGATGACTTTAAGCAAGGAGTTCCTGTATATTTTAAAAATGCAAAACGGGGTTGGACTCTGTCCCTCAGAATTACTTTATGGTTGCCAATGAATTGCACAGGGTAATTTTTCTTTAAATTAAATACTATTTTGCAGAGGTTCAGATACAGAATCTGAAATATTCCAGTTCCTCATGATCTACTCAAGAAGTTGATATCACATAGATAGGGAAAGAGGAGTGGTTTCTCTTTTGTGAATTTAAAGTTCTATATTAAATATTTCCCGAACTCCCTGAGGCAGAAATACTATTGATGTGTAGAAACATGAGAAAGCTCTTACATGTCATCTTGGCACTGATAGGCCTTTTTCTTTATAATGAGACTTTGCAATGTGAATTTCTGTTCCTTTCTTAAAACTTTCCCACAAATGCCCTAAGGCTGGGACTAATAAGTCTTTTAATAAAGTATGTGCTTTGGTAATATGTACCCAGAACAGAAATGTAGTCAAAGGTGCCTGAAGAGAGACACTATTCCTTATTTCTTCTTTTCTGGATTTAATATAATCTTATTTTAATAACTGCCAAACCAGTCCAATGGGCTGGGTTCACCACTTGGGTTCCAGTTGTTGAAGCTGTGGGCCAAAAGTGGTGGAAAATGTGCCACGGTAGTGTTGGCTCAGGAAGGGAGGGTCCAAACCACATACTATATGTGCTGATTGTATGGATCCTCAACTGTAATGTAAAGCTACCATTCCCAGGCAGAATTCCTTGTGGGAAACTGATGGTGGTACTGCCTCCTACGCTCCCCAGGAGTGAATACTGCTCCAGCACAGTTGCCCCTGCAGAGCACATGTCTGCAGCTTGCCACCAACTACTTGCAGGAATGAATGTGGCCCAACATCATAATCTTAATTATAGAATTAGGCAAGGTTTGACTCTGTGGTCAGCGGCCTCACTGAATGGTTTCTTAAGGGCTCCAGTTTTACTTGAACTAGCCCTATCTCATAATATTTTGGTTGGGATATAAACCCTCAACCATCTCGAATTATTGGGGCCTAAGAGGAAGCCTTCATTGGGACAGGCTATTCCATAAGTGCCTACTGCAGGGTTTTTCCTCTGAAGCACCTGGCACTGGCCACTGTCAGAGACCGAATACTGCTCTAGAATGACAAAGGGTCTGATGCAGTGTGTACTTAATCTCGCAGCAGCTTCCATTAGGGTCAGAAGAAGCTGCTGAGTACTCTGCAGGTTTTTCAGATAAATTACTTATTTAGTTATTTAGAATCCTGGCCAGAATCTCTTGTCCTCATGCATATTCCCCTGCTTCCATTTCCATTTCCAGCTTGATTCATGCCATCTGACTCAGGGGAATGCAATTTCTGTCCTCTGGACCCAACAACCAAGGGGAAAACCATGGGGAAATTCATTCCCAAGGGAGATCAAGTGGAGGCACTGCCACCATTCTCCCACAGGAGTTCCTGCATTCATTTACAAATGGGGATCCAAAGGCTCTCCAGTCATGAAGACATGCACTGAATTAGCTCATCTCCCAAGGGCCCTTGTCCTGGCCTATCTTCAGCCAGCCTCACCTACTTCCTGGATTGCAGTGGCTAGCTTCACACCCCATCTCCTTCCTGTATTCATACACAGCATGGAAAAGGTGGCCAGCTTGAGCTTCTTTGTTTCCACTGCATGGACTTTCTACCACCATGGTAAGCAGCCTAAGTGAATTCCACCAGTGAAAGTGAATTGGTCTCCCAGTTTTTAATGCTATCTTCTTTGGCTTTTTTGCAGTGATTAAGCAATATTTAGAAGTCTTTAATGTATTGCTAATTGTCTGGAGTCAGAAGGTTGTGGAAAACATGTTATGGTTGTACATTGTAGTCTGCTCACTTATTAGGTGTATCTCATTTGGAGAGACTTCACTCATTTTAGTCCTGCAGTTTCCTGTGCTCTGTACACATTTGGTGTCCCCTCACTTTTAATACTGAAAATTTTATATACATTGGAAATAGGGAATCATGATGCTGATCTGATAGAGAGGGATGAGTCCTTCAGCATTTCAAGTTTCCTGTGCATTTTATGTCTCTCTCAGTTTGGATCTTTTGGGCCTTTTCATGGTGAGATGTCTGAGGGTGTGTTCCTGTGTCTGAGACATAGGGCTTGTCTACACAGTCTGTTAGGGTACACCAGAGAGGTGTAAATTCAAGTGTGCACTAGGGTGTTGTACACTAACTGGCCCATGTGGACCCTGCTGGTGTGCACTAAAGGTTTCCTAGTTCATATTAATGTAGTCCCATTTCAAACTGAACCATGTTAATGCACACCAAGGAACTCTTAAGGAAAGCCAGCAGGGTCTACACAGGCCAGTTAGCATACAACACACTGGTGCACACTAAAATTTACACACCACCTGATGTGGACTAAGGCACTGTGTAGATAAGACCTTATTTTAACAAAACAGGACTTAGTAACGGACTTAGCATAATGGGATCAGAACGTGGAGAGGTACCATATGTAAGGACCCTCTTCAACATGTAGGCTTCTCATAGGTAATAATAATAATGGAATGGCACAGGGTAGTTTCCAATGACTTTTTCTCTCTAATTGGCAATTAGGTCTAATTAACTTTTAGTTAATATTCAATGATTTCTTTTAACAAATGGAACCCTGATGAGATGACATCTGTTAAAGCCACTTGGTTTGCATCTCCATTTCCCACATATTTCTATAGCTGCATAATAAATACAGCTTCAGACTGAAGGAAGATCATGTATCAGCTGGAATGAAAGTATGCATTTATCTAAAATTACTATGAATCCAGAAAACTGAACAGTACTATTCAAAATAACATTGGTGTATATTCTTCAGGGTTCTGGGAACAAAACTTATAGAGGTCCAAATGGAACCTACAGCATATTGGGCTGCTTTTGATCTTAGCTGGCTTCTTTCAATGAAATAATTTATATTTTTATTTTGTGCCACATGTACAGATTTAAAGGGCCAGATCCTCAGCTGATATAAAATCATATAGCTCCAATGAAATCAATGAAGCTATGCTGATTTACAACTGCTGAGGATATTTTTTTTCTCTTAAGGATCTTGGAACTTAATGGCAAAAGAGGCTGGAGTATTCATAGGATCAGAAATTGGGCACAGCAGATTGCATATGCCTTTCTTTAGCGAGTCATGAGCATGCAAAGAAGCATATTTAAAGACTTAGAACCTTGCAGACCTCTATCTTTACACAAACAGTCTAAGTGATCACAATGGTGCTACTCTCATGAGTAGCGACCACTTGCATGAGTAAAGATTTGCAGGATTGCATGATCGGGCACACTTTCTCTCCTTATCTTTCCATGAACTGTCCCATATCTAGCAGTGCTCTTGATTTCATTCAAACATTTATTTTCATTTCTTACTTCTTTCACTGCAGCCATGTATGGCTGGCTCAGGGTTTTCTTTCTCTTTTTTTCCTATCTGATTTTTTGAATGTGTGTTTGTGCAACCTCTCAGTAAATAGCATGAATGTCATCCATCTGAGATTGTCTCAATTTTAACAGTGCTGATTAAGATAATTTATCAAATCTGCTTTTGCACAATGTTAAATAAAAGTGTAACCATTGTTGATCATATGTGGATTATGTTATGCTATGGCATACAGAGTAATACCTCTGTGTTTGAGGAGAAGCGATAAAGTGAAAACCACAAAATGAACTTCTGGCTATGACTAATTTTTGATTTCAATGTCAGATTCCACTTTCTTCACAAGAAACCAGAATTCAAAACTTTGGGTAAAGGGAAACAAAAAAGCCCAATGCCTAGTATTTATAGTGTTCACAGTGGTGATAATGTTCAAGTAACTAGCAAAATTTTAAAAAGCTACACAGAACAGCTGGATAAAAGTGTCAATGGTAATTGCT